>NC_049171.1:59114403-59446814 GCF_009769625.2 Cygnus olor | reverse complement strand
GGGGACCAGAGCTGGGGACCAGAGCTGGGGACCAGAGCTGGGGACCAGAGCTGGGGACCAGAGCTGGGGACCAGAGCTGGGGACCAGAGCTGGGGACCAGAGCTGGGGACCAGAGCGGGGGACCAGAGCTGGGGACCAGAGCTGGGGACCAGAGCTGGGGACCAGAGCTGGGGACCAGAGCTGGGGACCAGAGCTGGGGACCAGAGCTGGGGACCAGAGCTGGGGACCAGAGCTGGGGACCAGAGCTGGGGACCAGAGCTGGGGACCAGAGCTGGGGACCAGAGCTGGGGACCAGAGCTGGGGACCAGAGCTGGGGACCAGAGCTGGGGACCAGAGCTGGGGACCAGAGCTGGGGACCAGAGCTGGGGACCAGAGCTGGGGACCAGAGCTGGGGACCAGAGCTGGGGACCAGAGCTGGGGACCAGAGCTGGGGACCAGAGCTGGGGACCAGAGCTGGGGACCAGAGCTGGGGACCAGAGCTGGGGACCAGAGCTGGGGACCAGAGCTGGGGACCAGAGCTGGGGACCAGAGCTGGGGACCAGAGCTGGGGACCAGAGCTGGGGACCAGAGCTGGGGACCAGAGCTGGGGACCAGAGCTGGGGACCAGAGCTGGGGACCAGAGCTGGGGACCAGAGCTGGGGACCAGAGCTGGGGACCAGAGCTGGGGACCAGAGCTGGGGACCAGAGCTGGGGACCAGAGCTGGGGACCAGAGCTGGGGACCAGAGCTGGGGACCAGAGCTGGGGACCAGAGCTGGGGACCAGAGCTGGGGACCAGAGCTGGGGACCAGAGCTGGGGACCAGAGCTGGGGACCAGAGCTGGGGACCAGAGCTGGGGACCAGAGCTGGGGACCAGAGCTGGGGACCAGAGCTGGGGACCAGAGCTGGGGACCAGAGCTGGGGACCAGAGCTGGGGACCAGAGCTGGGGACCAGAGCTGGGGACCAGAGCTGGGGACCAGAGCTGGGGACCAGAGCTGGGGACCAGAGCTGGGGACCAGAGCTGGGGACCAGAGCTGGGGACCAGAGCTGGGGACCAGAGCTGGGGACCAGAGCTGGGGACCAGAGCTGGGGACCAGAGCTGGGGACCAGAGCTGGGGACCAGAGCTGGGGACCAGAGCTGGGGACCAGAGCTGGGGACCAGAGCTGGGGACCAGAGCTGGGGACCAGAGCTGGGGACCAGAGCTGGGGACCAGAGCTGGGGACCAGAGCTGGGGACCAGAGCTGGGGACCAGAGCTGGGGACCAGAGCTGGGGACCAGAGCTGGGGACCAGAGCTGGGGACCAGAGCTGGGGACCAGAGCGGGGACCAGAGCTGGGGACCAGAGCTGGGGACCAGAGCTGGGGACCAGAGCTGGGGACCAGAGCTGGGGACCAGAGCTGGGGACCAGAGCTGGGGACCAGAGCTGGGGACCAGAGCTGGGGACCAGAGCTGGGGACCAGAGCTGGGGACCAGAGCTGGGGACCAGAGCTGGGGACCAGAGCTGGGGACCAGAGCTGGGGACCAGAGCTGGGGACCAGAGCTGGGGACCAGAGCTGGGGACCAGAGCTGGGGACCAGAGCTGGGGACCAGAGCTGGGGACCAGAGCTGGGGACCAGAGCTGGGGACCAGAGCTGGGGACCAGAGATGGGGACCAGAGCTGGGGACCAGAGCTGGGGACCAGAGCTGGGGACCAGAGCTGGGGACCAGAGCTGGGGACCAGAGCTGGGGACCAGAGCTGGGGACCAGAGCTGGGGACCAGAGCTGGGGACCAGAGCTGGGGACCAGAGCTGGGGACCAGAGCTGGGGACCAGAGCTGGGGACCAGAGCTGGGGACCAGAGCTGGGGACCAGAGCTGGGGACCAGAGCTGGGGACCAGAGCTGGGGACCAGAGCTGGGGACCAGAGCTGGGGACCAGAGCTGGGGACCAGAGCTGGGGACCAGAGCTGGGGACCAGAGCTGGGGACCAGAGCTGGGGACCAGAGCTGGGGACCAGAGCTGGGGACCAGAGCTGGGGACCAGAGCTGGGGACCAGAGCTGGGGACCAGAGCTGGGGACCAGAGCTGGGGACCAGAGCTGGGGACCAGAGCTGGGGACCAGAGCTGGGGACCAGAGCTGGGGACCAGAGCTGGGGACCAGAGCTGGGGACCAGAGCTGGGGACCAGAGCTGGGGACCAGAGCTGGGGACCAGAGCTGGGGACCAGAGCTGGGGACCAGAGCTGGGGACCAGAGCTGGGGACCAGAGCTGGGGACCAGAGCTGGGGACCAGAGCTGGGGACCAGAGCTGGGGACCAGAGCTGGGGACCAGAGCTGGGGACCAGAGCTGGGGACCAGAGCTGGGGACCAGAGCTGGGGACCAGAGCTGGGGACCAGAGCTGGGGACCAGAGCTGGGGACCAGAGCTGGGGACCAGAGCTGGGGACCAGAGCTGGGGACCAGAGCTGGGGACCAGAGCTGGGGACCAGAGCTGGGGACCAGAGCTGGGGACCAGAGCTGGGGACCAGAGCTGGGGACCAGAGCTGGGGACCAGAGCTGGGGACCAGAGCTGGGGACCAGAGCTGGGGACCAGAGCTGGGGACCAGAGCTGGGGACCAGAGCTGGGGACCAGAGCTGGGGACCAGAGCTGGGGACCAGAGCTGGGGACCAGAGCTGGGGACCAGAGCTGGGGACCAGAGCTGGGGACCAGAGCTGGGGACCAGAGCTGGGGACCAGAGCTGGGGACCAGAGCTGGGGACCAGAGCTGGGGACCAGAGCTGGGGACCAGAGCTGGGGACCAGAGCTGGGGACCAGAGCTGGGGACCAGAGCTGGGGACCAGAGCTGGGGACCAGAGCTGGGGACCAGAGCTGGGGACCAGAGCTGGGGACCAGAGCTGGGGACCAGAGCTGGGGACCAGAGCTGGGGACCAGAGCTGGGGACCAGAGCTGGGGACCAGAGCTGGGGACCAGAGCTGGGGACCAGAGCTGGGGACCAGAGCTGGGGACCAGAGCTGGGGACCAGAGCTGGGGACCAGAGCTGGGGACCAGAGCTGGGGACCAGAGCTGGGGACCAGAGCTGGGGACCAGAGCTGGGGACCAGAGCTGGGGACCAGAGCTGGGGACCAGAGCTGGGGACCAGAGCTGGGGACCAGAGCTGGGGACCAGAGCTGGGGACCAGAGCTGGGGACCAGAGCTGGGGACCAGAGCTGGGGACCAGAGCTGGGGACCAGAGCTGGGGACCAGAGCTGGGGACCAGAGCTGGGGACCAGAGCTGGGGACCAGAGCTGGGGACCAGAGCTGGGGACCAGAGCGGGGACCAGAGCTGGGGACCAGAGCTGGGGACCAGAGCTGGGGACCAGAGCTGGGGACCAGAGCTGGGGACCAGAGCTGGGGACCAGAGCTGGGGACCAGAGCTGGGGACCAGAGCTGGGGACCAGAGCTGGGGACCAGAGCTGGGGACCAGAGCTGGGGACCAGAGCTGGGGACCAGAGCTGGGGACCAGAGCTGGGGACCAGAGCTGGGGACCAGAGCTGGGGACCAGAGCTGGGGACCAGAGCTGGGGACCAGAGCTGGGGACCAGAGCTGGGGACCAGAGCTGGGGACCAGAGCTGGGGACCAGAGCTGGGGACCAGAGCTGGGGACCAGAGCTGGGGACCAGAGCTGGGGACCAGAGCTGGGGACCAGAGCTGGGGACCAGAGCTGGGGACCAGAGCTGGGGACCAGAGCTGGGGACCAGAGCTGGGGACCAGAGCTGGGGACCAGAGCTGGGGACCAGAGCTGGGGACCAGAGCTGGGGACCAGAGCTGGGGACCAGAGCTGGGGACCAGAGCTGGGGACCAGAGCTGGGGACCAGAGCTGGGGACCAGAGCTGGGGACCAGAGCTGGGGACCAGAGCTGGGGACCAGAGCTGGGGACCAGAGCTGGGGACCAGAGCTGGGGACCAGAGCTGGGGACCAGAGCTGGGGACCAGAGCTGGGGACCAGAGCTGGGGACCAGAGCTGGGGACCAGAGCTGGGGACCAGAGCTGGGGACCAGAGCTGGGGACCAGAGCTGGGGACCAGAGCTGGGGACCAGAGCTGGGGACCAGAGCTGGGGACCAGAGCTGGGGACCAGAGCTGGGGACCAGAGCTGGGGACCAGAGCTGGGGACCAGAGCTGGGGACCAGAGCTGGGGACCAGAGCTGGGGACCAGAGCTGGGGACCAGAGCTGGGGACCAGAGCTGGGGACCAGAGCTGGGGACCAGACCAGATCACTTCCCTGGGCAGTCCATTCCAATGCGTAACAACCCTTTCAGTAAAGAAGTTCCTCCTAATATCCAACCTAAACGTCCCCTGGCGCAACTTTAGCCCATTCCCCCAGTCCTGTCACCAGGCACATGGGAGAATAGACCAACCCCCACCTTGCTTCAGCCTCCTTTAAGGTAGCTGTAGAGAGCGATAATATTGCCCCTGAGCCTTCTCTTCTTCAGGAGGAACAATCCCAGCTCCCTCAGCCACTCCTCATAAGCCTTTTTCTCCAGACCCATCACCAGCTTCGTCGCTGTTCTCTGGACTCTCTCGAGCACCTGCATGTCCAGCACTGCCCACTGCAATTCGGAGCAGAAAGCTTCTCGGAAAACCCGTTTTTCCTTCTTTTTTTTTTTTTTTTTTGTCCTTGCAACTCACGTCCCCATGCATCTAGTTTTCCTAGTAGATTTTTTATCCATTTTTCTCCTGTCCTCCCCATCATCACATCAGTAAAAGCACAGGGTGGCACTGTGTGTGTACCCACTCTGTCACCTTCCTTGCACAGAAGGATGCTTACCCCTCATAGAAGAGACAATGATTTGTACAGGTGGGGAGGAAGATCAATTCTCTTTAAGTTGGTGGACCTCTTCAGAAAGTTTCTCCACAGCGAAGACCCAGGCCTGTAGGGAAGAGGACAGACTTTCTCCCTTCTGCTTTTGACTTACATATTGTGAAAACAGCATTTCTTTCATGAACAGCACCTTCTCACCATTTCCACTTAGTGGTAGTAACTATCATGCCACCCATATCTATCCAAACCCATTTCTACTTACCCGAAGGCAAAATTTGAATTCACATTAAGGCACCTTTTTCACACAGCCTGTTGTTCAGTCTTACCAAATACTTAAGAACATTCTTCAAAGTCAGGCTTACCTGTATGCACTTGAGCTTCTGAGTTTTTTGTTTGTTTTTTTAAGGGCTGGGAAGGGAGATGAGAATCCATATAAGTAATTTCACTGAAAACAGACAAGGTGAATGAACTACTCAAACTCCTCAACATTAAACAACCATAGAACCCAGAAACACTTACCTGCTGGCTTCTAAACTTGAATGACTTCCAAACTGCTTCACAGTGAAGTAGTACCACCAGCATTTTACTGTACTGAGAAGGCACTACCCATGTAACTAGCTCATAGAGTCTCTAAAACTATTTCACAGAGGTGGTAGAAAACACAAAGAAAAGGCAACCTACCAGTGAACACTGAGTCCATTTCACCACAAGAGAAAAGCACCTCAGACAATCCAAGCCTCAAACTTCCCTGGGAAGGCAACTCCCCACAGCTCCTCAGGCTTCCTATATAGCAAAGGTCAAATGATCCACACCTGGCAGATTTCACTTAACAAGGGCAGAGCCAAGAGACCTTGTGGAATAGGCTCATCTACCTGGCTTCAGTGTTTTAAGGTCAATTGCTCCTTATCACCAGTAGAAATAACCTGACAAGGGGCTTAGTGGTTGGAGTTGACCTAATGAATTAACTACAAAAGGTCCACAAAGGTCATATTTCTGTTAGTTATTCTGTGAGGAAAATTAGTACAGAGCCAGTTAAAAAAATAAATAAAAGTAAATAAAATAAATAAAAAAAAAAAAAGAAAATTACCTTAAAGACAAAATTGCTATCATAGATTTTCATCTGTCTAGTCATGACAGATAAAGAATGTAGCAATCAGAATTCCTTTTCTTGACATTAATGTTATTTAAATTTGCTTTTCTGAGATCTCTTCTTTATGCAGGGCTTTTCAAAATCTAGCCCCATGACCTCTGACTACAGTATTTACTTTGGCTGCATATAAACTATCACATATAAATGCCAGGATCCGGATCCTCACTCACTATTCAGGTCAAGGACTGGGCTGAAAGTTTTGGCTTTAATTTGGTTACAAGCCTACATTGCTGTTTTCTGTCAGGTCATGGGAAGAAGGTTGGCTGGCTTGGGGGAGCTTATATAGACATGGCTTTTAGGCGGCAAAGTGTTCCTCTAGATCTGGAAGTTTGAAGATGGTTGGAAAAGCCATCTGAGTGGTCTGAGTGGTTAGAAAGCTGCCTGGCAGAGAAGGACCTGGGGGTATTGGTGGATAGTCGGCTGAATATGAGCCAGCAGTGTGCTCAGGTGGCCAAGAAGGCCAATAGCATCCTGGCTTCCATAAGAAACAGTGTGGCCAGCAGGACTAGGGAAGTGGTTGTCCCCCTGTACTCGGCTCTGGTGAGGCCGCACCTCGAGTACTGTGTTCAGTTTTGGGCCCCTCGCTACAAGAAGGACATCGAGGTGCTTGAGCGAGTCCAGAGAAGGGCAACGAAGCTGGTGAGGGGTTTGGACAACAGGTCTTATGAGGAGTGGCTGAGGGAGCTGGGATTGTTCAGCCTGGAGAAGAGGAGGCTCAGGGGCAACCTTATCGGTCTCTACAGCTATCTTAAAGGAGGCTGTAGCGAGGTGGGGGTTGGTCTATTCTCCCATGTGCCTGGTGACAGGACAAGGGGGAATGGGCTACAGCTGCACCAAGGGAGGTTTAGGTTGGATCTTAGGAAGAACTTCTTTACAAAAAGGGCTGTTAGGCATTGGAATGGGCTGCCCAGGGAAGTGGTTGAGTCACCATCCCTGGAGGTCTTTAAAAGACATTTAGATTTAGAGCTTAGTGATATGGTTTAGTGGAGGATTTGTTAGTGTTAGGTCAGAGGTTGGACTCGGTGATCTTGAAGGTCTCTTCCCACCTAGATGATTCTGTGATTCTGTGAGGCGTTTGGGACAAGGGGAGATTAGATGGAGGCGTAAACTGGGAAATTAACTTAGAAATGTCTCTGTTTCTGATGGCAGTACAGGTTCACTCTCTCCAGCATGGTCCTGCTTCTGGTCATGCCTTGCCATGAGGATGCTCTGTGCTTGGACACCCCACTCAACCAGCTGGCCTAGCGTGAAGGAAGAGGCGCAGACCACCTTGCATTTAGTGTTGTTTCACATAACCAAGTTTAGAAAGTCTTGGATATAAAAGCTTCACTTGCCCCAAAAGGCTGGCACAGGAGCATCTACAACTGACACCTGTTTAAAGCACAGGAAACCTCACAGCAGCCCTGTTAGAGCCTCTGAATCTTTGTGACTATCTAACTCATGTTCCATGGGGATTTCAGTGGTTTGTGGGGTTGATCCTGAATTCTCGCGCTTAAGAGAAGCCTAAGGAAACTGGATTTACACAGAGTCATAAGTATTCCCCTCAACCTGCTTTTATTGAAAGAAATTACAGCAACACTTACAACAACTGCTGAGTGTTTTCAAAAATCCTTCTCCTTTGATCCTACTTTTGTGATGAAGGGATATGGTACTTTCCTTTCCAAACTTGTACTTTCCCACACTGTTTTGTGAATAGTGAACAATATTAAGAGACTTTCTTACCTTAAAATCTCGGGAAGATTTTAAATTCATTACTTAAAATAAATTATTTATATCCTGTTTTTCCTTTCTGAGAGGACTAAGAAACAAACAAACAAACAAACAAAAATGCACTTTAAGATACCATGATAAACGCAAGAGAATGAAAAGTCCAGGTTTATGTTCAGTCCTAAATGACAGCACTTCAATATATTTTTATTCTTTTAATGAGCTAATTTTTCAATTATTTCTCTTATCTGATATTCCTGGAGGGCCCTTGACATTCCTCGCATTTTTTGCCATTTACATTCAACTGCTTCATGGTCTCCTTCCTACTTCAATCTTTCACTGAGATGCGAAGTTGAGTGACAGACTTTAATGAGGTGACATTTGTTGCTAAGGAGACATGCTTATTTAAACTAAATAAGAGGAGGTTACTTTAAAATCCAAATACACTATAAATGGTAGCTTTATGTTTGGGAGGGGGTAGTAGGTTTATCAGAGTGGCTATTAGCATATTTCTTATGTGCTATACTGGAAAGAAACCACCTACAAAAACTTTTTTTTTTTTTTTTTGCTTCCCAACATAGTTCCAGTCTTGCCAGTCTGCCATGCTAATTAAATCTTTTTCACAATTCTGCAGTTGAAGTTGGCAGTGTCTTGCAAGCACTTTGATTTAAATCCTCTTGGAGTCAATGTTGACTTGTTACTATAAGACGTATGCTTTTACCATGCTTATTTTGGCATTTTGCAGCCCTAATTCTAGTAATGATAATAACAACTTAAAAAAAAAAAAAAAAAAAAAGTAAATGTTTCATTTTCTGGAGTACCCAGCCTGGTTAGGTCTTGTCTAAATTCCCCCTCTAGTGAAAGAATGAAAAGATGAAGAACATACAGTATTAGTTACGGGAATATACAGTGGCATATCAGATTAGGACTTCATAGCATGTTGTAACATCCATTGGCACACACGTGTTTCAGTTAAAGCCATTAAGAACCTTTAGAAATTTAAAAATTTAAGTGCATGACATGATGGAAGGTAGAGGGCAAAGACTGGTATAACATATATTAAAACAAGTTTACAAAATAAATTAGGCAATCAATACGTAGCTTTACAGTTACAGAAATCTCCTGCAGAGACTAATATACCAAATTCCAGAGAGTTTTGAACCCTCCCACAGCTTTTGTTCCTGATGTGGAACCTTATTCATTTTAGAACAGTTGTCTAATACAATCTTGGTTCAATTTCTGTAGATGAAAGTCCTATAAATCCTTGAAGACTTTTCCATAAGAATGAGGTCAGAAAAGGTTGTTTTGAAGTTAGTGAAAATTAAATTTTCACTTAGATAAGAGTAAAATAACTTACTATCTCACATAAGAATTATCAGGAAAGGACAAAAAAACTTTTGTTTTGTTGTAGTAATAGTGATAAAGGAGATCATTACTACCGCCTTGTACTGCAGTTGTTTGTCTTTGACCTTGCCTTTTTCCTTGGACAATACTGATTGCAACAAGAGAGGAGGGAAAATGAAACTTTTCCACCCAGAGTAACAAGAAATAGCTTTGGCCCCTGAAGTATTTTTAGTGCCTTTGAACTTATCCTGCAAAACATTTTATGTTAGATGCACATTTAGAATAGCTAAATTTATGTGACACATACTAAAAATAATATATATATGTATATATTTTGCTATCATAACTACATCTGTAACTATTATCTCATTATGTGATACAAAATTTAAAAAATAAAGTCTCTGTTCAGAAGCATGGAGCATACAGCAGCCAGAATATATTTAGTAATAAACATAAATCCGTAAGTGCCTTCCTGATCCAGGTAAGAATCTAATCTCACATATGTTTTTCTACCTGGCTTCATTAGGACTAAACCTATCTGCAAGGATTACTTGTGAGCACAAGGAGTCTGAAGATCAGACATTTTACCTTTATAATATATACATATTTTTTTTTCATGGAATCAAACCTTATAGGAAAAAGTAATTCTGAAATAGTGGTCATATTTTGTAATCTTTGTAGTTTTTTTTTTTTTCAAAATCATGCACCAGTAACCTTATACATTCTCCCGTGGTTGTCCTTAGTCTTTAGTTGTCTGTTCCATGACCAGCCACAGACGTGAGCCTACACTAGAGAAAGCTGCAGACTGTAGATATTAGGCTCATCAATTTATCTACTGAGATAATGCCTACTAGAAGAGCGTTAGGACAATGTCCTAGGACAATGTATTTCCTACACAAGTGCAGACGTTTCCTGTGCGGGTAGATAGCCACTAGACTCCCAGAGGTTTAGGTCTGGGTTTGCCAAAAACTGCAGCCAACATAAACCAGGGATAACAAATGCTCTGTATTTTTGGTTGGGTGTGGGCTTGTAGGCCTGCTCCTGCCTCTCCAGTTGGCAGTGTTGCTCGTGGATGCCCCACTTTGGCACCACGGGGGTGAGACATGATCAAGAGGGGTGGCTCACTTTGGCAGCTGGATCCCTAGAGCTGGTACCTGGGTCTGCCTCTGCCACAGTCTGTGCTTGCTATAGCAATCAATCTTTATTGATTTGTTTCAGCAAAACAGGATATCGTCCAAGAGAAAAATAGAGTGTCCCTTCCTTTAGCTAAGCATTATGATAACCATTTAGCATCATGATTTTTAAAGCTGAAAGCTAGGAAATGGGAGTGAAGTTTTCTTCAAGAAGATGAGGGAAACCAAGCGGGTTTCCCACACCCTGACAAGTGCCTGAGGGAACTATTCACTCAGTACAAGGCAAGGGCAAGGAGTTCATCTATAGTTATGGGAAATCGTACACATTTTTCTAACCCAATTTCATGAACTGTTTTGTAGTAAATATGAAATGGAACTGAGCTCTAGTGAAATGAGCATTGATAGAGAAAAAGGATTTTACTTTCATAACTTCAAATTCAAGGCAGGTCTAGGAAGAAGACATCCTGATAAAACAGTTATCTGAATCTACAGTTCCCCTCAGACATCGCATTCCATACTTCTTTGTAGAATTTTTTTACACTGTTAACCCAAATATAACATAAATGAAGGCAAGTGACTTGGGCAAGCTAATAACAAAGAACAGAGTACAGGACTCTTAAAAAGATTTATTAGATTAGCTAGGTTCTTGCTGTGAGACAAAAAGGGACGGTGTTTGCACAGCATCAAAGAAAATGAGCTCTGATTGATAGCTGATGCTTCAAATCTATCAGTAAATCATTTAGCCACATTTTAATATTTTCCTGAATCCTAGTTCTTGTTCAGGATATCTTAGTGCTGTTCCCTTCACAATACTTACAAATGGTTTATTAGAGAGATGCTAAACGTGCTCTGTAAGCAGCCTTTTCCAAAAAGATGAGAGTCAGGTAGAATGAAATTACTGCCACTCTTGCACCTTCTCTCACTTCTATTTATGCTTCCCTAACAAAGAAAACTTCAGTGGAAATACCAAGATTCATTTTCTCTTGCTGTTTATTTCTTGTTAAACCTTTTAAATTGAAATTTATATTGAAAGTTTCATTCTATCTAGTTATTTGTGTATGTCTATACATTTCTATCTTACTATTTCTTTTCATAGAGATACAATTATATCTACAAAACACAGGGAAAAACAAATTTATTTATTGAATCGTATGACATAATAACATGTCTATCCATGATTTCAGTCTAATTTGATTTAAAATAAACAGAAAAATATTTTACTTTGATTAAAATCCAGGGTTTGACCCCACCCTTCCTCCCACATCCCAACCCACCAGCCCAGGGAGAGCCTAAAGCAATAACATAGCAATTCTGCAATATGGCCTAAAGGTTAAGCGATTCAAGCTCTGCTGGATCAGGTGGAAATCTGGTCTAAAAGTCCCTGACTGAAACAGTTCTCTTTTCTTTTTAAAAACAAATCAGACTCCGGAGACAGCCACTGCTTCTCTAGTTTTCCTGATGGGAATGTTCAGTCATTATTCTGCATGGCATGATGTGTTGACTCCATTGACTTCATTTGGGTAATACCCAGTGTACTCTGGCATTAGGAAGGTCAGTAGTGAACTTAGGAAGTCTCAGAGGCAGAAATTTTGTTCTCTTCCAGCATCACAATAAAAGCTACCATTTAATGCACAGATAACTCTCAGCTGTATATCTGTGCTAAGAGTACACTACACTCAATTTTTACCCTATGGCTTTCTTTTCCTCCTGCCACTCTCTCTACAGAGAAAAGTATTTAAAGGTGAATCTACCAAATATGTTTTTAGAGTAAAAATTTGTAACCGATAATAATAGCTTCCTGTGTTATTCACCCGTCCTCCATTAGGACAGGCAATAAGGAGATGGCTATAGTACTATTTACTTGTGAAAAAGTTTTTCTTTTTAATTTGTTTTTTAACTGCTAACTTTGGAACCAAAAGCTTTTGAAAGTCCAGCTACAAGTAGAATATAGGTGGTGAATCAGACTTTAAGCATACTTGAAGATGGGAATGAGTATGGGCATGCCTGTACAATTTTGCTTTGGTGTCAGGATGGGCAGGACTCCCCTGAGAGAGCAATTGAGAGCTGACCACAGCACAACCAGATTGTTTCCAGCCCTGTCACTGATTCCCTTCACGTGAGTGCCAGTACCTCTCTGCTGAATGCAGTGCAGAAAAGCCATATACACACACAGTTCATCTTTCAGTTCTTCCCTTGGACCCAGGGGAAGCCCAAAGATTTATTTATCTGCAATGCTGACATTCCATTTTCTTTCTTATGATGAGGTCAGGAGAGAATTGCCACCCACCCTGAATCATAACATGCTAAACCTCAAAGCAGTAACACCAAAGCAAACAGTGGGGTGTATTTTCCCATTGAGAAAGAGAAGGACAGGTTGTCAGAGAAAGTGTTGTGACTGTGACTCTTCTGATCTCTTGAGATGATTGGATGAAACCGTGTCCACAATTAATATTTACTTCCTTTAAAAAACAATCACTGAATATACCTTGCTGCTAAAAGGCATTAAATGCCAGTAACAGCAGGGTTCTGCTGGACTATAGCTCTGGTAAAGCTCCTGAAGGCAGCCTGGTTAATGTAAGGTCTGGTTCCTTATCCTTGCTAGCATGTTAACAGTAAATGGATGTGATTACTCCTGAATCCCACATCTTCTGTGAGGTGGTGTGAATAGAGAGAGACTGGAACAGGATCTCCTTGGGATAATATTTTGCTTGGATAGGACAAAAACACAAGAAGAATGCTTGCTGGGGACCACCACCCTTTGCTCAGAAGGTGGTGGTGTATTTAGCTACATGCTGTTATGCCTTTTGAAGTTGTCCTGGAAGAGTGTTGCCAGCTACAGTGCAATAATGCTTTTGCAGGATATCCCTTTGCATATTCTGTACTTCTACAGTGCAAAATTTGGTGGATACATAAACATTCCTCTGTGTAATTCTGATTAAATAATGTGTTATTTGGACTAAAGACCAACGCCTATAATAATAGTACCTGTCAGATCAAACACGTGAATTTCAAAGGAGTGCCATATACTGAAGCTATAAGTTTAATTCCAGCTTTCTGTGTAAGTTGTCTGATTTTAAAGGGTGTTTTGGAGGAATCTTTAACTTTCTTTGCCTAAGTCAAGCAAAATACTTACCAGATATGACCGGTCTTCTGAAACCCTCATTTTCTACCTGGTTTCTCTGCTTTTAGAACTCTTCATATCTGCTGTCTGTGAAATACCTGTCTCCTTCTTCAAGATTTTCCACGCTTTTGAAAGCAGTTACCACTTATGTAGTCTTCTGAACTTTAAAATATTTAACAAGTGGACATTTGCAGTATTAGAACAAAGAACTAGAGTTAGCATCCTACAAGTTAATGAGATAGTTCATGTTAGAGAATTGTTATTTCATTCTACATTTGTAGTCCAAGTATTTGTGTGTGTTTGCAAACACATAGGCACCTGCATAATGAGAGGTTTGAAAAGACAGCATCATACAAAACAAGAACAGTAAAGGCTATACGTCACTAAGATAACAAGAAGATAACAATATTTGCTTCTTAGGCATTGGAAAACAGAAGAGAAAAAAAAAGGAAAAAAAAAGGAAAAAGAAAAACAAAACACAACAAAAAAAAGGCTTTTACCTTTGAAAACACCTTGAAAGCTTTTGTAATCAACACCAGTTCCTATGTTCTCATCCCTGAAAGCTTGGGGATAGGCAGTAATATTCCCACCAAACGCTTATCGTGCAGGCACATGGCTACACAAAAACTCTTGCCACATTTAAGTTAAAAAAAGCTTCTGTGGAAACTTATAACATTTTTGCATGTCCAAGTTTGTCCAATGTTTGTAATTACTTCTGTTATCATTGCATATCACCAACATGACAGAAAGATTACAGTGAGGTTTCTAAAATTCTGAAGATGATGGACCCCTATATCCCTAAACTGAGAGACCACTCTGGGACAAAGTAAATCTTTATGTTGATTTTGGGTATTAGAAACTAGAATCACGGTCCTGGAAAGGTCAGATTAGCTACCATCTAACCCTGATATAGACTAAATTCTGTATGTGCATCTTCTGATGAAATTTTCCATGTATCTAAATTTGTTTCCTCATATGCCTGAAATCTGTTCCAGCCTGAGTTACCCTATGATCCTATGAACTTGATGCCTAACTTAGACATAGGTAAAACAAGGAGCAGACATTCCTTCACCCTGACTAAGGGGACATGCAAAGAATATACCTAATACAGTACAGTATTGACAAAAACAAACAAACATCCAGTACCACCACCAACAAAAAACAGTGAGAATAAACATTTTCTTCGGGAATATTGCCACAGCACGCAGCAGGTCCCTTCTGGCAACCTGCTGGCTGTTTACTGATAATGCTGACTAAGGCACTCCCTGCATGGGATGGTGTTTGTCCTCGACACTGAGTAACAACTGCCATGGAATCCACAGGGAATCTGGTTGTTTAAAAGTTAGGCATTACAATGCTCACTGTTGTAGTCTACAAATCACTTTTTTTTTTTTTTTAATTTGTCCTTCAATTTGTTTGTTTTAAATGAAAGCTGAAACCCTGAAGATAAACAGGAGCCTGTTTTATGCCTTTCAAGTGGCTTTCCTAGGTGCAGGAAAACACTGTCCTACTGGAAGCGCAAAGTAAATTCAAAACGTTACTGTATAACCTGCCCAGATCCCTAAAGCAAAAGTACAACAGAGAAATGGCAGAAGTATAAACTCTCCAGACCGTAGAACCCATATTTCCTTGCCCTGTCCTGACATCTTGAATTTTAAAAATGGATAAACATTAAAAACAGTAAAATAATCAAATCATGGAATATAAGCCTGATGGACAAAGGTAGCCAGATCTAGTTCCCACCCTTGTCAAAAACAATAGGAAATCCACTTCAGACATGAAAATAAATTTCTGCAGAAGAAGTCTGATTCGAAGCCAAAATGAAATACTGGCTTTTCACAGACGTTTGTGTTTGTCTAGTTACTCAGTCAAGGTCACCTAAGCAGGAAAAAAAAAAAAAAAAAAAAAAAAAAAAAGAGAGAGAGAGAGAGAAAGAACTAAAAGTGCTGAAATACAAAATAATCCATGCAGGAGATGAAAATATTTTTTTCTCCATACTAATATTTGAAAATGGAGTAGAGTTGCATTACCTTTGCTTGCTTGACAGACACTTTCTTTTTTTCCCCTGTATTCCTGTGCCAAACCAAAGTTCTGATTTGACAATATGAAAAGCCTGTGGCAATACAGATTTGGCTACTGCCTTCCACAGACAAAGTAACAACCGTAAAGGTGTAGCTTGGGATTTCATGGCTATTCATGACAGCCACAAGGTTTTAGAGATAGAATTCATATGCAAAGGTAAAGGTGAGGAAAAGATGAGTTGATCAAAACTTACGTTTCTTTTTAAAGGAAACCCTTAAAGAATCTCTGTCTGTTCTGAAAGATCCCCTCTTATTCCTAAATTTTGCTTTGTAAGGGATTGGTACGTACAGACAGAGGGTAACTGTGTATTCTACTGACCCTAGACATAAAAGGATAATCTGTCCATTTCATCAAGAACATAAGGATGGTAGTTAAAAAGCCTTAGAAAAATAATCAAGATAGAAAAACATGCCTGTGACAACTTCTCACTGAGAAATTGGCCCACAATCAAACACAAAGCCGCAAAGACATTTCTTGCCCGTATAATGCAGTCTTCTTTGACTACTGTACTATTCACAGTACTTCTTCAATTAGCACACTACAGTTTTCTCACACTTTATCATTATTATTCATAATATTCCAATTTCCTTTAGTGAGAAGTGGAAGCAATACTAGTAGAAGGAGGAAGTTATTTCATAAGAAGAAACAAACTTTATTTGGAAAAAATAAAATATGGTCAGAAAGACTGCATTCACTTTGGCAGGTAGCAAAAAATTCTCATCATGATGTACCATGGAGGAAAAATATACTGAATGATAAAAAATAAAATTAGTGAGTTAAAAAAAAAAATGGCTGCCTATTCTGTTAGATACTTAGAACAAGTTTGTTAAAAATATTCCAAAATTAAGTTTAAGAGTGCTACCCTGAAGATTTACTGCAGTCTGGAAAAGCACCCAAAGAACGAGGAACATAGACTGCATCCTGTATGTGTTAGCACAGCTGTATAATTTCTTAAAGCTGATTTTATTGTGCAGTAAAAGCATATTCTTTCTTTGGAAAGACCCTGGAAAAATAATTACATGTCTTATATGCTCAATGTTAATTTTCCTACTCAATGAAGTAAAATTCAATCTATTTTATGTCCAAAGACTGTCATCTTTTTAGGACACACTTATCTTGCCATCACTTCCATCCATACTAGCAAGTGAGCTGGCTTCAACAATCCATAAGCTGACAGATTATTTATAGGGTGAAACAGTTATTTAAAATGCCTATTTTTGCATTTACCTCTACATTAATCAATTTTATACCAGCTTTCTGCATCACTTCACCTTTCATCAGAAGTCCACATTGGAAAATTATAGCCTCGCTCATGGACATTACAGAAATTTAAGTAACCAGAAAGGAGTAGGAAGAAGAGTAATTCTCTCCCACAGATAACTTTGCCATTTCAAAATCTGAGTTATGTCTGGTTAAAAATTCTTTATGAAACTGCATTATCAGCAGAAGATTCACAGAAGCACAGGAAGCCAAGCAAGCAGGGGATCAGGCAGGAGACAAAGGCAGCCTGGTTGGCTTCTAGCAGAATATTTTCCAAACAGCTGAAGTCCCATGGCATTTCTCCATTCTGACTGATGAGCAGACTCATGAGAGCAGACGTTTCACTCAGTGTTTCTGTGCCCAGCTCTAATCATGACAGCAATTAGTCTTCCTAGACTGCAAAAAATATTAGTCAGTTTTAAATGCAGGATGCTGGTCTAAGCAGTCACTTTGACTGCCCTTTTAAAGAAGTGTCTTTTTTCAGAAGAACACTGAACATGTGCCTATTTCCTATTTTCATCAAACAAGCACAATTAAGCACCAATAAGTTAAGCACCTATTTAGACTAGACACATGCTTGGCTTTTTACTAAGTATCAATAGGTATAAATGCAATCCCCGTCTAAGTTTTCCAAGCCAGTTCTGTCACATCAGCTCTGAACTGGAACACCTCTAGAAAGCTAGAAAGGAAGATCTGAGCAGAAACTGTCTATCACCAGTTCTGTCTGTCCATGGGGTAGTAAAAATGAGACTTAAGAGAAGACTGTGATGTTTTCCTTAATTGATACGAGGTCAAAAATTGAGCTCGACTTGCAGAGCCTCACATGACTACATCCACTGACTCTCAATAATTCTGCCCCTGAAGACGTGCATTAGTAATACAGCTATAAATGAAAAAAAAAAAAATGCTACTTACATAACCAAGCATAGCGTTTCAGCTCCTTCTGTATTCCTACAGTGAATTGGTACAGGGCAAGGCTAAGAAGAGGTGATATCCTGTCCCCATGAAGATTACCTTCATGAAGGAATTTTTAATTATTTCCTCCTGTGGTTCAACTTTGATGAAATTAGTGGTTTTACTTGCCTTAAACAGAAAAAATGATGGTTGCCACCAAGTTTTTAAGACTGGGAAAACCTATTACTGGAGTCCGTCTCAGTAGGAGTCCTCTACTGGGCCTTCAAAGCCAAGTCAAGGGAAATCTAATTGGCATGCAGCTTCACTGTGAACTGATTTCAACCTCCCCATAATTTTTTTTTTCTTTTTTTTGAGACGCACAGTTTTTCCTATTGCCCATATTCATACAAGCAGGCATAGTGTGTGATTTAAGGATGTAATTGTAAATATTTTGGCTTGCACTGGCAATAGCATTTATTTTTTCACATGTACTTTGAAAAATGAATAAAGCTCAGCTTGAGAAGGGGCTTTCTGTGATTGTTGCAGTTAGAGGGTGGTACTTTTAGAGAAAAAACATTGTCCTTACAGATGTTTTCAGAGTGCCAGATGGTTGCAGGCTGTCCAGTTTCACAACTTGTAAGAAGACTGGATTATATTTTTATTTAAATATGTGCTTTTCAAATTGTGGTGACATCAGTTATTATCTGCTACAGCCTGTCCTGTTTCGTTAATGTAAGTGTAGAAATGAAAATTCCACCCACTGAATTAGGCAAGGAAAATGGGATTCTCCCACAGGCCGCCTCAGAGTATTTTTGAAAATCCCACCCATGGAGTGCTTGTAAGAATTGGTAGCAGTCAGTACCTCAGAGTTAAGTCCTTCCTTAAGTCCTGGTTCAAAATATCTAAATTAATGGATTCAGTATGGGGAAAAGAAAATGAAAAGTCAGGGAGGATTGTGAGGTTTGTGTTTTCTAAACATTTTTGTTCTGGACAGTTTGTTCACAGTTATAGCATCTCAGGGCCAAATTATCTGATTTGTTTAATTCATCTAGTATTGTCCTTCCGTGCAGAAGGATTCACTGCTGGGGAATTCCCACAAGCCAAGGTAGTCTCTGGCCACTTCAGTCACTGAGGGGAGAGCTCTGCCATCTGCCCCCCATGCCTGTGTCAGCACCTGCGCATTACTGGACACTCATCTCCTCTAGTAAGGGAAACCAGAATGCAAATGAATATTTTTCTTGTGTTTTCCATCCAGAGAGATTCAACAGAAGAAGCAGTCTTATTTTATAGGTAGTAAGTTAGAGGGGTGCTTCTCTCAGATGAAAGTGCCTCAATTTTTCAGGATCCAGATGTGTGGGGCACATAGTCCCCAAGGGCAGTTCCTTAGCATGAAGCCTCTCTCACTTCTGCAGGAAAACGATGTGAAAAGCTGCTCTATCAAACAGATATGCTGCCCAGCCATGCCACTTCATTTGTCCGTTTCTTTCCTGTGCTTTTATTAATATGGTATTACCCCCTTCATAGTCATTCAGAAAGTTCCTACAATGATCATTTTCCTAATCCAGACCTATTGTCACCTTACTCTTTACCTTAAACCGTTTCTTTACTCTTTCATGTCATAGAAAAGTCATACTTTTCTTCATGTCATACTTCACCTTCAAGCTAGTTCTTAACTAGTTCTTAACTAGTTCTCCTCTCTCCTACTATTTCACCTATATGTATAGTTGGTTTCCATCTTTTGCAGTCACATTTCTCCACAAATTTTCAAATGTGGTCTCAAAACCCAAGCCATTTATTTGGTTTCCTTTGAATCCCCATTGAAATCTTTCTCTTGACAGGATGCCTGTGACAATCTGGAGGGTTGACACTGCCAAGAGTGCTTAAAGTGCCTGTAACCAGTCTTCTGCTGGTGTCCAGCCTCTGCCATCTTTTTTCAAAGAGACAACAAATTTATGGGAGCATGACCCCTTTTTGATTCCCCACAGTGTGTTCATAGTCTATGATTATGGCTCCTAGGCACAATGAAGACACTACCTCAAAAAATTATTATTAGTAAAAGTACTTGGGAGGGTTTTTTATAGCTCACTTTTCCATTACAGTTGGTTCAGACACTCAGGAAGTTTCACATTTTGTCAGTCACATGTTTAAATCTCCACAGTAGTGTTATTCATCACTCTGCTTAGTTTTCACAACAATAACAAATAAATGTTATAAATAATGAATAAGTAAATTAAATAAATGTGACAGTAGTGTCCCCACATTTTTCTGATTGGAATGTTTGCAGGTGTGTGCAGAGATTGGTTTTGCTAATTAAAGCCTGGGATGAAAATTCTGTGTAGAAAAGAATACAGTTTGACTAACTTTATAGGGAACTATGAGTTCATTCTACCAAATGCTTTAAAAAAGGTTTCAGTCAAAACATTTTAAAGCAATTCCAGTAGAACTGGAATTTGTCTTTAGAACATGATTGGTTTTATTTAAATCATTATTTTCAACATCTTTACATAAGAGACATCAGTATTCCAGACACATCATGAAATTACATCCAAGAACATAGACTGTACAGGTGAAGTGGTGCTTTGCTTTAGTTTATGTTCACTAGTGAAACATATGGATACAGACCTCATGGGAAAACAAATGTTAATGTTCATCGGAAATTCAGCAAATCTGTGTGACTCTTCCTAATATTCTTTTCCTAAAATTCATCTTTCTCCATCTCTCAGAAAATAAATTACCCAGCCATTCCCTGTCTGGTTAGAAAACAGGCACCCTGGATTACCAGGTTGACAAAAAGTATGTCCTTTGTCAGATCTCACGCAGTCATAGCTGAAAAGTACAATAAATGGAAAACTTCTCTGTATAGAGGTTACCACAAACTCCTCTTAGCTGATCAAGATTCAGTTCAGATGCTGTATATTTTTGATGTAGTGTATTTCAACTGAAAGTAGAAGAGTAGAGTCACAAAACCAGCAAGGCTGGAAAGTTGCCATCTCCATACCACAGTGATTAGGACATTCACAATGGATGTACAAAATAGATCCAAGGTCCTTCCTTCTCTCATCCAGCACAAGGCAATGAACCAAGGAGTAACAAGCTATGACCACAGTGATTCATTGAAGTTAAATTCTTCCCTGATGAGGTTTGTTTTACCTTCTGCATCATTCTTAACTGTTTGGAGGGAGAAGGTGTAACGTAAATGACTGTACAGTCTGGCAAGTGATTGATCTGTGGGATAACTTTGGGAAAGATATCATATCTTTTAGTTGTCAGGATCACTTTGATCACTTTAAGGGCAGAGCCTGTCTCTCGCCATGTGTTTACACAAAGCCTAGAAATGCAGGCCTCACTTTGGATCAGGGCCTCTAAGTACTACAATTTTCAGAGAAACAAAAATCAAATTTGAAAACTACGAGGAGATGAAAAGCACACATGGTTTTATGGTGACTCATTTTGTTCAGTCCTGAACACGTTGTTTTATTTTGCTCGCAAAGGCCAAGTCACGCATGGTGCCCTCCAAAGTAGAGCAAGGATGCCAAGCACAGAGGAGTAATGAACAGCAGAGCTCAGGGCAAGCATGTAGGGAATTTTTTTTTTTTTTTTTTCCATTTTTCCTTCACTGAGTACTGCATCACTAAGCAAATATATCTCCCTGCTGGTTATAAATAGGCTCTAGTGCCTTATCATGTTCTTGCTCACTGGGAAAGAATGTGGATCAGCTGAAGAATGAGACACCCAGGAAGGCTGCTTGAGCTTCAACAACAACTATTTTTTTTTAAACCATCTCTCCTAAAGTCAGAGGCATACGTTCTTTGGGAATTAGTTTCTTGACCTGGTAAATGACACGATGCTTTATATACAAAAATATTAAGAGGAGATTATGTCACTGGTAAAAATGTGCTGAAATGAGGCCTTTCCCTTTTGCATGCCTTTAAAGGAACTTTCCAAGCTTACCAAAACTGTGCAGTCATGCTTCTGATAGACAGCCAAGTTCACACAAGGACCAGTCCAAGGGCACCTTCAAAGGCAGTGTGCTAATTGACCTACCATACAAACTGCAAGACATGTTAGGCACCACATTTTACCAATGCAGGATCTCATTAAATGTAGCCCAGAAACAACTACCTTCCTTTATTCTTGTGTCACAAAGTGAGCCTTGCAATACCTGTAAATCATGACTCCAGGGGACATGGAGAAGATTAAGGAAAAGAAGCTATAAAGACAAGGCACCGGGGTCAAAAGACAAGCCAAGATGTATGTAGCTACTTAGGCTCCTATCCTCCCATCAATTTCATGGCGAGTGTTGGAGCCTAGAAGGAGTTACAATCTTAAATTCTTGTGTAGTTTTTGGCCTTCTGTTTTATACCTAGGGTCATTCAACTGACAAATCAATTCACCTTTTTGTGAGGAGTTCACAGTTCATAACTTGTAAAACATATGCATAACACATGTATCACAAGCACATCTTCACAGAATTGAGGTCATGGCAACAAGAATGACAGAATATCCCCACGCAAAAATGTTTTGGTCAAATAATTGAACATTAGTTCTGCTTGTCTGGTGGGAGGTACTTAATGTTTCTGTGGGTACTTCCAAAAGAGCAAGGCATCAGATTTCTGTTCCAGTTCAAATGCATTCAGAAGTGACAGGCCAGAGATCTTTACTTCTGAGCAGAAGGTAAATTAATTTGAATATTGTCTCTTTGGATTTCACCTGTCATTTCATTTCTCCCTACAATAAGCATCTAATTCAAATTGATCCAGCTTTATTCAGATTTCCCAGACAGAAGTTCTATTGATTGAACCCCTATCATCCTTGATCTTCAGATCAGAAGAAAATTAAAGTAATAAAATAAATAAAATAAAATAAAATAAAATAAAATAAAATAAAAACACTATATAGAAGATAAAAATATAGTCAGGATTTGACCTTAAAAGGCATAAAGATTATTTAAAAAATAATAAGAATAATGAACATCCTTTTCATCTTTACAGATTGGTTCTGCAGGAGAATTTTTGTTACATATTCATTGTTTTAAGCTTTAGGAATGCCTTACCTAAAGCATATATAGATTCAAAAGACAGGCCTATTTTTAGAGTGATATTTCTCAGCTTGTTTTGGCAAGGTAAATGTCAAAGCATTCAAAAGACTTGCATTCCCTGAGATTATAAAGTTTGAGAATACACAGATCAGTCCCTGTCTTTAGAGCTTTCCAGAAGGAAACTCTTGCTTCAATAGCTTATTTGCTATGGATGTAGTACCTAGGGCAAAGAAATACTTACCATTGCCCAGGGTTCTATAAAACAGGGTGTTGGTATAGTATTTTCTAGATTACTCCATGGTTTTCAGAACTTCGTGAAGGCCTTTCTGTGAACATCCACCCCATTCAGATAACTAAAAACTAAAAAAAAAAAAAAAAAAAAAAGTACTATTAGAGATCTATTTTCTTCCATTAACACTCCAGAAAACTTTCTAAAACTCAACAATAACTGCAAAAGACTGGTCTGGTGTTCCAAATTAAGCATAACTTCAGAGGAAACAGATACTAAATAAAAAGGAATCCCTTGACCACAGATAACTGTCCAATGTATGAACAAGATAGAAAACAAGAAGACATTTCTTCCCTGTACAGCTGAAGTTTCATTTAGAAGATTGTCTCCTACTTCTGGCAGGAAACGTAGTGTCAGCATGAAGAATAGAATCACCCATAATCACAGGTCACCTAGTATCTCTCCAAGGCACCCAGACTTCTATAGCATTTTTTTTTTTTTTTTAACCAACAGAGATAATTTCTGTTCAAATAAATGTAACTGCAGACAGGAATCTGGGCTAGGTATGGTAGAATTACACAAGCAGACTGACTTACATCAAACTTAGAGAGCTACTCCTAAAATGTATACACACCCTTTATGCTTGGAAGTGCTGGACTTTGATCTCTATTTCAATTTAAACCACAGCCAGGGTCTAATTTCCCTTTCTTCACATTTTTATGCTCTCAAAACCAACATCAGCAAGTTCTCATCCTCCCCTGCACCTGGGGAGAAAAAAAGGCCAAAAAGACAAGAGAACCAGCCAAAAGGAACAGGGGTGTTCCTGGTTTGCTAACTGGCTTTGCTCTGGGAGAGAAAAAAAAAGTTGACTTTTGAGGAAAAATCTGGTAGAGCCAAAAACCTTGTTAAGCAGAAGCATCTGCAGCTTTGTCTTTACTGAAACCATTTTTCATAGTAGTCACTGCCCTCTTAAAAATTAGTTACTCAAGTACAGATGCCAATGGAGGCAGTTCCTCAGGATAGGTGACAGCTAAGTGTTTCACTGGGTGCACATTGGAAGCCCATTCAGCCTTTCCCTTTGCCTTTTGATTAATCATGCCCTTTCTGAGTCCTTCAGCTTGTTATACACCTCATCAAAAACTTTTGGAAATTGTATTAGAAGAAAGACTCATGTCTCATGTAACTTTGTTTTATACATGAGAATTTTCATTTTGAAAAAAAATACTGGTTAATGATAGAAAGATTCTATAAAAATAAAATCCTGTCCATAAAATTCCTTTATTCTACAGCTCCCGGACTTGAGTTCAGCATAGGAAACTTGCTTTTCTGATATGGGAGTCTGTTCTTTTACAAGAACAACTCAGAGTACTTCCTAATCTAATCTGTTTATCCCTCTAGCACAATATAAAGGAACCTTTTCTGACATGATCCTCTGCTGTCTTGTCTGCACAATGTCAGCCATGCAATCAGTCTACCAGCACAGACAAAAATGGTGTCAGTGCACTGATACTGTCAATGGCTGTGTGATGGAGCTGTCACAAAAAGTCTGTCCAAGCTTTCTTTGCAACATTTTCAGACACTTTTCAAAAAGCAGATGAGAGATGAGATGAAAGCAGTTGGACTTGATGATCTTAGAGGTGTTTTCCAACTTAAATGATTCTATGATTCTATAATTTTACTTTTTCACAGTGAAAACACACAGCAGTTCATGTGCAAAGCATGATAGAAACATACCTACTAGAACATATCTACAGAGACGGGTGCAGTCATTTGTGTGTCTGTTAGAGGGCTCCAAATTATTCTATGGTATAATGTGCCTCCTCGCAGGAATGCACCTCCAGCCACCTCCTCCTCCTCAGCAGTGTCACCCTTCATGTATCCACCACCCCCAGCAGCTGCTGCTCTTAAATACTTTTGAGAAGGGCACCAAGGGCTCTGCTGACCAGCCAAAGCTTTGACACGCAGTAGGTAACCTGTGAAAACACAACAGGATGGAATAAGGCCCAGAAAAGGAGGTGAACTAAGATATAGAAAGCAAGGAAAGAAAGAAGATACAGGCTTTGGAGGTCTATTCATATTTGTGGAAGAACCTCCTTTATTGGTTTAAAACAAAACAAAACAAAATAAAACAAAATAAAATAAAATGCCTGATGGACTTGAGCACCAGTGGTTGGACTCAAACCAGGATCTTGACTTCATTACAGTTCTGGATTGTTGGAGAGTTGTGTTGTCTGCTCTCTGTTGCATAATGGCA
Organism: Cygnus olor; assembly: GCF_009769625.2. Taxonomy (NCBI): domain Eukaryota; kingdom Metazoa; phylum Chordata; class Aves; order Anseriformes; family Anatidae; genus Cygnus; species Cygnus olor. Next base: position 59,421,855 of record NC_049171.1, on the reverse strand, counting down.
TTACATGAGGAACTGATCAGCGTTCCCTACAAAGAATGTGAGTATAAACTGTCCTTCCTTTCTCTGGAGTAAATCTAGTTTATAAAGACAGTAAATTGCATGATGTGGGCTGTAGCATTTGTCACCATTTAACCCCTTTTGTACATATAATCAAGCTTCCACCTTAATAATAATGGGAGGGGAATAAACTTTTACTTGGAAATCTATGTTAATTTCTCAATGAAAACAACTTAACTGATCATGAAAAGAATATACTGAATTAAAATAGTTACAAACTGATGAAATTCACATTTGTTTCACATAAAATGAAATGAGAACATGGGACAGGAAGACACTGCTTAACACTGTAAGAATGCTATTACAACTGACTACCCACATTTAAAAGTTGTAAACACTATAGAGTGAGGTGAATTGTGTATAATTACAAGTGATAATATGGCACTGAACAATACAAAATTTTGGCTTCATATCTGGAAAATAGCTCTCTTCGTTTGAGACAAATCTGCTGTATAGCACAAACATAACCCCACCTTGGTTTGCTGTAGATGTTCCAGTTTCAGGCTAGGAGTTTTGGAAAAGGTGCCATACACTACTGGCAGAAGGGTAATAAGATTTTCTTCATCTTTAAGAACAACAGCTTGTATACTAGGAACCTCACCCACTTAATGTCTGTATCACTGATTCCTGTTTCCTGATATTGCATATACCTTCCTATATAACCCCATTCAACAAGCATCTTACAAAACAGTTGTATCCTAAAAACAGTTGAGTTCTTTGTCCCAGACTCATAATACCTCTGCTAAAACTTTGCAGTACTGCCACTACTTTCAGTTTCTAACTTAGACTGATTTATAGTCAAATTAAAAAACGTGTTTCTTTTTTCCTGTGCAACACTCTCTTTCAGCTCAGATGGTTCCTTCACTTGTTCTCTTTCACCCATGAACATATGTAGGGAGTGCAATCTTATTCTTTCTCTCATTATTCTAGGCCATACAAACCAGTCCTTCCTAGTCCTTACAAAACAGGATTCTCATCCCATAGCTATTCCAGTCATCCTCTCTGCACCTGTTTTGATTCCAACTCAGCTTGATGGAGAAATTGTACTAGATTCCAGAGGTAAAATCTCCTATGATGCATCAGACTCATCTACATGCCTATGTTAGAAACATCATATCTGATAAATTTTAGGATTATGTGTCTTTTTCAGTACTAGTTCTATCAGTGTTTCCTGGTTATCCTATGACTGACTCTACAGCATACACTACATCCTGTTTTCCAAGTGAATTCCAAGTTTTCAATGGAAAAAGTGTAACTTCTGCACCTTGACAATTCAAATGGGACAGGGATTTAATCACCTAGGAGCACAAAACCTGTTCAGTTGCTGTCATTCCCTTTGTCTTGAGAATGTTTCTCTCTTCCCCAGAGAAAAAGAATGACCTAAATAGAAATACAATGCATTGCATGTTTGCATGACCTCACCCTCATCTTGTCTCTTTGGAAAGTACCCTACACTTGACGTGCATTCCAAGTACATTCTACTTTGTAAATGTTTTTATTCCTTATTCCCAGAGTTTATTTAAGCTACTAGTCCCTAAACGAGGTCATGACCTTCACTTTTGTTCACAAGCTTGGCAGTATAATTGAAAGTGGGGTCATGACCCCAGAAGTGGGTCTTGACAGACAGATGTTCTGAGATTCAAAAACCCCCTTCTGACCTCTTTTAACACTGTTAAGGTCTCTAGCAGTGTGAAGCACATCATGAGAAGATGAAGCTCCACTTACCACGATTTAAGCAATTCTGATGAACCCTGCAACACTCAGCGTGAGTAGGAGTGATGTTGGCTGGTCTCAAGATATAACTCTCGTGTGTTTACCCAATGTACAATTAGCAATACAATTTTCTCTGTGTCAAAAAAGGTATTTTCAAGCAAGTGCAAGTAATATAGTAAAGCTCCTAGTAATATGCAGCACTTTACGAAGACTGTGAAGTTTATTCTAGGCTTCTGTACTTAAGCTGTGAAATTATTCTGGCATGCTGATAAAGTCTTCCAGGCTTCCATAGGGATCATACGCATCGTTCCTCTCAGATAGAGTGCATTCAGTTATTCCAGTGAGGTTAAATTGTTTGGTTTAGTTACAGAACTGTTCATGCCTAGACAGTAATCTGGAAAGAATTCAAGGGCAAACATAGCCATTTTCCATAGAAAGGGCACAGAAGTATAATAGACACAGACTGAGCCCTAGTGTCATGATAATTCTTATTTATGACCATATTCTAGTACATTCATAAAATGAGGAAGTGTCTTATCCTGTTAGGGTGGGTGTGAAACAGTGATGAAATGTGTGTCACAGAGCTCTGGTTCCACAGTTGTCTGGATAGTCACCCTTCTCGTGTGTGTGTCTAAGTCTCCTTCTCAGAGCAACAAAGTATTGAGATCATCTTTGTCTCATTTCAGAATGAGTTTGGGAGGCAAAGGGACATATATCCAGATTCTGGAGTTAAGAAGCTTGCTGGAGTCCATCACTTCAGACAATGAGGCTATGTCTATGCTAGTAAATCAAACAGTGCCCAGGAGCAGTCCCAAGCAATGGATGCAATTGTCTATACAGTTCTCCTGTCAGAGTGCTCCCAGGCATGCTTTTGGTCTGTGCCAGCCAGCACTCCCAAACAATTCCTGGACATGGTTTGAGGGGCAGAACATTCCCGGGATCATTCCAAGCAAAGATTTTGAATGCATGTTTTCTGCTTTGCATGCTGAAAGAGTTTATTAGAATAGACATTGACTATTCCTGACAGTAAGCTGTTTAAATTACGTATGTAGGGCGTGAAAGGTTCCATTACCTTTGGTAAAGCTATTTGTGATGTAATGTGTTATTGTGTTTAAGGTTTTGGGATCCTCACTGTAGGAGGACAATAAAGAGGCCTTCTGAAACACTCTGAGCAAGAAGCAAGGCCACAAACAGCTTTTAATGGAACCGAAGAAGACAGTATTCACTTTCTTCTTGTATAAGACCTGCTCATAGTATCAGCCCTGAATCCACCTACCTTCCCCAGAGCATGGAGTGATTAACAGGAGGCTGCAGGGCAACAGAGCTAGAAGTGGTGCTTGAGGAAGGTTATACAACAGGAAGGATATGCCAGCCAAACATAAACTCTACGGTGGACCCTAATAAGAAAGTCTCCACCACACTGACTAAAGGAGTCTTCACTTTACATGTTACCCCTTCCCTTCAGTCTGTCATTTCTTTTACTTCTTTCTTGAAGAAGAATAGTTGACACCCAATCTCATGTTAACACTACGTGCTTTCCCTTTTGGTGGGGACTTTTTTTCTCCTTGTGAACTACTGCCAGCCTTTTTTCTTTTGATGTTATATTGTCCACTTTTGATTTAGGCCTGTGTATTCTCTCAGCAATCCCTCTGAATTTCAGGTAGTTTTGCCACAGTTCCTTATATACCAAATTTGTCAAAGGAAATGAACGTGCCTCTGCAAGGGTAATACTAACCCTCTTTAAATGACTGTGCAAGTGTCCACATCCAGGACTTAACAAAAATAAACTATCCTCTGCTCTGAGACCATCAGTTCAAGATCAATGGCTCTGAGCCCAAGTGCTTTATTTTGGTACCTGAACCACAAGCTGGCTGGCAGGACTGTGCATCAGCAGCCAGGCAGTCTTGGTCTGCTCTATTTAGACAGTTCTAGACACCTGGCACATTTGTCAGCATATTTCCCAAGGTGCTCTGACATGTATGTTCAGCTGTAGGGTAGCTCCTGAACATTCAGAGAGTCTTCCTTGGATCCAATTGCATTTGTATCAGAATGCTACTAAAACCTGGATAAATGTGTGTAGCATGCTTACCACACTACTATTTAACATGCTAGGGAAGAGAAGTCACCTCAGTATCTGTCTACTTACTATAAATGCTTATTATGAGAAGAAAAGCCTACAGGCTTCTAGCTTTTTACAGATGAGCCAAAAACTCCCTTCTCAGATGAAATATTTTCACTTTAACTTTTTTTCCCTGAGATAAAACAAAAAATCTGGCAATGAATATTCATACCCACTTGAGTACATAGGTCTTGTGCCCACAGCTACATCTGTAGCCATATGGAGAGCTCAAACAGTGAGCCACAAAGGCAGCACAAACCTTCACGAAGGCCTAAATTGCTATGCAGTAGATATGATGATTGAGTCATACATGACAATTCCTCTCACCATCAAATCCAGCTGTTCTGTTTGCTGATCAGTTTGCCTTTTTCATTCTGTATCTCCAGCCATCCTTGTTGCTCTTCCCTGAACTCTTTCTAGTTTTGTTACACCCTTTTTTAGACGACAAGATGGGAATAGCATGCATCACTCAAGGTGTGGGCAATGACATTCCCTGTTTTATTTGAACCTTCTTACTTTCTTGCCTGCATTGCATTTCCATCTCCCTAGGATGACAGTCTGTGTTGCTTACTTCATCAGACAGCTGAAGACAGTGACCTGATGATATATTTTCTTCCTGTTTAGGCCTGGGATTTCATCTGTACAAACTTGTTGTTGCTCATTGAGGTAGTTAATTTGCTAATTTGCCTTTATGTTAAGTTTTAATTAATAGAAAACACATCTTGAGTGCCATAACAGTTTACTACTTGTTCAGGTATATTCTATCACTATGTATCATGGTGATCTTTCTTCCACCGAGGTCCCGGCATACGCAGTGCTGATATTTTCATGAAAGACTGTGTACTCCAGTTTTCTCATCTTCTTTATTCGACTCCTTGCAATTCTCTGGGAGCATGCATATCACTTTTTCAGTTCTTACCAGTCTAAATGACAGTTTTCCATTTCCATGATATCATCTCCTCTGATCTCCTATTTGGATAGAGAATCCACATGTCATATCCACAACAAAAGAACTGACTAAAACCTTGAGCTCTTCCATACCCATCAGCCTCCTTTCATGCTCTTCAGTTTAAAACTTATTAACAATCTTCTTAAGTGCTAGAAAACTTTGGTTTCTTTAATGTCTATACAAAGCCTGTATATCTTTGTATGTCTCCAATATAAGAGAAGGATCCCCTCTTTCTGTGATCCTGAAACCCTGTTCATTTACCATCTTTTCTGCTGGACACTGGAACTCTGCCTTTTGGCTTCTCCCTCCAGCCCTGCTCAGACCACTGTAAACCTTGCAGAGGATACAGCCATAGAAAGAAGTCTTATTCTGTTTTTAAGCTTCTGCCTACACTTAGCCTCCCAAATCTTTGTCCTGGCCTTCTTATGCTTTAAAGTACATACGTTGACTAGGGCTCCGGGATGCTACTTCATAAATTTCATGAGACAACTCAGATCTCTTTGGAGACTTTTCACCTTTGCAGCCCTCTCCAGCCTGTTCCCAGCAGATGACACCTGTGTCCCTCAGGCAGAGTGGGGCCTCAGCTCTGTCCATCCTTCAGTATCTGCTCCCCAGCCCAGATCTTTGGGATCCAAAGCTTACACAAGTGTCCAAAATGCTGGAGTCAATGTGAGGCAATAGACATCCCCCCCCCCCCCAAAAAAAAAAAAAAAAAAATCTGCTCTGTCCGAGGGGAGAAGTTTAGCAATGCTCTCCTTCTCCCCTATGCAGCCTGGAGACCCCATGAAGTCTCCCCACTGCCCACAGAGCCCTCTGCGTCGCTAGCAAGGAACAGATAGCCAAATGAGTCCCTTCTGTTTCAAGAACGGCCTCTGAGCCTGAAGTAAAGAAACCTCCATTTCCTGGGGCACTGCAACTACACATCACCAAATCTCAACTGCATTAAAATGAAAAATCATGTCAGGGCACACACCTTTGATCTATGCCAGATGCAAGAATTGGACCCCACAGGTGCTGGAGCATAGGGAGACACAAAATGGATTGCTTCCTTTTAATTGCTTACGGTTAAAAATTTGAGAGTATAAACTCTGCAAGGCTGAACAATATATTCTCCCCTAACTTATTAAAGTTGAATGGCACACAGGCTTGTTTTTTTTTTGCCATTCTGTTTCACAGAGCTGTCTCAGAATGGTTAGTGAAAACATGCTTTAAGATGAAAAGCTTTGGAAGGAGAACAGCACATTCTGAGCACATAACAAGTACTCTGAGTCAAGAAAGGCTTTCTCTGATTTTTATAGTTAAGCTCATTAGGGATTGGGCTCATGCTTTGTAAATGATGTTGCAATGGCAACAAAGCTGGATCCTTAATCACTCAAGGTGGAACAGACTCACCTCTTCACATCTGCATATGCCTCTCCCAGCCCGGATATTTTGTTCCTCTTACATTCAAGCCCACAGACAAATCTGTGGGTTGTGCATCCCCTCTCACTCGGCCCAGGCAAGCAGTGTCTGACTGTCTGGCTTTTGAAAACAGATTGCTTTTACTCTCCCTCTCTGAAAGTACAGTAGTCATCTGCTGGAATAGTGGAGCAGAAAAAAAGTGCCTATAGAGCTGTTTGCAGCTGTGTCCTGTATATCATCTATGGCTGTGCCCATAATAATCTCTGTCTACCACTTTCCAATATTAGAGAATTCTGGTTCACAGAAAGCAAAATGACTGACAAAAAGTTCTGATCATATCGGTTTTCTTTCTACTGGATTTCCTTCTTTCCCTGAAGCAGAATACGAGTCCTTGTCCTTTCCTTCAAGACCATTTAAAACTCTGTCCCTCCTAATTTGTTTTGCCCCATCCCTGGAGGTGTTCATGACCAGGTTAGATGAGGCCCTGATCTAGTGAGTGGTGTCCTTGCCCATGGCAGGGGGGATGGAACTAGGTGATCTTTAAGGTCCCTTCCAACCCAAGCCATTCTATGATTCTATGCATCACAAATTACAGCTTCAGTCTTTTCACCCTTCAAGTCAATTACTCTCCATTCTCCAAACCACATCTGTTATTCCATAGTCCTCAGCTCACTCAGACTTTTCAAGTTTTCCATTTACATCAAACCCTAGGGAAGAGTGAGGAGATCATAATATTTTAAAAGTAAAACAACTTCTTAAACATGTGTAAAGTAGAATCAAATAATCCTTAGCTCCCTGTGAAGAAAGAGGGACAAGAATCCATCATGCAAAACAGGCAGTCACTCTGTGGTTCCCCTGACTCATCCCTTGTTTGCTGCTTCTTCTCAAAGCTGCAGTTTTAAGAGTTTATGTGCTCCAACATGTCTGTGTAGATCTTAACACGCAGCTATACTCTATGGTCAAGGAGAAAGGATAATCCCAAGAAGAATGAAAGCTGGAGGCTTTTCTCCAGCAGTAGTACTTTCTGTTAATTATTTTGTTTTGTTCTGCTATTTCCATGTAGAATGACAGAATGATAGAATGAGAATATGGCCTACATTATATTTGGACCTACTCATTATTAATGTCTTCCATATTTTCCCGCTGGACAGAACATAGATTTTTTCGTTTAAAATTTTTTTCAACTTTTTCCCAGAGGACTAGTTTTCATTTTACACAAACTCAATTACTTTTGGTGTTTAAACTTACAAAATGACTGAAGAGTCAATTACTTCTCTAGATCCCAGTGTTCAAGGTGTAACATTTCAAAATTCCTCCTCTGTGGCACCATCACAGCTTTTCAAGGCTGTGAAAAAAAATGGCAACAAATATGGCATATATCTGGGGAAAAATACTGATGGTGAACTCCATGTGATGTGAGGTGAAAAACATACTGTGATGTCATGAGAAAAAATAAACTTTTTTTTTAGACAGGAAAAAGAAAGATGTCTTAGCTTGAAATGGTGGTCTAAATTGCTTTGCTGGAGCAACTGGCCTTTATCCACACTACTGTTACGTACATATATAAGCACATAAAAATGTCACTAGGAGAAAAAAAAAAACAAAAACAAAAACAAAAAAAACCACTTTATTTGGTAGTGACAAAGTGGAAGCATCATATTATGAGAAGGATTAAAATAGCTTGTAGCAGCCAGATCAAAGAAAAGAATTCAATAACAACTGTTAATTTATTTCCCTCAGCTGGGCATAAGAGAAGGAAAAGGAAAACAAAAGAGGAGAAAAAGCCACAGAAATGATAAAAAGTAGAAGAGAAGCAGAAGGCAGCAAAAATGGGGCACATATTTTACCCGATGGGCATACAGAGAAGTGGGCTGGCATGACAGTGAGTTAAGAGCCAGAGAACAAAACCTCAGTGATGTGAACACTTTGCTTTGATTTGCTGCAGTCACTAGCATTCTACCTAAGAAAAGACACTGTGTGCAAGTGCCACGCCATTTTATGAGCACTTGACACAAGGCATTAATCATTTTCCTTCAGTAGAGGCAGCCTGCCAAGTATTGTTCTCTATTCTGGGGGAGAATTGAATAAGTGTTGCACCTACCTAATAGAGAGTGAAAGCTGGCCCAAAGTTTCACTTTGAAACCATTTTGCTGGAGCTTTCCTGTCATATTGCATTCATTTCTATAAGATTCAAAATCTTTATCTCCTTAAACAGCTACATGGGGACACAGATATGTGGGGTCACTCCACCGGCCCACGCAGCTCAGCATCCTGCCCCCAACAGCCTCCATTTACCACTGCTCTGGGAAAAGATGGAAACCACTCAGACAACTGCATAAAGCTCTCATGAGGGGAAATGCCTTCCTGGTTCCTGCAGAGAACAGCATGTGCCCCGAAGCATGAGATTTGATTACCTTACTCCAGAACATTAAACTTCTAATGCTCTTAGAAAGCCTACAAGCTATTAGGCATTTTCTTGAATGTCTACCATGTCTAGCTTGATGGCCCCCTATAGAACAGGCCATGTGCCTGGTATTTCCTTGTACTAATCACTAATCATTAATATCATCACATGATCCCTGCTCATAGCCAAACATCCGTTTGCCAAAGGCCAAGTGCCACCCAGTCTTAGATTCCACCACAAAAGAAATGGTCAGTCTTGGATTTGGGGCCAATGAGACAACTTGCTTAGTGATAGGAAGGATCTATTTTACCATTTCTTGCAAGCAGCTGCACATACAACACTCAGGGAACCCAAACCTTCCCTGTGGCAGGGACATCCTAAGAGGAAAAGTGCACCTGCCAGCTGAGTGAAGTGGGTCAGCAGCCTGACCATTAGCATTTCACCCAGGGGCTTATTCTCAGTCTTGTGGTGCACCTGCTCTTTTGCTCCAGGGCTTAAATAGAAAAAAAAGCCCTGTGAACTAACAGTGATTTGGAGAATCTTGAGTCTGAGATATTCTGAGGAGAAAAGAAAGAAAAAGAAAGACAAAGTGAGTTATTTCACTGTTGGCTGAGCCTGTGATCCCTTGTTGTAAAGCTGACAGGCAAACTGTTCCTACAGGCAGACACTGTAAAGTCATTTGATCTGCACCATAAGCATAGATCATTCCAAGTGGTCTAGGAAAAGGTAAATTTTTATCTAACCCCATCCACTGCAGATCATTCAGCTGTGAAGGGTTCTTAACTTTCCCCAGAAGAGACAAGATGCTCCTCTTTCATCATTGATACCCAGAGATTTGCTGGAAGTAAGGCCACTTATCTGGAGTCCCTGGGTATGCCATGACCAGATCTGACCAGGTAACATCACTGACAAAATTCCTGCCATTCTAAATGAAACCAGGGTTTCATTCCCTGTGACTGTAAAAGCTTTAGGTTCTGCAGTTCCTCTACAGTAGGATCTGTGGCTCTCAAAGCTGCGCTCTATAGTTACCCTTCAGGGATTTTTCTACCATATGCTAGCAGGCTTTAAAGGAAGTATAGTCAGCTAGATTATACCAAATGTTTCTGGGTCAACTTACTCGGCCCAGGCTCCTTTCTGCGAGCAGACTCCTTTCTCCCTCCATACAGATCTTTAACAGAATCAATGGTATGCAGAAGTAATGCAGCATTCTCCTCCTGCAGGTTTAATGGGACATGCATACACAGACGGGTGTATGGCTAACATCAAAAGATATGAAAATAAAAATAACTCCTTTCTTATTGAATAACTTTATAGATGCCACAGAAGAGATGAGAGAAGACAAGCAATGGTTTCTGCTGTACTATATAGTAACAATCTCCTCTCTTGTTAGAGATACAGCTGAGTAGAGAATAGATTTAAAGCCTTGAACTTGCTCAAAAGAATAACCACGTTTTATTTTTCAAGTTGTGCTGAAAGGTGCCAACATAAAAATATATTTAAAATAACAAATATATGAAGATATAGCTTAAACTTAATATTTCACAATTTAAAAAAAAAAAAAGTATAAAGAATTGAGACAAAAATGACCAGTACTGTATATGTAAGAGGAAAAACTTGATATTCTCCATCTCATAAAATGACTGGAATTAGAATTAGGTGAGATTTGCTGTTCTGCTTGGTGTCTGTGTCTGCTTGGTTCTTTATGTTATCAAATCTTAATTTGATTTGAGTTCTATGCTGAATTAAATAAAGCAAGAATAGCAACTTTCATTCAATCTTAAGATGACATTGCTTGTTTTTACAGGGTTCCTAATTGAAAACACTTTTCATCCATGACTTAGATAGTGGACGATGTTACCTGAGCTACAAAATTGAGACCTGGATATTTAACCTCCATTTGTACTCAAGGTTTAAGAGAATTTGTAGTAAGTCTTTTTTTTTTTTTTTTTTTTTTTTTTTTTTGTACACAGCCAATTTAGATGGCTGCAGTTCTCATGAATTTTCTGTCTGCGCTGTGAATTTTTCTCTGTAACAGGAATCTAGACAACTTTTAATCTGCCTCCAGTTTTTGGAGAAATCATTCTGAACCCTCTAGTCCTGTGCCAATTGCCATCAGGCTCAGGCAGAACTATTTCTTTCAGAAAATATAGATCTATTCATACGCAATGATTCTTTGTATGAATTAAAGAAGTGCACTTTTTCTTTCTAACATATTTTTATTTCTGACAGATTATTTATGCACATTCATATTAAACTGGGACAATCTATCAGAAACAAACTTCTGCAGAAAGGAGGTCTGACAAAAGCCAAATTAGTAGTGTCACATATCTATGTAATAATCATTTTTCTGTGTAATTAGAGAAGACAACATAGGATAAATAGGGAAATGATACTAGTACTTTAAAGTAGCATTTTACTAACATCCTGTGACTTGAATTCCCTGCTTTACATTTAAAGTGAGCCAACTGATTGTTAAAAGCGTGTTTATTGGGGATTAACATTCATGTAAAGAATGAGTGCTTCCTAAGCTTTGGCATATCTGTTTTTAATGATCAACTGGCATGCAATTAGCCAAGAATAATGAACCTTTAAGATCTACATTAAACGTGTATTGGAGACATGTTTCAAACTGTCACTGAAGTCTTTCTTAGCTAATAGCATCAACATTTTATTCAGAAATATAGAAATAATCACAGGCTCTTATTTTTATTGCCTCTCACTGTGGAAAGTCTGATTGGAGTAATTAAGTATGTCATCTAGATTAATGCCCTCTGTTTCTTAGAAGTTGAAAATGGGTTCCTCTCCACATTTGCATTCATTAAAACTCATAAGAATTGTCTCCGGTTAATGCCAGTATTCTAATGACTTAAAGTTAACAGCTTTAAGGTTTGAGAAGAAAAGCATTAGTTAAAATAACTCTGTTCTCATAAGTTTTCTTGCCACAGCAGCTCACTGAAAACTTCACAGCTGACTTTGGTGGATAGGAAACAGTTGTGACTCTGAAGCTGTCACCACTGCAGAAGTTATTGTAGCTCTGCACTAGCAAAACTGAGCATTTATCTATATATGTGTGTATATATATATATGCGTATATATATATATATATTTTTTTTTAAGACAAGCAACTGAAGAATGACTTGTCCATTTGAAATATGAACTCTTCTGCCAGTAGGTGTTGCTTCATTCAGGTAAGCTGCCAAGGGCTTCAGTCAGTTCTATTCTGCTGCTCACACTTCATCCGTGATGGTCACTCTAGCACTGACCTTCAGTTCCTGGATCTCAGGGACTATTTTCCCATGGTTGCCGTGCACTTACATTATAATGTTGCAAACTGATCCGTATGTTGGTTCACTCAAAAAAGTCCTGTGATTACAGTGCTTGGGGATGTTTGACTGTTTACAAATGCCCACTGTCATAACTTTGTCTAGAAGTCATCATTTCCATTTCTACCAGTGTTGATCTAAGATTAGGATTTATGTTTATCAATTTTCTGTTGTGTTTGGATAGATACTTGACAAGAAGAAAGTAAAAGAATTATTTGAGTGAAATTAACTGTTTTTTTTTAAACTTTCTGTATTTTTAAGTTATACCTCATGCCAACAGACTCTAAATCTCACACAACAACAGTCACTAAATCAGTCAGAAAAGCATAACTGGGAAATTCTTTGGGGCAAGAAATACACTTCCAGAGGCATGTCAAGGAGCAAACACTAATAGTTAATTGTTACTGTTAGCCTGTTCTAGCTAGTGGCTTTTTTTTTTTTTTTTTTTTTTTTAAGAGGCTGCAGCCTTCTGCTTCCTGAGAAATGATAAGGCCTTGGACTTCTCAACAGGAAACTCTTATTTTTTAGAATTATTATTATTTCAACTGTTCTTTTACGCACGTTCTTCTGGAAAACCTAAAAAGGGAGGAGGAGTTTCTCCAAATAAAGTTGCAAGGATCTGTTCCTCACAAAAGACTCTTTTTCTGCAGTTCAACTGGACTTGTCCTTGTACTGAGACAGCAATTCCTCATGATGAGAAAAGACAAATAAGGAAAAACAAGTCATCTTGTTGTGCATCTTAACAATCCCTTTCAGAAGCCTTAATTTAAATAGCAATTTTCCCCCCATTAATAGCAAATAGATAGCAACTTTGCAGTTGGAATATACATAAACTCATGTGAAATCATACTATTCACATTTGGCAGATGTAAAATTGAAGCACAGAAATCAAGGTGAGTGCAACCTATCATGATTCTGTGGCTGACTAGTTTATGCAAGATAACGCAGCAGGTCTGTGACAGAGATTTTAATTCAGATTTCCTCAATTTTCATCTGTCATCCTGACCATCCTCCTGCCTTTTCTCTCTCATCAGAATATTACCAGAGTGATCCTTTCCAAACATCAAGCATGTATTTGGAAAGGAAGTGGGAGGTAGCTACTAAGGTTAAAAAGAAAGTCTATGTTTTAGAAAGAAAGAAAGCTCCATAAACTTCAGCTGGCACCTACAGTTGGAAAATGAGGTTTTCTTTCTTTCAGGGTGCAATTAAAAATACTACTTCTTGTGGTCATATGCAAAATATGCATGGAGGAGAATAGGCACAAGCTGGGGAATAAAATAATTGACTAGCTAGCACCATTGAGTCTCGAATACCCTGAAGATTGCTTTCTCTAGAAAAAAAGACTGAGGAAGTGTGAGGACTTTTCCACTGCTGCCAATTCTCTCTTCTTTCTGGGCATAAAAAGGAGGCTTCCCCTTGCCTTTGTCTCCATCTCATGATCTGAGACAGAAACCCTCCTCACATAAGTAGCGCTGTGGTTGGCCTTCAGAGAGAGCATTTTCTGCATCAAAAAAAAATCCATGTTAATTTCATAACACATTGTTTTGGAGAGACATGCTGAGATTGGAAATTGTGCTTATGAAGTAGCCTTGAATTCCTGTGCATCTCTGGCATGCCATAACCCTACCCAGCCTGCTGCCTCCAGCAAAACAATGCATTTTTATAGAAAAGGCCCCTAGCCATGACTGCAGTTGAGGGTCTGCTGTTTTGAAGTGACCTTAGACACAGGCTACATCCATTCACTGGGCAAGGAAAGAAAGTACTCCTTTTTATCTACTCCATACAGAAGCAATGGATGAGGGAAGGCAAAACCAGACAATTATCACTGACAAGTATACAGTGGAGAAGCAAGTCTGCTGTAAAACCGATCTTTTCAGTGGTGGAATGAAACTGAGAGATAAGGCTTAGAAAAGTTGTCCTCTAAAACTTATCGGGAATTGTGTGGGGTTTTTTTGTTTTTTTGTTTTGTCGCACACAGAAACCTTGCCAGCACAGTGAGAATCCAAGAGAACTTAGTGTCCCCGTTTGGGCTGAAAATGGCCATGATAAACAACTGGAGGGTGCTGATAGCATATTGCACTACATGCATTCTCCACAATATCCTTGCATTGCTCATTTTAAAAGAAGAAAAACATTTCCTGACTGGATACATAACAGAGGAGGGCAAATGTTCTGGAATGACCTGAGACAAAGGCAGGGTTTTGTTTTCTTTTCTTTTGTTTTAATGAGACTCAGAGAAAAATAATGGTTCAGGATACCAGCAAATAGCCCAGTTGGGCTTTTGCCCTCAATCTCAGAAGGAAGAAAAACAACCTTCCCAGACTCCTGACATTTTTCCCTATACCTGTCTTACATCTTATCCAGGACGGCCTGCTAGTACTTGGAGAGTGGTATTGCTCATGCTAGAATTTGGTATCAAAAGGCCTTCAAGTCTTAAGTTTTCTTCTTATGTCGGGTGATGCGGTTGCCTTTTCTCAAGACGTTTCTCCGTGGCATAGCTGTAGTTTAGTAGCAATTGTAATGACTAGTAGTCAGGCACAGAGATAACCTCTTCCCCAGCACTGAAAAAGTAAAAATAGGCCCTACACTCAGAAACTCAGAAACTTTTTTTCTAATACTTCTTAAGTATTTTACATAGGAAACTATTTGGTATTTGAAAATGCAGAATTTATTCAAATAAAGTATTTTACAATATCTTGAATAACATGTTAACTAATTAAAATCAAAACCAGAGAAAGCCAAGATTTGAAGAATCTGTTTGCTGGATTTTCCTGTTAAAAGCGAAGCCTGTTTTTGAATTTTCATTAGTGTGTCATTATTTTTGCTCAGCTGGCTTGCAAAGAACTCTTCACACCACTGTCAAATGCAATAGGATCCAGGGACAATGTTTTGATTGCATTCAAAAATAATTTCTTGTGTAACAGCAGAATATATACACAGGCATCCAACTCCTGACTCCAAGACTAACCTTTCATAGCATATAATATCACCAGTCACAAGAAGTTTCCACTTTCCTCAGCTGTTAGTTCTGAAGAGAAGTAAAAGCAAGAGACATGCTGAATGATTCTGCTTTCACATCACTGAAAGTCAGGACTAATTCCAGAAAGATCAACTGAACTATACTAGCATAATCTTAGCATAAGTGAGAACACAAGCAATATGTAATACCATTGTAATTGTTGGCAGTAAGAGTTCTGCCCTCTTGTGTATTTGTTCTTGTAATTATGACTGTCTGCCTAGTGTCTTTTCACATGCTGAATTTCATAATTATGTTAGCCCCTGTTTATTTCTTTTTGTCTGGTGACACCCATTCTCAGACATTTTTTTTCAGGTTCTCCTGATAAGGTTAGGAAATCTTAGTAGATCGTGAAATTTGAACAATGTCATAACACTGAATGAAGATTAACATTTTCTCCTTCTTTAGGCCAGAATTGCAGACTTTGCTGTAATTCTCTGGATGATTTTATTTTAAAAGTCTTCATAAACAAATCTGAACCACTGTTAATAATTCTTATCTTTTTCTGTTTAATTTTCCACTTAAATTTTTTTTGAGTCTCTTCACACTTTCTGCAGCCTGAAGAGAACTTCATTGCTAACATATTGTGCACCACCAATAGCTTCAGGTATGCTTGCTATAGTCATCTTATAGATGATGTTCAGTACTGCATCTTCCTTCAAACTTTTTTTGCACCATCTCATCTCTAATGCTCAAGTACTGTTCAGATCCGGAGCAGGACTCATCTCACATAACTATCCCAAAGTCATGCCATCTGGTCAAGTCCATTACCCTGGTTTCTTCTGTAGTTAAAAGAGATAAACCATTTTGTCAAGATACAAATATTTTCTTCATAAGATCAGTGAACTGAATTGCTTTACATCAATTAGAGCTTTACCCTAGACAGCTAGCACGGACTAGGTTTCGGCTTTCCTATGGCAAAGGTTAAATGAGATGAATCTAAATTCTGGTGACAGGAGTTGGGAATCCCAGGCACACAGTGAATGGGAAAAAAATAACACTAGAAATGGCGGTTTCAAGCAGGTAGACAAGAAACTTCATCAAAAAATCTTATTTTACCATTTGAAAATATCTCCATGGCTAATGTGATAAGGCTATGAAAAGTAAATAAATAAATAAGTAAATAAATAAATAAAGCCTGTTCTTGCAATGTGCACAGGTAGGAGTATATCTGGTTTATTTTGCATAAGTACAGCCACTTAATTGTATGTAGTCTCCTACATTCAAATGTGATGAAGTAAAATAAAACCTCTTAGAAAATCCGGAGTGCAGAAAATAATACCTAGACAGTAAGTTAGCGTGGTCTGTTTGGTTTGGCAAGACAATGCATGGAAAGTATTTTTCAGTTGCTTTCTTTAACAGATACAATGCAGGAAAGAGAAAACACAACAACAGTGAAAAAAAAAACAGCACTGGCAGAAGACTCTGTGGAAACAAAGGGACCAAAACCACACTTAGGTCAGTTTTCAGAACTGTTCCTGCCTGTAGGAACCAGGCAGCAGTATGGCTTTGTAGGCATGTCATTAACTTTTGGTTTCATGTGTGAACACAGGACAGAGGCTCAGAGTCCTCAATACAACAGAGTGAGTTGAAACAGAGAGTGTTAGGTCTTTTGAAAGAGGTGTCAAAGACACATCTATTTACATGATACTCAAGCCCCTGTTTGATACCGACACAACACATATAACTGCTAAAACCAGTTTTCTTACAATGGTTAAACAGGTAAAAAAATCCAACACATCCCTTATCCATCCAGTCTGCTCTTCCTTCTTGTCAGAATAAGTGAGGCTTTTGCTAATTGCTGCCACATGCAGTTTTAATGCATGAACAAGTGTCTCAGAAAAATATATAACAAACATCAACAGCTACTTTAGTTTGTGATTTAGATCCAATGTCACCCTTCCAAGACAGGAAAACAACAACAACAACAACAACAACAACAAACAACTTCCATGATAATCTTCTTCTCCAAGTGCTGGTAGGGACATCATAATCCCTTGAAAAAAAAAGTATTAAACTGGAAATACTGATAAGTATTTCACTAGAAGAGCCCAACTACTGCTATAGGAAGGAAATGGAAAGAATGAAATTTAAGAATTCAGCTATCAATTTCTTGAAGAGCTTAATTTTTCCATAGAATGCTTTTATTATTTTACCAACTCTGTAAAAAGTCTTGTTGCCTCTCTAAATGTGTGCCAGGTTATGCAATCAAAAAAAAAAAAAAAGGATTAAAGAGCCATCACTTTAAATAGAAGTTGCTGTTGCAAGTAAACACTTTTTGTATGTCATGTCTTGTAGAATCTGACCCTGTATTAATAGGCACTCTGTGGTATGCTCTCCGTTTATAACTTTATGCTCAATTTAGAATAAACAGTACTAATGAAGAATGGTTTGAAGTAGAGGATGCCGTGCAGAAGTGTTTATTCTGGGCCAACGCCCTGTTAACAAAACTCTTTCCATTTGGTCCTCTTAGACATTTTAGCCTGCAAGTGGCCACATGAGGGGAAGAGACATTAGAGAGGACTACAGATTATCTTCTCTTATTTTTGCTCCAAAAGGAAAATGTGTTTTGATACAGACCTCAACCCAGCCAGAAATAATTGTGTGCTAACGGTCATAGGTCAAAATGAAAATAATCCATTTGGGGAGCTGGCATGGCAGGGCTGGGTGTAAGAGGAATAGATGCAGGTGCAGACTGACACACAGAACACTTGCAATGTGTATGGTTCATAATGGTTATTAAATCCAAAAGTAGAACTAAATTCCCAAAGGATAGGTATTGCAACGTTTAATTTTTAGGGTTCTGTCCAAAACGTTAGATCTCCACTTTCCTTTGTACCACACCAGAGTAGAGCTGAGGCTTGAATATTAAACCACCTGCACTACAACACTTGCAGCTGCCTACAGCCAGTCAGGTGGGACAGACTAAGCCCAGGTTTTCAGTCAATGCCCAAAGCAGGGTGAGTATGGTTCATGGAAACATTGGATGCAGACATGGAAACAGCCTTGCAACCTGCTATCCCTTAAGTCTCATACTCCCTCTCTCTGCCTTCCTGGCCCGGTGAGTGTTGGATTCCTCATTGCACAAGGTTTTCTCTTTAACAGAAGCTGTGGAAAACAAGTTTTCCAAAAGCCAGATGATTAAGAAATTCTTCAAGGACATCAGAATCCAGATATGCCACAGCCTGGGCAACTATACTTAGATTAACTAACTTCTTGAGGACTAAGGCAGGATAAATCCCACCCCACATGCCCACCAAAGTATAAGACATTGCTTAAAATCAGAACTGGACCCTGCACCCCTGATTCAGAACTAGCTGGCATCCAGACCCCCTAAAGCTCAGTGATGCCTAGACTTAAAAGGTTTTTAATTAGTTCTTTGGTTATTCACTTGTTTGTATAAACAGTGATCTCTACTCAGAGGTCCACAAAGTAACAGCACAGCATGTTAAGCCCATTCACACCCATTCACCACAGGAACAGATCAATATTTATTTCTTTTTATAACGTACTTTTTATATCATGTATTTTTGCATCTGGAGCCCAGTAACAGGGAAACTATTTCAGGCTGCAGAGTATGTATACCCTTTGAGTAGCTTGCATGTCCTTAGAAAGGCCAAAAGCAAGCAAGCAGCAACGAGAGGGGTCGTAACTTCACTGCCTGCCCACCACACCTGACTTCTTCTGGCAATGAGGAGTGGTATTGACAAAATACAAGAGCTTTCTGCTAAATGCACCGGGGGGGGGGGGGGGGGGGGGGGGGGGGGGGGGGGGGGGGGGGGGGGGCCGGGGGGTGTCGGATCCATGTGCTGCCCCCCTTGCACTTGGCAGCCCTGGCTGTCAGCAGTGGCGTGAGGCTCAGCCTTCCCCAGCCACCATGTGCTTGGGTGCAACCTGGCTGCAGCCTGGCTGGCAGGGCCTCAACAGGATCAGTATTATCAGCTCAAACCTGTTTCTTATATTATCTCTCATGCACATAACAGTTTCAAAGAAAAATTCATGTCTGGAAACTTCTGCGTCCCCACAAGCCTTAGAAAGTCAAATCCCTTAGGGCTCAATCCAGATGCCTTTCGGTCAACCAGAAGACTCCCGTTGGCCACAGTAAGGACTGAACTGACAGTGGTGCTTGCTGCCAAGAGCAGCATTCACTTCAACAGCTGCTGGGTAGCCTGGAAGCTTTCAATCATGGGAAATAACGGGAAGCTGTAACGTTATGTGCCGTAAGGAGCCTGAGGAATTTGCTTAGGAAAAGAAAGCTGAGTATATATATTAAAAAAAAAAATCCTTTGTTTTAGTCTTCAAGTATCATAACAGATTAATTATGACTTGCAATATTTACTTTCACTTTTTTTTTTCCAGCAAAGTTCTTTTGTGAGGCTTTTTTGTATATAATGTTAGATTCTGCCCTTTGTCCCCCACTTAACCGTTCTCCTTCCTATTAAAATGCATTAAAAATATATCCTGTTCTGAGCTGTTGTTTCATCTCAAGGTAAGGCACTTCAGTGACTTGGAAAGTATTACATCCCACTGGTTTTATGGCAGTATCTGGCTCTCATGGAGATGTGGTTCCTACTCATCCAGCTTTCTTTGGATTACTGCATGCCGCTAAAGCTCGTTATTACAGGAAAAATGAAACATCCTGGTCAAACTGCAGCTTGGAGCTTAAAAAATCCTGAGGAGAGTCACAGCCCAACACTGTTCCCATAGCTCACACTGTCCCAGATGCATATCAAGGTTTCTGAGATCCAATTCTATTGTTACCCCTATCCTGCATTAAACAAACAGAAAAAACATCTAGACCTGCCTTGAGAACTGGGGCTGAAGAGAAGTAAAGGTAGCAAAGGCTATCCACAGAAAATTTTGTAACAAATTAACAGCAAATATTAAAATATTAGCAAAAATTAAAATTTTAGCTAGGCCTCAATGGAAAGTGAAATGGTATCATAATGCCTTAAGCACATTATAATTGTTTTTATGCTCTTATTTCCCTCTTTAGACATAGGTCTCCAGTTATACCACAATTTCAGGACATACCACAGCCTCCTCACTTGGAGAAGAGGTCTGGTTCAGTATTGGAGCTGCAGGGCAACGAAGGAGTGTGCCCTTCTATCAGAAAATTTGAATGCAAAGATTCAACTCTACTGCTTTGCCCAAAACAAATTTATTTTGACTCTTGGCATTCTGCTTTTCCATTGCTAACAGTAGATATATTGACAGACAGAGACAGACAGATAGAATATATACCAAAGACAAATATATTTCTCATGTATTGCTGTTTTTGAAAAGACAGTTTTCAAACACCGCTATAAAGACTGATTATCATAGAATAAGCAAAATTGGAATTCAGCGGCAATTAAAAGTCAAATTACAATGCACAAATTCATAACCCACCTACAGCTCTGTGGTTCTGGCCACATCTGGCTGTTCATGCTCAAATTAGAAAACGTGCTCTAAGCCTGAGACACGGTAAGAGGAAGCTTAATGCTGTTTGCCATAGGGTAGCAAACGTGCCTGAGTTCATAGCTCTCAAGGTGCATTTGAAGTCTTGCTGTGGAAATATTTCTCTGGCCTACAGCCAACAACAGAATGAATGGTGAAGCACATGCCCTTCTCCTTGGACAACTGTATTAATAATGGGGTCTTCTTGTGACCTTTCCACAAGACATGTTTGAACACCATACCCTGTTATTAGGTCTGTACAACTTTCAGATCAGAACTGGCTGGCCAGCCTAGAGGACAGAAAACATTATATTGAAGTCTAGTCTGTACCCATTTAGAAAAAGATGCCCTTGTAAGATTCATCATCACATTCCTGGATATTTTATGCAGACAACACCTGAAGTGATATATAATCAACTATGTGGAAAGAAGAAGGGCTCATTCCCTTAACATAGGAGCTCATTCTCTAGACCAGTATGAATTAGTCCTTCTTCTCATGTCTCTTTAATTCTTTTTCTTTTTCTTTTTCCTTTTTTTTTTTTATTTGAAAATATAATTATTGTCTGGGAAATCTTACTCCAGCTAGCCACCTGCCAAGTACTGACTCACATCTGTGTACAAGATGTTCCCAGCTCTTCTGCATGCATCTGTATCTATTTGCAGAACATATCGGATCAGCTGCTTTTTGCATGCACAGAAATAAAGAAGAAAGAGCCCCCAGCATAACCACAAGGACAGGACCTATGGTTTCTTTCCCTGCCTCCTAATTGCTCTAATCTTCTCTCTCCATTCCTCTTGACTGGTGACAGAATTGATCACTGTGGCTCAGAAGCATTGCCTTGGACTCCCAGGTACAACTAAATCAAGTGGCAAATCTCCAATCCTTGGTTTGGATATGTTGTAGTCTACTGTGACTACATAGTGTCTTGATAACAAGCTGGCTAAAACGGCTCAGTTCCCATTCCTCAATTATCAGGTTAGAGCATTTCTCTAGTGATAGCAGTGTTCAAATATAACATCATTCATGGCATCGGCCTTGCATTGATGCTGCCTTCCAGCACACTCAGTGATATGTGGGCACTCCTGAAATTAATTTGGACTCTTTCATGGGGGGAGAGCAGCATGTATACATGTGCATCACTCATGAATGATTGTTTAGATTGGCCTTGTCCTTCAGATTTGGTTCAGTCTTCTGTCAGGGACCTGAGTGCACCTGAGGGATACTGCAGGGGGAAGACAAAGACTGCATAGAATCACTGCCCTGAGTAAGGCAGTCACTGCACCCAGAGCCCTAACATCTACTACTGGATAAGAGTCAGGCAACCTCTCTTACGCATTAAGCCACCCCATCCATAAGCTATGCAGACTAAGGAAGAAATTCCTCTAGTAGCTTGCAATTTGCTTCCTGTCAGTCCATTGCTGGTCTACCTTTTGGTTATTCTTGCAGTATAGCACTCTCAAGGAAATCTGAAGTTACGCTTTTCTGACTCAAATCCATTTAATCTGGTGAGCTGCAGAAGACCCTGGAATTTTCTGGAAGCTAGAAATAGCTGGAAATAGCATGCTGTAAGCCTTCTTCTAAGAGCAATTGAGAGTTCATCTTATCTTGTGTTGCATCTGAGAAGGTTATTTTAACCAGTAAGAAAACCTATCATATCTGGTCTCCAATAAT
Organism: Cygnus olor; assembly: GCF_009769625.2. NCBI lineage: Eukaryota > Metazoa > Chordata > Aves > Anseriformes > Anatidae > Cygnus > Cygnus olor. The sequence goes on along the minus strand of NC_049171.1, from coordinate 59,399,762 downwards.
TTTCTTTAATTATCAATCTATAGAAAAAAGATATTTAAATGAAAAGAAAATGACCAAAGAAAAACACTTGGGCTCCTTTATATAGCTCTCTGCCAAATAATAAAATTTTTCCAGAAGAAAAAACTTCAACTCATTGCAACAAAAGAAAATACAGCACAAACTCCTTTACAAGTTAAGTGAAAAGCTGTGTACAGTATTTAGCCATATTTTTATTCTTTGTGTCATAGCAGATCCTACCTGTATATTATGTACATGACACATGATTAGGTGTTCATAGTTTAATGTGTGTTCATAGTTTGTTAACACTCTTCAAAATCTCACTTTGAGAAGCAAAAATGCTAGAGGTTATGCTCCTGCAGCCTTGTGGAAATAACAGTTCTGGCAGGGAACAGAAGCACTGCCAAACTGTGTTATCTGATTGTCTAATCTTCTTTTTACCCACCTTTCTGTGAAGAGGAATGCTCAGAGTTGCACTGTACAACCAAAAACCAATCTCTTTTACTTTTCACAGAAATTTATATTTAGACAGTCTGGGACAGGAGCCTATATTCTCTCTGCAGTGTATTGATACCCATCTGGTTGTTCAGCAGATATGAGAGGGGCCATTATGGTTGTGACTGTGTTGAAAAGGCAATTACTATGTAGGTATGTGTCACACTGTCTAAAGCCTGCCTTTCTCAGTGTTTTTGAAATTTGGACTTCTCAAATGATTCAAAGGGTAGAACAGTGAAAGCAGAGAAGAACAGAAAAATAAAACAGTCTGATGTCTCCTGAAGAGCAACATGAGCCTCTGGCTGTTACTTCATCCACTGATGCCATTTGGCAGAGGGCAGCCACATAATGACTCAACAACACACATGACTGCTTCAGAGCACCTTCACGTTGCTTCCATAGCGCTGTGTTTCAACAGATTGCAGAGTGTATTCCTTGTTTAGTTCTACTATGGTCATCTTCAGATATAGCTATTTCAATAGGAAAAAACAAAGTCTTTCCTAAAGGAACAAAGTCTATTCCCATTATGTTAAGAGTAGATGTAGGAACTTTGCTTCCAGAAAGCAAACAACTCTTAAAACCCATCTCTGAAAGCAGTGAATGCTAGAAACAAGCAAGCGAAGAGAGTAAAATCTGAAATTCACCCTGGAGAAAGATCTCACAGGTGCAAAGATCCACTGAGGGAGGCTTTGGGAATCATTATGAGAATGAAAAAGACGAAGTGTAGCAACTGAGCTGATGATGCCTGAAACTAGGCATCATAATGACATTATGATAGCATTATAATGACAGCGATAGCTTTATTAGTGGTGTTTGGTTGGTTGGTTGGTTTATATTCCTGAATATGACCTACATGACCTCGAGGAAGTATTCCAGGATGTCAGTAATAGTCTCATTACCTGCTGGGACTGCTTGCACTTACCATGCAACTCCTGCAGTACCACTGATCAGCAATCCCATTCTTATCTCATCGGCTGCCCAGCTTTCAGCAGCGGCTCCAGTGGTGACATGGCTGGAACTGCTGCTGTGTGCCTTGGAGATAAAAAAAGAACACCCTATCTGACTCACTGAGTTAATATCTATTAGCTCTGCCAACACTGTGTTCAGTGTCTGGGAAGCTGATATAGTAAATTTCTGCCCATATTGGTAATGGCAATGATTCACTGAAGCAGTTTTAAAGATGTTAGGATCATGTAACAGGATTAGGATTTCTCTAACTGGCAAAAGAAATAGGGATTTAAACTACTATAAATTATCCCTGAAATCTTTCTTTTGCCTTGGCTTTCTTTTCCATACTTACTTGGATTTCTGTTCCCAATGTTCTTTTGTTGTTCCCCTTCTTTTAATTTCCTTCTTTTTTTCTTAGTTTTCCTTCTTTTTTAATTCTTTCTTTCCTTCTTTCTTTCTCTTTCTTTCTTTCCTTCTTTCCTTCCTTCCTTCTTTCTTTCTCTCTTTCTTTCTTTCTTTCTTTCTTTCTTTCTTTCTAACTGAAACCAGGACACTTTCTTTCTTTCTTTCAGCACAAACTGAGGTACAAGAAATACATTGATTACACTATGTGCCTTTGGTTTTTAACCTGTTCATACTGTACTTCTGGGAGCCTGTAGTTCCGCTTCTGTCAATGCAACTCTGCAAAAGTTTGGACCCTGCAATTTTCAGGGGACATGCCTATATCTATACCCCTTCTTGAGAGTTCATATTACTTTGCTAATGACTGACCCCACAGAAGTAACTGGTGTCTAGAAATCTTGTAAGGGATGTGAGGCTACAAGATAGAACAGAAACTCAGAAGAATTAAAGTTGCAGGATTTGGACACAGCAAACAAATATGATGCATCTATTTTGGATGGGCCTGAGGGAAGGAAGGAGTCTGAAGGGCAGAAGACAATGTAGGCATGGAGGTGAACTGAAATGAAATGTAAGTGTACCAGGGAGGTAGCAGAAGAGTCTTCACTGAGCAGCTGTCACAGGACCACTAGAAACTGAACTGCTATGGCCCTCCCTGGGAAAGCAGAACTTTTTAAGAGGGATGGGTCCAGGAAATCTGTCCTTCATCACTTGTTCCCCTACCTTTCTCCCAGCAATAGCTCTGAGTATCAAGCAGACACCACAGCAAAACTTGTTGATGCCAAGAGCCTGGATGTGTCAGGAACACAAAACGAAATGAGTCACAACAGGAAGAACATAACTAATTCTAATTGCATATGTAGGAACACTGTTTACATCTGATCCGTTTTCCAGATTTATAATTTTTTTTTACCAGAAAACTTACTGGACGAGCAGAATAGGAATCTCTATCCCACTTGCTTGCTTTTGCCCTTCCAGCTATGAGATAATAATCACATTGCATCTTTTCTTCCCCCGACACTTGTTCTCAGAAGTTTTAATCTTCTTATTTTCTAACCACCACACATTTTCCATCTGTAGAATCAACATAATAAAACACCTCTATACAAAGTTGAACTTTTTCTCCTACTTGTTTCTAGTATTCTATTTTTTACACCAAGTTGTCTGTTGTTCCCATAGTGTCCAGGTTTCTAATTTTTCCACTTAACTAGGGTTATGTGCAGTTCTCCTTTGTGTTCTCATCTACCCCTGTTTTCAAGTCTTCCTCAAATCTTCATGTGGTGGTTCATGTTGCTGCCATCATCCCCACCGGGAGGAATAGTGACTGTGTACTTGCCAAAATTGGAAACAAAAAGCTGTAGATGGAACAAGAGCTGTTATTGCCTATCTACAGATAAAGGTCTTGCCTTGAGGATATAGATACTTTACTTTCGTGATACTTTGCAACAGTGATCTTGAAATATGTGGAGCTCCATGAATGAGTCATCAGTGGTGTCTATCTAGTGTTCACTAATTCCCAACTACTGTTATTCATAGTTCTACCTTCAGCAGTACTTCTGAATATGAGTGCTACAGTTGGCTATAAAATCATTGCTTAGCCTGGTTTAAATCTGCACAGGCTGAATTTTCTTGACTTGCATGAGGCTGGAGATCCAGACCTCTTCCTAAGATGCATTTCTTCCAAGTGAAAACCCCAAAATATATGTTTATAAGAGCCTCCTAATATTTTTTACAAAAAAAATTAGGTAGAAAGGACCAAAACAAATTATGGAACTTGGTTCATTCAAGGTGGCTTAACAGCAACAGACAAGACCAATGTCTCATCAACAACATACCACCTTGGACTGTAATCAGTACATAGCATTCTTCAAATATTGAAACAGGACAGTGTTTAGATCCCAGGTTTGCTCAAAAACACTGGAATGAAAAAAAAAAAAAAAAAGCATTAGAAGAAAATAGTTGGCTACCACTTACATATCTTCTGTTTGTTTGGAGCTGGGAGAAAAAATGTTACTACAAGCTGTAGTGAGACTTCTCTAATTATACTGAAAGGGATAGATTGAAGCCCAGGTTAGGTAGATGTAACTATTGCCCACTAACTATAAAAAAGGTGTACTTCTGTGGCTTTTTTTTGCAAAAAGTACCTTGTGGCTTCAGTGAGGAACTGGAAAACCTCCTCGCCTTGGCGCATCCATGACATATGGTGCTCCACGCTTTTTTCCCACATCTGTTATTTTGTGTTATTTTCACTTTTGGCCATGTAATCAAACCTTGTAAAACTCAAAGCTCAAAACTCAAAACTCAAAAAAAAAAAAAAGTCCTAAAGATGCAAAGAACATGCAGTACCAAATAACATTTGAGGCTGATGTGGTAGAAGAAGAAAATGAATCAACAATTTGGGAATTATAGGTTTGACACCAATGGGGGAAAATGCTGTAAAACACTTCGCACCCTCAAATATTCACTATTTCCCTGTCTTTGCATGGGGCCAAGTTCTTGAGCTCTATATGCATCCGTCTACTCATTACAGCTCAACAGCCTCAAATGCCAGTGCAGAATGACATTGACCAGTTCCTTTTTAAGTAACTTTACCGGAAAGTCTGAATGTTTGCAGATTAACTCAAGGCTAATCACTGAACTTCCTCGGTGATGGAAAAAATGTTGGTCACACTTACCTTTTTTTTTTTTTTTTTTTCAGTGGGGGAGGGGATGAGGGGAGACTAAAAACATTTGATTTGGCTTGAAGTAAAAGTGCATACTTCACACATATTTCTAACCAACCCCCCAAAACAGTCCCTGGCTTTGAACATGTTGAACAGGAAGCCATTTAGTGTTGGAATGCTTGCTTTGCCAGTCCAAGAAACACACATTCTTATTACTCCTGGGCTATCTAAAAAGGTTCAGGGTGAAAAAGTTTAATTTATATGTAGAACCTTGTTTCCTGTTTTTTTTTTTTTTTTTTTTTCCCTTGTGTGCCAAGTCTGTTTTTTAAACTCTGTGATAGGAAACACATTTCCCTTTTTCTCCCTTTCGTCTCACATTATTTACCCAGCTGTATATTTCGCTTCAATTTATAGCTTATACTCTTACCTGGCTTGAAGTCCAAAGACAGAATGAGAAAGAGGGAAAGATGGATGTTGTGTTTTCTTGGTTACTGAGGCAAGGGAAGAATCTGGGTGGAGATAAAGCTGCCTTTACATCAATATCAAGGGAGTGGTGGATGGAGACTCTTCTTTCAGGATGGTCTACAGTATATGTTCAAGAAAGGTGGGAAGCAGGCACAAGGAAAGAAGTTGCAATGCAGAGCAGTTTTCCCCCCATCACTGAATGAACTTGTGCAAGTTTGCACTCTATTTACCGTCTCCAAATGAGATAGGCATCTCATATTTTGTTCAGTTTGGAACTACTTGCACATAGAAGCATGAGAAACTAAAAATAAAGTTAAAATTTAAATAAAATAATAAAAATAAAATAAAAAATAATATAAAATAAATAAAATAAAATAAAATAAAATAAAATAAAATAAAATAAAATAAAATAAAATAAAATAAAATAAAATAAAAATAGTTTACTGATCTTTGGTGTGCCTAGTATAGATATGTCCATACACATCCACTCTGCAAGAGAATTAGCTCCCCAAAGAGGAAGAAAAGCCTTCCTGAACAAGGACTGTTCAGGAGCAGTCATTCAAAAGGAACAGGCATTCAAAAACGAAATTGTGCACAGCTATTAAGTTTTCTACAATTAAAACCCAACCATTATACACATAACTATGCGTGTTTATCACAGCTAAAAGGGACTACCAGGTCCATTACGTTTTTGTAGTTCATTTCTGAAATTTTTAAGACTACAACAGCCTTTGAAATGGTTTGAGGCTTTTCTCTTCTTGCTGTCCCAACGTCTTGATATTACCCAATTAAAAAAAAAAAAAAAAAAAAAAAAGAGAGAGAGAGAGAGTGAGATAGAGACAATGCACCAAAAAGAAGCCTGAGACTGTGGCCTTTCCCATGTGCTGCCCTGTGGGTGAAATGATGCAAAAATGCCACTCCTCTGTTTTGCATTACTCTTCATCAAGAGGTCAAAGTATTTTCATGAATAACCTCCAATTAGAGTTTAGTATAAACACAAATGATTTCTTCCACGTCTGCAGCAGATCTTTTGCTTCTCTATACCTCTATTACTAAGAAAATCTGAGATTTTAATAAGGTAGCTGGTGTACCTACAAAATCTCTTCAAAGAAATCCCCATTTCTTCAAGATGTGGTTGGGACACCCAGACTGCAGAGCACCTATACCTGCAGGAGACCTTACGTGGTATTGCTTCCGCATGGACTGCTATAGTGTCAAGTACGTGAATGAAGAGATTTGCCCACATTTCTACCAATATTCCCAGACATACTGACTGGCACACACCAGCTGGAGTTGGGACGGAATCCTCAGGGCTGTTGGGAAAGCAGAAATTCTTGAAAAAAGCTGTGGCATTTGTAGCAATTTTTCCATTTCTCCCTAGGCCTGTGAGCGGTTGCTTCCTATAAGCTGGCATACTCTAGGAAGCGGTGTGCTGAGGAGGCTCTGCTATGTGCTGGCCACAGCAAGTCGAGAGCTTGAGGTCTTCCATCCCCCACATCCTTGATTTATTTATTTATTTATTTTTATTTATTTTTTAAAATTTTTATTTTTCTGAAGAACAAGAACAGAAAGTAAAACTGTTCCTCCTCTCCTGTCAGAACCGCACAACCATTCCTAGAGAGTCCCTGGAGCAAAGTTCATGCTGGTTTGAAGAACCATTCTACTTTTTCTCTCTCTAGGGATTTTGGACTCAAGGAAGAAAGGAGGTCTGATACTTCTCTTCATATCACCTTGCTCAAGAAGGAAAAATGCTGAGTTCAGTTCAGTTCAGGGTCCTCCATGGTCTGTCAGAACACTTGCAAAACCAAGTTTAATTAGACCTTTTCAGACTAAATGATAAATAAATAAATAAATAAATAAATAATAAGAAAGTACATTGTGCACTATTTTGAGGGCTGGATGCTAACAACCAGCAGTAAATGTATTTCAATGGTAATTGAATTCAAGAATTATGGTAGAGCAAATCGATATTTGGAGACTGGCTGTGACATTATTACAATGAGGAATTGGCAGAAGTAGAATGAACTTCTTATCCAACTGCTGTGCTTTCTATCCATCTTCCCTTTTGTTGTCTGAATAATTATAAATATTTTTTCTGCTTAGGTGTTCCTCAGTCTTCTGGGAATCCTTAAGTACAGCTCTATTTGTTCTCCGTTTTGTGAACTCTTCATTTCGTTTATGCAGCACCAGCTACAACCATATTGCTACAGGCCTTCCCTGAGGGAGTAGTCCTACAACAGGCAGCATGGAGTGACTTGAATACATACTCTTCAGGGCTGCACTGTGAAGCAACTCTCCTGCTGTCTTCTCTGGAGTCCATAGAAAAACTCCGTGGCCCCAAGACACACTTATTGTATGTCATGGCCTTTCAGAACATTTCAGCCTGCTTCTTTGGTGTCACCATAGCATGATATCAAATTAATGCACACCATGGGACATGGTATAAGTCTGTGTGAGGATACCCAAGGGCATGAGTTTTCTAGAATAACAGGAAAATTGCATTGAGCTGAGCAAGCTGAACTGGTGGTTCCTGGAAGAAAATTCTCTCCAGAATAACTTGTGGGTTTAATCTCAGGAAGACTAGAGTTATTCCAAAGGGGTGCCTGGAACCCTGTTATCAACAGAAAGAAAAAAAAATGAGCAAAGGTCCAGAGCCTGAGAACAAACTGGACACCTAAGCAAGAGTGAGGACATATCTGCAGCTCTGGCATTTCTACCTAACCTGTAGCTTCCTCAGCTCTTTTTTCCTAATTAGCCACAAGTGATCCTGCAAGTGACAGCTGAGCACATCCCTACCTGCTGAGAGGCTTTGCATGATTCTAGAAAGTTTCCAAAAGGTTAGATTATTCAGGAAAGAGAATGTCTGCTTGTGCCTCCACCTACATTTCTTCAACTTCTGACCTGTATGAAAATGAAAAGTAATTCTTTTAAAAATTAACTTCTTTCTTTTCTTTTTTAAAAATTAACTTCTTTAAAAAAATAAAAATCAAACAACAACAACAAACACCACAGTTGATTAGAATTTGTGATGGAAAAGACTTCCTCCCAATAGTTTTTATTTTATCCCAACAGAGTTATTCCAACCTTTGTAACTACTGTGCAAGCAGGATGAAGAGCTGGCATCCTCCAGCTGCCCCCTCTCATCAGTGGGGAATGAGAGCCCAGGAGCAATGCTCTGACAGGCCTCCTGCTGTCTCAGTTGCATTAGTTTTGGCCCAACACTTTCAAAAACTTCAGGGGCATGACTCTATGCTCAGCAAAGTTGCTGGTAACCATCCTGTTGATTTCCACATTTGCTAGATCTGGGTCAAAATGCACAATTCCTATGAAAGTCTTTGGAGTTTGTGCAAAACACTATCTGGAGAAACAGTGCCCAGACAGTTTTTGGAGGCTTCATAAAGCAGCCTAATGAAACAGAAAGTAAGTCTCCCCAGGCTGTGATGCAAGTGGAAGTAGGCAGTCACACAGGGCTTTTGGGAGTCACTTAACACCAACTAAGGTGTAAAGCCCATACACTTACCCAGGAGTAGGTGTTTGCTGATAAAACTGAGCAAACTATAATCCACATTTAATGGTTAATGGTTTTGCCTAGCTGATACTAGAAAACTTTCTGAGAAGGGTTTAAAAATCCTGTCAAGCTCTTTGTAAGCTTCCTCAGCCAAATGGTTCAGGCTAATTAGAGAGCATCATCATCATCTGTATTTCTGTTGGAATAAGCCTAGGAAAAGCTGCTTTTATATTGATTGTTATGAAAGTCTGAAAAAGTAGCAACTCTCTTGTATGCACCAACTTAACTCCTGCCTGATCTGTGAATCCTGGCATACAGCCTGCCACCTCCAGGAGCTATGTTTCTTATCGAACTAATCCAGAGACCAGGTGTCCAGTGAAAAACAAAATATACTTTCCCAAATCCTAGTGTTATTTTTTCCCAGTGTACCTTCCTTAGAGTTGACCTTATAATGCAGTGTGAACCACAGAAGAATTTTCTCATTCTATATAACTCTCTATGACTGTAAGTCATCTTCAGTCTTACAGATACCTTAATTGAAAAATAGAAGGTTTATTTTTCTGTTTCTGAGTTAAATAACTGCAGGCATTTAATGAGACCTCCCATACACACTGGGATGCTGGAATTATTATAATGGTTTTAAGAAGAAGATTTTCAGCTATTTTCTGTTCCCTGACAAATTCCAATAGACTGACAAAGATGATCTTTGTTTGATCTTCAGGGATTTGTGGCATCCCTGTCCATGGCAGAGGGGTTGGAACTGGGTGATCTTCAAGGTTCCTTCCAACCCAAGCTGTTCTCTGATTCTATGAAGGAATATAACAGAAAACTTTTATTGCTGTAGATTTAAGACTTTAAATCGCAGTAACTAACATATATTCTGTCTCTTTCTGGCTCTTGAACTTCCAGGTAAACAGAGATTAAATTATAAACTCTTCTATGTAATAGCTGCACTGTCTGATTACTTAACTCAATAAACTGAATTATGTAAATACTCAAACATTAATAAAGATGAAGCTGAAAGGAAAAGATCTGTGAAATTACAAAAAAAGCAACCCAAGGTATCGAAAAAATCCAGTCTATAACTTACTCTGTGCTTAAGCTGTTAGTAAATGTTGTGTCAATGTCCTCCTAAACTGTAGAAGAAGTAGGTCTTCCAAAATACCTAGAATGGAGCCTCCAACCTGTCTTCCAGCAGCAAGGCACGGTAAAGCACACACAAGCTGTCATGTACAGATATTTGTCGACAACAGCTCTTAGCATCTGTTCCAGAAGTCAATACCCCAATTAGAAATTTTCACATGAAATCTAATTTCTTTCTTTGCTGAGAATTAAGTGGATCTCTTGTCCTGTTCCCAAAGAGAAAAGAAGGGAAAATGCTCATTGTCCTTTTCATAACAACATTTTTTATATTGAAGGATTATGTTAATATGTCATGTCTTAGTCTTCTGTTTTCTAGACAAAACAAACCCAGTTCCTTTACCTTCTCCTCTAGGTCATATTTTCTAAACTTACAATTTTTACTCTGTTACGAACTTTCATGCCAAAAAAATTGTTTCATTATTGTAACTAGGAGCCAAGTAGAGTAACATATTTGCCTCTCTAATCTTGCCACCTTAAAAATCACATTCCTCTTAATGTAAATCACAGCTTAAATGTTTGTTGTTTTGTTGTTTGGTTGACCTTTTCTTTCTTTCTTTTTTTTTTTTTATTGACATTGTAAATGCATCCTATTCTCATCCATACTTGCTTTGTATTGTACCAGCTAAACATCCCCCCAGATCCTTTTAACCTTTTGGAAAGTGCTGAATCTGTGGGTAATTTTCATGTAGCTGTGGTCCTCTGACTCCTTCCCTATGACCTTGAATTTCAACATAAGTTGCATGTCAGCACAGCCAAGTCTTCACAAACAAGTTGCTATGCTCATCTGACCCCAAACTGAAGGATGCCCCCCACCTTTTTCCACAACAGGACCCCTTAGGCATATTTCTACCCTCACACTTAGTATGCTGCCAAAACCATATTTGCCTCCCTGCATCCAGAAAATGCCGCACTCAGCCATCCTGGGGTGGATGTGCTCACGTGGAGAGGAGACAGATGTGTGCCAGGAGCTCAGATGGCACAAAGCACCTAAGGACACTGCAGTACGGTGAGGCAAGAGGATAACCTGGGATAAATGGTTAAATTGCTTTTTAAGTAGCTTAATTATTTCTGACTCATCCATGTAGCAAATTATTGTAACTGGTTGCATGAAGACAGTGGCAGAACGCTAGTGGCCACAATCACTAACCAAAGTCTTGGTGAACAAAGATGTAGTTGAGCCAGTACCAGTGATTGTTCTTTCTGTGTAAAACATGGGAAAAATATTTAATATACTTCATTGTTAGCTTAAATCCCTGTGGTGGAAAACCAACAAAGTATTATTGGGTGTGTAACTTTTAAATGTATTTTTCTTCTTTTCTGCCAATGTTGTGGGAAGAGTAAGTAGCTTTCAAAGATTCTGGTCATTGACTTCAGCTTCCTCAAATCCCAAAGCAGACTTTTTCAATTCTAGTAAAATTATCTTCATTTTTCAAACCTTGCTTTATCTGTATGGCTGGCGATTCCCTCAGCTCTGTATTTCACCAAAAATAAGATTACTTTTATACAGTTAGTATAAAGACATTAGTATGTCTGCAAGAAAAATAGACTTTAGTTAATAATGTATCTATGGAAATTATGTTAATGTAGCTTACTGCATTACCTCTACATCAGCAGTAATTTACATTAATAATTAGAAATTGAAGTTGTGACTAGATTCTGAGCAAGAGAAAGTGGCTTTTGATTTGAACCCAAACGGCTAAAAGGCATTTCCTTTAATTTTGGATCAACTGTCAAAAAAGCAAGATTAAAACCCATACTATATAATTTCCTCTGCTCCCTCAAACACTGGATGTTGATATTATTCCATCCCAATTTATCAAGAGTTATTTTTCTACTATATGTAATAATGACGACACTCCTTTTTTCAAGAAGATTTTATGTTTTGCGTGAATGAGTATGCACATGCAGATGTGGATAATTTCATGCGCATAGTGTGAGACTGGGTTTCTGTCTGTATCAGTCTGTGCTTTATGATGAATTTAACTTTTAGAGATTTCTCTGAGTATCCTCAGTTTCTTTCTAGAATCTAACTCACTCTCTCAAGAAGTACTAGGTACAAATCCAAGAAACTAGTGCCTTTCTGTTAAACCCTTGACTGTTTCCCATAACTAATATTTTGGGAAACAGGCCTTGATAAACATTTTAGTTTTCTCTGAGTTCTGTGTGTATATATATATATATGCAGATATGGGTATATCAATGAGTCCATTGTTTATTAAGGTGAAAAAAAATAAATGAATTTGTATATTAATGATCTTGTTTATTCTTACTCCTTTTTGACTTGTGATCCTGGTGGGAATTGGGTTTCTTTAATGTTTTATTTATAGTTTATGCAAACATTACAATTTTCATTGTATTTGCATCAACTCGTCCTGCAGAAGTCCTGTAAGTCTCAAAATAAATAGTTTTCTGTGTGTTGTCAAAACTCTATTTAAAACCAGTTTAGCATTTAAGTGTGGTTCACGTTTACTGTCTTTCAGTGACTTCCCATCACTTGTGCTCAGTTTAGAAGTAAAAAGATGGTGGTGGTTTTAGCAGAAAGTAAGGCAGGATTCTTCCTGGTTCATGTATCATCACCTTTAAACCAGTCCCAGTTTCATTATGATATTACTGTAGAAAATTAGGGACATCTTGAGAAGCACAAATGCCAGGAAAGCACCACAAGGTGCAAATCATTTATAATAACCGGACATATTATTTGTGATGGGGTAAGTGGCAGTGCACAAGGATAAAATGACTAGTGTTTCCTTATCAACCACACACATAGTCCCTGGGATTGAAAGATAAACAGTATTTTAGCTGTAAATGGATTAAAGCTTTTTTAAGCCATGTCCTGGTTTCAGAAGACAAAAACCATGGTGTATACCATCATTTTTAAAGAAATACTGCAGAAGGAAGTTAAATTTTGGTCTAGCAATAAATACACTGGTTGAGAGAAACACTTCATGAGTACCTGCTATTATCTACTAAATACAGTAAAACTGTCCCTGGTAATGTAACATTTCACAGTTGTTTTTCTTTTGTGAATACATATATCATTAAATATCACTACATTTGTCTGTGTTCGTGTAATAGGTCCAGGTTTTAATGTCTTGAGGTTTCCTGGAAAACACTGAGGTGAGGATGGACAAAATAGTTTCAACAAAGTAAAAGACCTTTGCCTTTTCTTAGAATCAGTACTATCCACAGCTTGCCTTGCTTTCTGAAATGTTAGGTTGGTCTTTTTTACAAATGTTTTTCTATGCTTTTGTGCTTCTAGATCTGGGATAGACATGGAAATAAATGTTAACAGTACAAAAGAAAAGCTGAAACTTTAGTAGTGCCAACTGGAACCAGAAATATTGGATATATGACAAGAAAGTCTTATATCATTTCCAGTTCAATTTTGCAGTATCAAGACGTTTGACTCATTTAGATAAGGTCTGGATAGAAGTCTGGGTTCTCTGATGTGTGTCTGAACTGAAAACACAAATTAAAGTGAAGTTGCCAATGTTTTGGGACAAAACTATTTGGACAATGGGTAAGTTAAAATGTTATAGGAAGAATATTCTAAAAACTCCAGTATCCAGCTGTTGTATAAAACTGTGGTTGTTTGAAATTCTGTCATCAGTCAACTTTTTGCTAAATGGATGAATAAACTCCGAATGTGAAAAAAATCTCATTAAGGCAGTCTCTGTCCCTCATCTATTGATGAGCTACTGAAATCTAGGTAACACATTATAAGGAGAAGTCCTGCTTGTGCTTGAGGCTCCAAGGGGATAGACTGATGCTTAGCTAGGAGTCTTTCTAGTGACCTTGTTGAATTTTGGATCAGCCAGAGAAGTCAGTTTGTGTGTATATCTGAAGATCAATTCTATATTATTTTCTCCCCCTTTTCCTTAGAGGAGGGAGAGTGAGAAAGGAGTTTTGGTGGAGTTCAGCTGCCCAGCAGGGTAAAACCACCACAACACTATGCCTTAGGATCTGCAAAAATACAGATTAATAGATAGGAGAGAAGGACAAATGTGATAGCAAGTAAGTTAGATGAAACTAGTACATTTTTACAGTTGCAGTTAAGAGTTAAGCAAATGGCAATTGCAAATTTTCATCTTTCTAACATGGGAATGCAGATGTTTTATGGCTGTTAAAAGACAGGCCTTATAAACCGCACTGTCAAGTATGAGCAATCAGTTTTTACTTTAATTTTCCCAGGGTTCTATCTTTCCACAGGAACAGTATAATGTTTCTTAGGGGGGTACATTTCACAATGGCTGCTTAGGTGCCCGAGCACGCTGCCTCAGAAGACACGCCATTTCTCACAACTTGCTACATATCTCCTACCTGAAGTGAAACTTCAGTCCATTTGTACGTCTCAGACTTGAATAAGGAGTGAGACATGCATGATGTCTAGGTACTTCCTAGCTTGCCCTTGATTTTGCATCTTTTGCATAATAACAAATTATCACATTGTGGTTGTTTCTGAAGTGGACAGCATAACAAATTCATTTCCCCGTTTAATGTTCTCTGTGTTACTACGTTTTGAAACATTAGAAAGTCTGTAGTTATTCCACATTTCTTTAGTCTGTAGAACATGAAGTGAAAGTAAATGGAGAAGTGAATTTTGATGCATGTCTTTTCTTTGAACGCAATCAGGGCAGTTTTCTTTCTCTCAGATTGAAAGTAGGTGACTCATTATCCCCCCTGCACTGTTAGGACTCAACTCAGTAACATATGATTTATTATTCCCAAACACCCACAGAAATGTGAGGCATGTGTTGCATGCTTGAAGGTACGGTAAGGTCTGATTATCAGTCTGCCTTTATCCTGAGTAAAAACATATTAATGTCAGCATCAAGTCAGTTGAACAACTTGCAAAAGGTTTCCAGGAAGCATCTTTCTTCTCATGAAGAGCCTTAAGGCTTTTGTTACAACTCCAGGAACTCTACCAGACACAAAAATGCATACGACAACAAGCATGCCCTGTATTACTCAGTTACAGTCCATGAACTGTCACTTTTATAATTGTAAAGCAATTGCAATAACCCTAGTTGCTTAGAAAAAAATTGTGTCGGAAAATGTTTCTTTTGCTTTTCCCCCTATCCAGCTAACTGTCCAGTGTTAGAGTCATACAAAAGTCCTGCAGATGATAAAGGCAAGTCTTCCTCTATATGGAATGGGTCTCTGCTCTGATACACCAAGATTATCAGCAAGGTGATCCAGCTTTTGCACTCAATTTTTAAAACAGACCTCTGGTGTTTGTTTCTTCTTCCAATTAAACTCTTACACTGCAAAAACGTGGTGACCCACCTACTTCTCCCCTTCTTGCTGCAGTAAGATAAAGGAAGATGGCAATAGGTTTCAGAGCAAGATGTTGTGGAGAAGAGAAGCCCATTCTCCTGTTCCATAACAAGCAGCATCTAGCCAGCACTGCCTCTGCAGATCTTTTCTTCAGGTGACTCAGTCTCCCACATTGCCTGTGATCCTGGAAAAAGGGCTCACGCCAACTAACCATCCAGATAATGCTGCAAATTCCAGGCTAATCAGGGAAATTGCCTATTCACTTGAACAACAGCCACAGGCCTGGGAGACGCCAGCCTCCAACTGCAGTCATGCCTTGGCTCATTAGTCCTATGTGCCCCTGAAACTCAACTGTCAAAGGGGTGTTGAGCGCACAAAGCACTGGGCAGCATCTGAATTAAATTCCTGCACGGAACCAAAAATAGTACGCTTTGAGCCCCTTCTCTGTTGTGAAGGAAAAATGCCTGGACAAAAAAAAATGCTTTTCTTGGTATTATTTAATGTGTTTTTCTGTCTAAAAAGCTAAAGATTTTTGGCCTCAAGGGGTGCTAGCCTGTTACCTTAGAGACTGTTTCTTTTAGAGGCAGTGGAGTGGCAGAGGGCATGCCTTTGCTGCTTACCTTGGCAACCATGAATTGCTAAATGCTATTCCCATGAATGCAAGCCTTTCACTGCCATTAGCGCTTGCCCACAGGTATAAACATTCCTTCATGAAAAGGTCCAGGGGAATGTACACTACGTCGATAAAAATCAAGACGACAAACAAAAGCATATTGTATAACGGAGCAGTTATATAAAATTAGATTTTAAAACAAGACGTGTCTTTAATGACATTGATCCTGGACGCGGTCAAATTTCCTGTTCCATTTATATTCCCTACAGCCATACCAAGCGGTGGCAGCAGGGAAGGGAGGAAAGCGAGAAAGCTCGACAGGATATTCTTGTTTCTGTAATTGCAAAATGGAAGACCACTGCGTCTGTACTCAGAATAAACGTGCTGGATGGCCTCACAGGAATAGCACGACTCCAGCGGTCTCCCTGCCTGGCACTCTGGCAGATGGACATGGGAGGAAAGCAGAGCTCCTTGGGGCCGTGCAGTGTCACCAGCTCCCCCTGCTCACAGGGATTCTTTATGGTCTAGCTGGGCAAACACTACAGGCAAAATTCTCGACGTGTTTACCTGTATAAAGCCCTTGTGCTGCAAAAACAAGAGATTTGTTGTATTCTTCCTGTAAATGAAGCTGTTGAGTGTGGAGGAATTAAGTTCTAAACTTAATTCTCCCCCTCCTCCTCCCCCCAGTCTCCATTTTGTAAACTGATGATTTTTAAAGAACAGCATTTCCCTGCCATTATCAAATCAATTCACTTTCTCAGGTCTCATCTGATAGGACTTCCAATAAAAAAAAATGACTCATCTGGTTTTGTTAGATTGTAGTGAAGCGTATTTTAGAAGGAGAAATCTCTCGGGAAAATGACACCACTATGAGACTTTTCTCTAAATGCCGGTCAACAGGGAGCCAGAAACCAACTAATGGCTCCCATGGGCTGAAAAGCCCAGAGCTCAGCAAAGCACTAGGACACTATGGTCTTGATATGCCTATACAACAGCACCTTTGTGCAATGATATTGTGGTATTTCCAGGCAGGCTCATCCAGCCTGGAGAAGGTTCATCCCACCTTGGGAAAATCCATGTAGATGCATTGCTTAGCACCGCACAGAGAAGTCTCCCTGCCTTGCATCACACATGTGCCATGACACCCAGCAGTCAAATGGGCTCTTGAAAGCTGACCCTGATGCAAGGGCAGAAGGAGCAGGCTCTGGATGGCTGCTCCAGAGCAGCGCAGCCTTGAAGAGCTTCATCATCGCTGCTAAACCAACAGTGATCAATGCAGTGGTCAAATTTATTGGAAAAAAATGTGAGGCTTTCCTGAAAACAAAACAAACAAAAATAAAATACAAAACAACCAAACAAAACCATTCACCAACCCAACTCCAGCATGCAGATTTTAAAGCCAGATTTCAAAGGAAGGCTTTGGAAGGGCTGGCCAGCTGTCCGCAGAGCTTCTGCCCCAGCATCTCCCTTCACCCTCCCACCTCCTGACGTAGCCCCCACACACCTAGCATGAAGTGCTTTCAACCAGCACACAGCAGCCTGTGAGCACCAGCCAATGACCCAGCCTCCTCTCCCACTGCAGGGGCACAAGCTCAATGCTGCTAAACAGTTAGTGCTGGAGCTTTGGGCTTTTACTGGTTTCACTGGGGAACAGCTCTCCTCTGCATGCTAGTAGCACTGGTGGTTGGGATGCCATTGTACCCTTGTAAGAATGGGATCTTTACAAATGTACTTCACATGCTTCTGTTATCCCACCATTTATTCTGCTACTTTATTACACAGGCTTTTATTACAATTTCGTTAGGGAAAGAAAAGGTTGAATCTTCAGTCAAATCAGCAGAATGAACATTCCTGGTGCATCATTAAGAGAATGAGGAACCACTTGCTTCATCTTTTAGAAGAAGAGTCCATTTTTCAGAAATGCTGATGTGGAAATACGTGGAACAGAAATGCCCAAAGCCAGGGCCATGATGCTGTAAGAGGAAACAGGTGTGGTGCCGCCCTGCTGGCCCCAAAGCTGCTGGGTGTCACAGCAGACAGCAGTGCTCTCAGGACCTGGCTGAGCCTCGGCCGCTGCAGTGTCCCACGTGAGCATCGCAGCAGGGGCAGAGCTCTCGTCCAGCTGCTGCCCCCAGGTCTGCCGCACTGGGCAGGTGTGCCTGTGGGTTGGATCCGCTGTTGGGTCTCACGGACGTTCAGGGGTGTTGTCAGGGTCCAAAAACCTCATCCTAAAGAGGCTTCTTACGAAAATGAAACCTGGAAAACTTGAAGAGCACAGGACTTACTCCTGCTTGAATTCAAGTCATCCAAGAGATTACTTGTATCCATCTGTATGCACATAAATCTAACCAACACAGGCCATGCCAGACAGGAAGAAATAGGCACCAACAAGCACCTACCTTTTGGTCCCCAGCACAGTGAATGTCCTCAGCAGCAGTAAATGCAAAAAACAGAAAGCTGGTTCATGGACTCCCAGACTGAAATTACCTTTCTTCACAAAACAAATTGTGTTGCTTTCCAGGTGCCTGTCAAGTGAGAGACAATGGTAGTTAAAGGACATTTCTACAGTCCACAATTCCCAACTGAGGAAACTTGAAAAGACATTTTATTTATGAGACATGAAGAAACTGTGAAGCAATGTAGTTGTGAAATCCATTAGTGCATACAGCTTTCAAGGAATGCTAAAAAATTGGTGATGCGTAGAACAAGCTTAGCAACTTTACAAACTCAGAATATTTGCTGTTTAAAAGTTGTGGTATATTTCAAGAAAACAATCCCTCCAAAATGTATGATATTTTTCCTTGTTTTTCCTGTACTAACTACATGACATTGTTCCAAGCACCTGGATTTCAGTTCAAAGTAGCAGAAAAGAAAATGTGTAAATTGAATAGATTAAACAAAAAAGTCATAAGCATTTCTGAATTAAATACACACTTAAGAAAAATCTTCTGTCTCATAGTTGTGTCCAAAAACTGTTCTTTGGGTTGTTTACTGAAGCCCTTAGTGTATGCACTGAGAAGGCCAATGAGAGCCCTGGCATCTCCTTCAGGAAAAAGAAAAAGAAGAGAAAGAAATGAAAACAATCAGGAGTATCTGTAAGCATCCACCATCTGGCAGCTGAGCTGGTAGCAAGCAGACTTTAATATTTAGAGTCTGTTCAATTTTTTAGTCAAAACCATCACAATTCTGTTCCCTTTGAAAAGTTTGGAAGGCTCAGACTTGGGGTCCCTTCCTTCCTCTTCCCCATGGCACCCTCACCTTCCTGCCTTGCCTGATTCCTTTTGAAAGCACAAGCCAATGGCTGCTGCTCTTTCTTTCCTGGCATGGAGCAGCAGCAACTGTTTACATCAATGAAACATAAATCTGGGCATGTAATACCATCAGGTATCAAACGAAATGAGCCAGATACTAAACAAACCTGGGGACTGGTAGTGGAATAAGGATAAGATCAAAGGCTGCAGTTATCCTATCTAACACAAGCTTTTCAACTGCTTCCCAGTCGTGCCATTGCAGCTCTACCAAGTGACGACAGCGAGAAATTTCCATTACAGGAAACACAGAGAATAAGGTCAGATACTTCATTATTCTAGTTTTCCAGCATCCATGTCAGGTTATATTTAGATTTGTTTAGCTGAGTTTCCTGCATCTGGGCTGTAAATTCTTGACATAATCTACAACTCCCAGAACAAGACAGTCATGACTTGCCTTGCCATGCCTTGCCTTTCCTTTCCTCACCTTGCCATGTCTGCCTTCCCTCCCCATAAAATTCTCCTCCTTCCCCAAGAGAGGAATTTGGTGTGGTTTGGTACCAGCTATGGCATTTTGGATTTCAGTGGATGGTTTTCCCCAGCTCTGCAGCCTGTCGGCAGGTGGTCCTAAAGGCAGCTCAGCCCCAGCCTTGACCCAAGAGCATCCACAGGATCACCAGGTCTGGTGTCCCTGGCTGTGACATACAGTGTTAGCATACAGGGTATAATAGTCTGGGTGGATGAAATCAAATAAATAGGTATAATTTCGGGAGCAGCAAGTACTGGTGGTTTTGTTTCTTTAAGCTGAACACATTCGTGTTAAAGGCCAAGTGTTGCCAGTAAAAGGACTATGCAAATTAAGGGATATTTTTTTCCTCTAGCATGGTGAAATTAAAGAAAAGCTAAAATTAGCATTCTAACACTAGCTTCACAGGTCCCAGTTCTGCCATTACAGAATGAATGTGCTGAAATGGAGGAGGGGAGAGGGGGGGACCTCTTATTTCTGGCAGAGAGTTGTGAAACGCTGTGATTATCAGGGAGCAGCAGCAAAGTTCCCTGGAATTAGCTAGCAGTCATACACCTCTAGCTAATCATGTTTCAGCCACTATGAACAGCTCGTACCCACTGTGAATACACCGGGGAAGCAGCCCTCATCTCCCCCTGCCCAAATTTTTGGCCGGCTGGATGTTCCTGATTATTTTCTTCCTCTGCTCAGAGTAAACCTCCTCTAATTCATTCACCAACATAACATGTCAGCTTCCATTGTAAACCAGTGGTCACAGTTGAAGGTATCAGTGCAGATGGCCCACAGTGATCCTCTTATACTGCTGTTCCAAAGTCACCATCAAACATTCCTCATCTGAAAGTAACCGTAGCTAATTGTGCTGCTGATTTATGTCAGAAGTTATTGTGTTACCTAGTCATGGTTAAAAACACATCTTACTCTGAGAGTTTTGGACTAACACAAATTCTTGATGCTAAGTACCACAAGAATATGCTACTAATTTTATCTCATCCGGTGGCTTACTTTAATCACTGCCACTATAGTGAAGTCGCTGCTGGGATGTTGAACAGCAAATATTTAACAGCATTCTATCACGCTATGCGAAGGTGTAGGGCACAAATTGAGGAAGAATACCATATCCAATTGAAGTGGCAGAGGAATGCAGTAGACAGAATGTAATTGCTTGTATGAAAATTTGCCTAGGAAACTGAAGCTAGCATCTCCAATCCTTTAAAAAATATATCTTTAGACTATAATAATTAGTCCAAATTTCTTTTCTAGGTGCACATTGCATTGTTAGAGAGTAGGCAGACAAGTTAGAGTGAAAAAAAAAAAGATATTAAAAAAGCAACAACAGAATGAATGTTTCCTGAATTTCTATTAAATTCAAGCTGATATTAAAAAAATGCCATGACTGTCTAAGAAAAGCAAAATGGAAATCAAGGAAAAATAAGGTCTGTTTTGAGATTTACACATTTCTGAACTTCCAGAATCCAGAGTCAGAAGGCAGAAAGAACCTGAGATACTTCTGACCCAGGAAAAGGTAGACTCCCTATGAATGCCTTTTTCTCCGTAAGACTTAAGACCTGTGGCTAGGCTTTCACTTGGAAGCTGTTTGCCAATTCATTGGCATTGTGATAAGAGCGTTCAAATGTTTGAACAATAACCCAGGACTTTTTTGATGCCCTTAAGTCGTGTGGGGAAAGCCTTGAGTCTGTACTCATTAGAAACAGCAAAGTCTACATCCAGAAGAGATTCAGAGGCAGTGCTGCAGGGATGCCCAGTGTTGAGGAAGCCAGCGCCCTGCCCTGCGATGCTGGGCTGCTACGTACCAGGCACTGTGCAGGGGATGCCTACAGGGAACCACATCCATTCTCTGCACTGCAGAGACCAAAACCAAGCAGCAAGCCTCTCCAGCTTGCAAACAAGTAAACCCTGAGGATATGCATAAATTTTAACTCTATCTATGGTGGCCCAGGTTTTGCATTCAGAATTATTGTAATGTACCTTCCTCTCCTCAAGCCAAAATCCTAATCCGTAAGAAGACAGTCTAAATTACAACAGAGAACACAGATTCCTGGCCATGCTTTGCAAAATTGACCACGGGACAGTCTCCAGTGGTCTGGTGGACATTTGCACTTAGGTTGGAAGTGGATGATTACTACTCATCTTGGTCCTTGGGCTCTGCCCTTCCCTGTTTCTTTGGAAAGTTCCCAAACAGCAGGTTACAGGCACTTGTCTTCTCATCCACTTAGACACCCCGTGCAACAGAAGGATAGATTCTCTCAAAGACAAAGTGACAATTTGGTGTCGAGTATGAAGAGGGGCAGCCCTCCAAGCCAACCATAATCCCTTGAGCTCTGGAAGCAGCACAGCTAAGAAAGCTAACTGGCTTAAGCATAGCACCATGCAGAGGCAGCAACACGTCCATCCACCCAGAGGCTAATTTGTGTGTGCAAGGCATACATACACACTGTAGAGATAGGACAGCAGGGATATTTGCTCACTGCTCTGATCCCTGCTCTGGTTGCCAGTTTGCTATACTGTCAGATGTTCCACAGGTGTTAAAATGGGGTGTTTTGTATCTATACAGGCTGAAGACAAACTCATTACCCATTTGAACACTGTGGTATATACCTGCAGCAAGAAAGAAAACTAGAGAGTGGGTAGATGAGCCTCAAATACAAAAATCACTTTGATGATATATCATATTTTGGGCCTTCCTCCCTTCACAGTGTTCCATAAAATCAGCCTTAACAGAGACATTTACAAGCACTGAGCATTTAGAGGCAGCAAAGACCCCTTTTATTCCAGGAAATTGAGAGAAACTTTCCATGCACACACACACACTCGTGCACTCACAAAACCTCCTCGAGTATAACTTTAAGAGATCCAGCACTATCGCTCGGCTCATCGGCCAGAACCACTTCATTTTGATTGAAGAGAGGAAAAACAACAACAGTAAAACTCAAACTACTGGGTTCCACAAATTGGGCCAAGTTCTAAAAATAGAAACACTTTCTTATGGAAAGAAATACAGAAAAGAAAAGAAAAAAAAAAATACCAACACCAACAACCAGCCTCCAGAAGATCTGAACCATTCCCAAAATTGTCTGAATTTGGTGCCAAGCACACAGGGCAGCCTAATACTTCAGAAATCTCTCATGCCAGCGCTGGATCTCTGCAGGAGCTAGTGACTGGATGTCCAAGACCGGGAAGTGACTGTGGAAAAAAAAAAAAACACACAACTGTTTTCTAATGGACAAGCTGTTCGACCATTTTAACTGTTGCTTGAATGCTTGTCTTCAGGCAACACGATGTAAAATCTTCTCTTGGAGACTCAGCCCAGCTGCTGAGACTTGCAGCCTGGCACGGTGCTGCAGGCACAGCCTCCAGCAGCTGCCTCCCCACAACACAAAGAGGAAGGCAGCAGGTTTTCTGCTCATGAGGACGCAGCTCAGCTCCGCTGGCGAGGCTGGCATCTTGGGCAGCCTCTGCCCACACACAGGGGGGCAGCTCGTCGGGGTGGCACCAAGCCCCGCTGGGTGCACAGCAACCCAACGGCTTCCACCCCACTGCTGAGCAGGGAACAGCGGCTACACGGACAGCACACACAGGGTGTGTGACAGCGCTTTTGCCTGAATGTAACAGCATGTTTTCTTTCTACCTCTGAAGACAATTTGGATTGCTTTTCATTGAAATATCTTTCTCCTAGAGACCCCAGTTTATTATGGATGGATTCCAGCACTTACAGTCCTGAACACAACTCTTTGCTGCTGAAAAGAAACTTCTTGTGACAATGCAGCAGGCAAACAAAGGATACCTTAAAGTGTGAAGTATTCTTTCCACTTGCACAAACACGGCAGAAGTGGCAGGTCAAGCAGCCCCGTGAGCGTATGCTCAGTACGTGCCACACATTTCCTCTCCGATGGAAAGGGAGCGGTTCAAAGGAAGCAGAGCAAAGTTCCAACACAGCCTGGGCGGGCTCCGACTCCGATTTCTGTTTTGAAACTTTGCCTGCATTTCTCAGGGTATCACTGATTGAGAATGGATCTGCTTTCTCACAACAAATAACTCCTGTCAATTATTTGTACTGCAGCAGGGCCTGAAATCAACAGTCACGGGCCCGAGGTCTTGTTCTGTTCGGTGCTGTACAAACTTAGGCATGTTTCTACAGGGCTGAAAAGGCATGGAGATGTGCTTTCAGTGAAATTTTAAGTATTTCAAGAGGAAAGGCCGATTTCTGTTTTCCTGCCTGCACTGTTCAGAATGCATAACACACAGAAAACAATGTTAAGAAAGTAAGTAACAAAGCAGCTTATGTTTATCCTCTGAGACTCTCTATTATCTTACTAAGAACCAGGCAGAAATACAGCTCCTTATGATTTTGCTTTCATGTTTTGCCCAATCTCAGGATATATGGTACTAAAAGAACATATCCATTTCAGGGACAGAATACCAGAACAACTGCTTTCTGCACATTGTAATGGCAAGAAATGCAGGCCTTTAATATCCAGGCAGGAAGACAGCATTCAGGATTTACACAAATCACTGGAGAGCTTCGTGCTAAAATACCTGAAATGTCACTAACGACCTCCAGCAAACAAGTTCTGGAGGGTTTCCAAACCTTCTTGTCCTTCTGTTTCTCCCTAGACCTACGGCCTAGCAGATGTTTGTCCCAAACACTTGAAGATGCGGCCTGCAAAGACCCTGGCAGGGCAACTCTGCCGTCTCCTTCTGTGATCCATACCAGCCTCTGGTACTTTTGTGAGGCATTTCACTTGTTGTCCAATGCAGTCTCAGTGTTTCTGAGTGGTCATTTGCCCTTTCTATTAAAAAGATTAAAAAAAAAAAAAGTTTAAAAATCTTAGTAATACAATGTTATTTAAACTTTAACAGCTTTACTGATGCTAAACAAGCTCCATTGTAACTCTAGCAGTTTCCATATGAACTCCATATCCAGTTCTAACTTCTGTTTCCTGAAAACCTTTGCTAGGATAGCAAGGTAAGCTATTTTCTTACTCTCGACACAGCTGAAGCTTGTAGAAGGAATATGAAGGGCCAGGACTTTTAAGGAAGCAAGGCCACTTCTTTTTTCTTTTAAAAAGGGTTTTTAAGAAGCCAGATCCCAGCGGAATTTTTGTATGCCAAATACAAGAAATATAATATGACGGAAACAGAAGTGCTATTTTGGGTCACATGAGTATCATATTCTGGACAATCCTTTTATTAGCAGGCAGATAGCCCTTTCCTGCCTCTTCTTTTAGTATTTTCAGACTTCAGCCTCATACATTTCCACCACTGCCGTGAACGGGACATTTATAAACTTCCTGTCACTAAAAATTATAGATAAATCTGAACTTGAACTTAGCTAGAAGCACATCACAAAGCGCAAAGCAGCAACTCGCATCCTTGTTTAAAAACATGTTTTCAAAGAGGAGGTCAATATTTTTTTGTATTATATTTATCTTCTTTCTAAATGCCTGACCCAAATAAGTAATCAAATAGAATGAAAGCCTAAAGCCATCAGTTCAAATTTCATCATGTGATTCTATCCTGGTGCGTAAGAAAACACTCAATTAACTTAACAAGCAAAGTGTGCATTGGAAATATTATTCTAAGCATTTAATGGAGTTACATAACTCTTGTGTGTTTGCTACAGATAGCAAAAATAGTTGAGAAACTTTTTTTCAGTAAAAAATGCCCTTTTATTTTAAAAATAAAAGTTGCTTATAGTTTTCACAGGCAATTATATCAGAATGTTTCTGATAAATATTATCAAAGTTCTTCATCTTACATATTTAATAAAAATAGTTATTAAAAATAGGCTCTTTTAAAAATGGCAAAATAAAAATTGAGTCTTTCTTTGGAAAGTTTTGTTTTCCAGACAGCTATCACAAATATCTTTACTTCAGAGTAGAATGTGGTAAAATTTGATTATTCAAGAGTCTTAATGATTCAGGCATTTTCTCCCCCTTCTTTGTAAGTTTAAACACATACATAAGTTTTAAAGCTTTCGTATGATTTGGACCAAAAAGAGAAGCCCCTTGGAACTAAGACTGTGTCTGTACTAGGCACAGCTCCAATGCCAAGGCCAACTGAGAGAGCGAAGGAGCATTTTTAATTACAGCACTACCCTATGCATTTATGATTACTTAAGTGCACTTGACCCCACCAGTTGTCTAATCCTTCCTTTTAACTTCTCCACGGTCTATTAAACATCCCCATTTACAAGACTCTCTGCTGGAATCAAACACTTGCTGGTTGCAATGTCTGTCTTTCCTGCTTACAATGTTCTGACAGCCCTTAACATATTCCAGTCCAGATTTGACCTCTCAACGGTATGCATCTAAATTGAGTCGATCTCACTGACAAAGATCAAGCTGCTACTTAAAGTGTCTCGTGGCTGGATTTTCCAGCAGACCTACAACTCCAAGCTGAAGGAGACATGAAAGACTGTGTGCAGCTGCAAGCGGTATTAGGAGGTAGGAGAACAGTGCAAGCCTCGCATGAGCTGAACAGCAACTGCTACAGGGAGAAAGAAAGGGAAATAGGCTACAGACTCTTGGTCCCAATGTAAGCCCATGCCTAGAATGCATGATGGTTACACTCAGCCATGCATGATGGATACTCACCCATGCACTACTCATGCATGATGATGATACTATCCATATTAGATAAACAGGCTCTCCGAGTATAAATTAAAGATTTTATGCCATCTCCCTTCTGCTGGATTCAGTTGTACTAATGGTTTAGAACTTTTCTAAAATACCATGAGGGAAAGCAACTTCCCTACAAATCTAGGAGGTTCATCAGTGCAACATGCAGTATAGGTCCTCTGTATGGAGAAAAGATTTGCTGCTCTCAAGCACATAGAGTAATTAATGAATGTTGTCCTGAAGGTGATTGCCAGCTGACATTAAAAAGAATAAAGAATGTAATTCCTACCGTTTTCCACTCAAAAGTCACAAACAATGTAGACAAAACCACAGCTTGCATGGGGAGATGAAGAGGCTAGGCAAACAGCTGTAACATTTACAGTTATATCTGTGTTTTTGTTATTTACTTATATTTCATTTTCCTTTGAAGTAATAGCCTCTTCTTTTCAGACAATTTTTGCTGCTGATGTTCTTAATAAACTTTAGTAGTATTTTAGCAGGGAGAGAGGAGAAAGCACTCGATTTCATTTTCTTGAAAAGCCTGTTTTGCCATCAATATATTGGAAAGCAAACAATAACTATCTTCCTGCAGGGCCTACAGAAAAAGATTTAGTACAAGAAAAGTCTTTGAAATAATTCTTGCGACATCAGTGTAAAAGAAAATCATGTGCTTGCCTGGCAAGCTCTTTTGGTCTAATGCAGAAAGAATGTGCATCTTGAAAAAGACAATCTATTTCCCAGATAATGTTTTTTGGAATTTTTTTACATGTTTCTAGAAATGAATCTGTGCAGTTTATATTCTGGTTACCTTCTTGAGGGAATACCGATCCAGAAAATATTCTTGTCTTTTTCAGTGGATTAGCAAAGTTAATGCCTGTCTCTCACAACTCTTTTAACTTTCCTTGCTCCTCTCATTTTTCTAGCCATCATTTCTACACTCAGTGACTCTAATCTCACAGAATGCAAGCTTGCCATTCCTTGATTTCTTTACCTACATCTAGTTCCTGAAGAAATGCATGGAGCTGTCATTCAAAACCTTTATGCAGTGAGTCCAAGCATCAAGGAAAACAAAACCAGAGGCTTGACAAGATCTCACTGGGTGACTGAGATTTGGGACAACTAAGACTTTCTCAGGTCCAAGTGCTAAAAAAGATACCTCTTATTGTTCTGGTAATGGAAGGGAGAGATCGTTAGGTGGTGACTCATATCTAATCCAGGCAATGATAAGCAATCATAGAATTAAATTTAGGTTTTAACAAAACAACCCAAAACAATGACTTTAGATTTTATTTTACAAAGCAAGTACAAAACTAAGAAATAACTAAGATCCAAACTATCCTGGGGTGTATAGGAGAATAATTGTTCTGTGATATATCCTAGCAGTAAGAAAACCACTACCTCATTTCAAGAAATACATATATATACGTATATACAGCAACCACTGAAATAGTATATCCCCTACGAAATGTTTTCTTCTTCACATGTAACACAATGGGCTGAAGAGTTTTAATTATCTTTTCCCAGTGCTCTCCTCCCTGCTAGGATACAAAAACCTGTGGATACAAAAACCTGTGGCATTTCAACTCCATTGTGCAGCTAAGCATTTTCAGTGTAGTTGCTTGCCTTGGGGTAACAAAATCAATTTGCTAATTTGGTTGTTAATTCGGGAAGAGAGGAATGTTGTTTCAAGGTTTTCTAAGGCTTCTGTATAATTCTCTGTCCCTTAACTATGTCTGATTTTCTTCCAAACATACTGTAGGTTTTGGAATTTGTAGTAGAGATGACAAATTATTCTAGGATTTGTTTCTCCCTTCAAAAGGTATTTAAGCTGAACTACCTGGCTAGTACTTGGCAATTACTACTTATTGAATAAACTTTCTTGCTAAATCCTGTGTGCACCAGGTGTCCATCAGTCACTGAGCTGAAGGAAATTGAGGTTATTCCTAGGGTTTCCACTAAAGATGTGTGTAGACTTAAAACTTCAGCACATATTAGGTAAGCAGTTCTATTGTTTCTGAACTCTACATTTGAACAATACTATTGTCTTCCTGTCTGCTTTAAAATGACACAGGGTGTCTGCATAATGACATTTTCCCCCTTTCAACAGTATAAAAGGTGATGTCATCTCTCTGCAAGCACACACATAAATCTGCTGGAATTACATATTATGAAACTTTTGAGGCAAGACATCCAGTATCTCTAGTATGAGACTCTTATGTTGTAGAAATAAAATGCAGGAAAGGATTAACAGTATCTAAGTTACTTAATAGCTCAGAAATGTAGGCAGAGATGATCTACCGTACAGATTTCTTTGCACTCAGTATGACTAAATCTTTGACTAATTTAAACATTTTAAAAGCATTTCATGTGTATCTCATAATTCCAGGAACACAGCAAGCATGTTGCTGCATTGCCATTTGGATGTTTTAAGTGGTAAGTCCTGGACTCCATGTAAGCATCTGCTTCCATTACAGTTGGCTTGGTTCCCAAGAACCAAAAACCTCTGCTTTTAAAAACTTCCTCTAGTTTCTTTTGAATTCTTTTAATAAAACTTATGGAATATATTTCATTTGCATAGAATTACCACATCCATTTTACTCTAACTTCATTCTGGGAGCATCATCTTTCAGTATGCAAAAGCAAAATAATTCTATTTTATACTATTAAACTCAAAGTAAACTGTCAATACACCGGTTGGTCTCTGACCTGACTTTCTTCTGTCAGAACCAGGACCAAAATGCTGTGTGACTCAACTACTGAGACTATATTCAGCAATTTCATTCTTTTCTGACTTGTAGATAAGACAGAAATAATAATTAATACACCATAGTACATCATAACAGCTGCTTTAGCATTTTTTACAGTTACACCCACAGAGAGCAGAGTTTTCTGACTTGAACTTCGACTGAGTAAGCTAGCCTTCTCCCATCTTAAGACTGAAGAACCTTCAAGAACCTATGGGGCAGATCCCTTGCTCTTATGATTCTTCATAGTTCCTCCTTCCTTTTAGTTCTCACTTTTAGTATTGAAGTGTTCATTGAAAGTTAGACCCTTTCTGCTCTTCTCAGTATGTCAGCACTTAAGTAGCTGATTGCACTGGGAAAAAATGGGAATTGCCTAGAACAGTGCAAAACGTACTACCTTTTACTTAGATAATGACTATACATTTCTGTTCCTTGGAAAAAAATATATTCCAAATTTTCTAGATTCTTTGGCCAGTTGAATTTGTTGCCACTGAATTCCCTAATGATATTCTTTGCCTGGGACTTTTTCTTCTTCCAGCCATTTTATTCTTTTTCAAGGACCCATGCTGCTTTGTTCATTTGATGTTCTCCTTCAAAGAACTCAGCTTCACCCAGCTGCAGAAATACAAAACAAGACAAAAAAAAAAGTTGTCTTGGTTCTTTCATATTTTTTTTCTGCTGCTCTTGTTTTCGCTTCAAGTCTCATCCTCTATTCCAAGACAGCAGTGCTATTCTCTTTTCCATGTCATGGACCCCAAGAAGCCCTTTTGCTTCCAACACCACTTCTCCCTGTCTCTAAATCCCTTCTTCCTTTTGGGACAATATTGCCCTTTGAGCCTCCTATCTATCCACTTGCCACTGAGATCGATACAGACAAGTTCCCTTCTGCTCGTCTATGCCATATCTCATACTCCAGCACCAGTCCTCCTCCATTCCAGCACTACTTCTTCACACAAAACAGCTCAGTTTAACTGGTTGGCATGCAAAGAAAACTGTCAGATATATTATCTTCCTTCAGAAAGACTTCAAGGCGCAGTTTTAGCATAACAGGCACAGTGAAATTATCAGTCCTTCAGTATTCACATATTCACAGGAACATTCTTGCATTGTGTAAACAGTTTTTATACGTGTTCCCTCATTTCTTTTCTCCACGTCTCAAGTTTAAGATTTAGCTTAAATACATTAGATCAAATTAATGAGCACTTTTCTACCATGTGTCTCAGTCACCCTAAAAAAAAAAAAAATTTAAAAAGTTTGCCACTGTGTTTTCTGCAGACATAGGAATGTAATTTGGCCTAGGTGATTCATTGTTTATTCCTGCCCAGATTTAGTGCTCACTATGAAAGAATAAAGATCTTTCTTTCAAATGCCCAGCAAAACAACAGTAGCTGTTTTCACAGACTGAGTTTTGTGGTCATAAAGAAGTGTCGATACAGGAATGGAACTGTCAAGACTCAGTTTCTTGTTTCACACGCACAAAACTTAAGCATGTTCAAAACACACCATTTGAGTACAGAACATTATTTAAAGCAAAGCACTTTCGGGAAGCAGCTCAACTGACTGAATGTGCAGAAGCATATCTTTGAAGAAGAATCCTATTTTTCTCTATCTTTCCCAGGTATTTCTAAAGCATTCATCACTGCAGCCTGCAAGGCCACAGCAGAACGTGAAGACAACATGATCATACCACATTTACAAATCCCAGGTACTACCCTGACTTTCTTAGTTCTGGTTCCAGTGGGTCGTGATGCTTTTTGTCAGTCCTGCACACGTCAAAACCTGTAACTGACTTCAGAAGTGGTCCCAGCTGGGACAGCTTCTCATGGGGGACCTTGCAATGCAAGACCGAAAACAGCTTGTACACCAAATGAAGTTTCTCACTGCATGTGGGCTTGTTAGGTGAGGAGTTCTTGTAGGGTGGGATACTGACCCATGCGTAAAGCAGTCTGGTTCTTAATATCCAGACTAAATCATGAAGAACAGTACAAACCATGGTATTTAAATTAAGAGTAAATTGCAATTTTCAGTCATGTTGTTGCTCTGTTCTCTAATATGCCGCATGTGGTGGCTGAACCATCCAACATCTGGACTGTGAATATGATACTGCCAAAGCTGTACTCGGTGGCTGCCAAACGGCTGAGCCCATGTGTGGCTTCACAGCTTGATATCCAGAGAGCTCAACTATGATTCAAATTCTGAAAAATCATCATGTCTAAGGTTGCAGCATGATTCAGCAGTCTGGAGGAGAGCCTTCCTAAGAGGAGAGAAAAAAACAACAGCAACAACACCAAAAAAAAGCAAAACAAAACCACCGCAGCTGACCATATATGGCATAAAACTTTTAACAAAGTAAATGTCTTAAACACCTTTGCTTCAGAGCAGAGCTCCATAACTTGACTGGTTGGTACAAAATATGGCTAGTCACAAGCACCAGGAGCTAAATTCTGCTCCCCTAACAATGGTGCAAGCTAATTTCAATGGTACCCAGCCTGTTTAAATATGAATACACAGAAGCTCCTCGACACGTCTCTTGCTGGCACTGTTTGAGGTAAGTCTGAAATCATTAACCAGGTAGAGAGCAAACTTCTTTATGAAAGAAAGCCTCCAGTGGTATTCCAGGAATGCTGCTAGAGAGGTGGACTCACTCCCTACCACACAAAGATGCTTGATTTATAAATGAATTAAAGCTTGTGAACTGACAAGGAACAAAAAACGGGGTCCTGCACACACACACACACACAACGCACTGGAAACCCCAGTGTTGTGCTAATTACTCCGTGTGCTCCAGCGATGTTTACACATACATAAAAGGTGAACAAAGCTTGTGAAAACGTGAAAATGGGGTGCCTACTGTCCTGGGACATGGAAGAGTTCAGCTGCTCATTCACATTGCAAAGCCTGTTCCTCCAACTTGGCTCCTTGCCTTCTTAAAGCTGAAAATAGCTAAACTGTGTGATTTCCTTCGTGCACTGATGGATCAGGCGGGCCAGCTCTGCCTCCAGCCATGAGAACGCTCGGACTTCCCGCTGTGCTTCTGAACACTGCCTGGCCAGGCAGGTCACACACCGTCCATCCATCTGTACCACGCTCATTCTTCTGCTGACGATGCCTACATTTCCCTTGCCAAGCAGAGTGGCTTAACGAATATTCTCTACTCCTTACAAAATACATGCTCGGTCATTTGGGAAATAATAATAAAAAAAAAAAACAACAGTGGCATAAATGCTGCTCCAGTTCAGGCTGAACAATTTGATCAGCACTACAAAATGTTGCTTTAGGAAAGCTTCCTTTTAATATAGTACATGAGATAAATGGAGCCTTTTTTTCTCATTCCCTTCTCTTTACCAGTAATTGAATGAAGTGGAGATTGTGAGGTAAAATCAAGCACATCTGGGTCAATTAGCATGGAAAGTCAATTCTTTAAAACCTGATGGATGCCTCTGGGAATCGTGCACTTCACAGCACGAATCTCAGTGCAGTGCTGCTCTCTCAGCAACTCAACTCAATTAAGCCATTACGTGGTTCTTTAAATCGGGGATCTGGGGGAATTGGTTAATTGTCTGCTTGTCATGGTTCCTCCTCAGGGAGCATGTAAACTACTTCTGTTTCTCCTATAGATGTGCAGTGCACATAAGAACAATCCATTTTAGCTGACTTATTCAAAGCTTATTTCTCCCGTGGGAAAATTAATCTTCCTCCTCAAATACTGCCCTGAAGAACAAAGCTGTCCAGTGGAAACAAACCATCCCATCAATACGGAAAAGGTTTTCATTGATTACAGTCAGGTTTGTATTTCTTTTTCCTTGCAAGTCTCAAGTATTTCTCCCTGCTTTCACTTGATCATAACTTTCACAACCAACCTTCTCAGGCTTGTGGTAGGGTTTCACCGTTCTCTGCAGCTATGAAAAGCTCTGCAACACACATGGACTTACCTAATGCCCTATAAGTCACCCACTGCCTTTACAGTCAGCAGAGTCTGAGCAAGCAGTCTCAGCATATATGGAACTCTGCACTCAGTGGGCAGGGCTGACCATCTCTGGAGGACAACTCATCCTGTGACCAGATAGGTGGACAGAATGACACATTGGGGAATTCTCATCTGCCTCCACTGAGAGCTGTTCTGCAGCCACTGAACCAAGGGATCCTCTAAAGGGATTGTGAACAACCAGCCTGAGGCAGATATCCCACTTCTAGACTGCAAAAATAGTGAGATTAATCCCACCTGCATCTCCCCACCACCGTCACTGTGACAACCAACCAGTAAAGACAAACTGCTGCTCCTGCCTCACACCACATAAGTGAGCTTCTCTTCACGTGCACACAAGCAGCTGCCTTTGCTCTTCTTTTGCTTCAAGTTTCAGACTGATGAACACCCAAAATCTCCAGCTGGCCTCAGTGGGAGACAGCTGCTGGGTGCTCAGGGTTGTGGAAAACAAATCACCCCATTTAGCCCCTAAATATGGATTTAGAAGGCTAACTTTAGATTCAGACTTTTTTTTAACTTGGCACGGTACTAAAATCCATCCAAGAGGCGAGCTAATTTTTTTTACCATCAAAGAGAAGTAAAACAACTTCTCCAAGGTCATACAGTAGGATGACTAGGATTAGTATGCCACAAATTTTGTGTGCTATAACCAGAAAATTATTCTGCTTCCTAAATGTGACATAATTGGGACATAGTCTGATAAATGGAGACTGAGTAAGCCACACTAAATCTACTGATGTGTTCTGTAATGTCTGGATGTGTCCCCAACCCTAGCTATGAAAGGAAATGTAATTATGGTAATGGGAAAGTGCAGTCCGCCCATCATTTGGGTTACCACACACATACGTAACTGATTTCAAATATAGAACTGCAGTAACATCTCTTATACTCTTATCTCCTTTAGATAGCTTTTTCCTTCAGTTATAAGCTTGACATCTTTTCCTCTGACAGGAGAAACACAATTCTGGTGCATGTGCATTAGCCAGGGACTGTCATACCATTCAGAGGAGGTGGAAGGGCTGCTCTGCTCATGAGAGCTGCCACTGGGGCAGGCACCCTCACTTGCCCACGTAGGTCTAACCAGAGTATTTGTTTGGGTGCAATGGTGGGGATGAAGGAGGGAAGCTAGGTCTGAGGAAGAAAGTTCAAGAAGATCAGGAAGCCAAAAAATTTTATAAAGCACCCTTGTGTTTTGGAACCCAGGCCAATTTTAAAAATGAGGCATATGGCTCTTGCTGCAGTCTCAGCCGTGAATGCAGGGCACTGTAGAGATTCACAAGCCTTATTCAGACAGCCTCGCCTGGCTCTG
This sequence comes from Cygnus olor, assembly GCF_009769625.2. Taxonomy (NCBI): domain Eukaryota; kingdom Metazoa; phylum Chordata; class Aves; order Anseriformes; family Anatidae; genus Cygnus; species Cygnus olor. Next base: position 59,365,804 of record NC_049171.1, on the reverse strand, counting down.
GGCAAACAGAACAGCACAGCACACAGTGTGGGCTAACTCACACAGCTTCTGAGATGGCAGCTTAAACCAGGCAGCTCCTCAGGTGTAAAAGGATAAATTTACACTGGCATCCTCAGAACATATCACTCACTCAGCTTGCATCATCTGGAGGACTTCTTGTCTTCAGAAGTTGTGCAATACGTACGTGTAACTTAAAAACTTGAGCTGCCGCCCCAGAGTACGTGCGAGGGTTCCTGACGACAAATCTTCTGGCTCTCCTGCCTGTCTGCACTCCAGTGACGCAATGCCAGGCTATTTTCCCCCTGCAGCGGACTAGCAGGCAACCATTTTTGTGCACTTCTGCTTGCCCTGGTTACAGAAAAGAGAGGAAATATTTTATTAACTTTCATCTCCTAAACCAGAGTGTGCTAGATAGCCAGACTTCTAGTTTCACCAAGCTTTTGTGGGTAAAAGAGAAGTGGCTTTTTGCCAGATGTTTGCAGAGGCGTTCAGAGGTATCTGAACTTTAAAATGTTATTATCTTTAGGCTGTCATGCCCCGATGTTTATCATGAGCTAGAAGAGTATAAACAGAGGCAGCAGAGGCAGCAGTGAATAGCGTTAGAGAAAGGGAACTGTGACCTGCACATCGCCACACAAAGCCACCTTCTTGTAAGCGCCTTGTTCTTGCGCTGAGCAACGGCATGTAGCAGCAAAGTAATCCCAGCCATGCCAGGGGCAGCCAGCCCGGCGTGCTGGTGGCAGCTCCTCCAGCATCCAAATGCAGCCGCCAACCAGAGTTTCACGTCCAAAGGGGCCCTCCTTTCATCTTCCACCCTGAGCCAAAATCACATGGTACTTCTGTTCTCTCTGAAAATAACATTAGTGCTCACGTACATGCACCTGGACCAATTGCCAAACTATTGCAGATTCAAGACACTTTATATCCTTTCATGAAAACAAAGAAGCAAACAAACAAACATCAGCACACAGTACCACTTCTGCCTTCTGCCTTTCTTATGGCTTGTAATTCATCAAGATTGTGCCTCATCAATCATGTCTGGAAGAAGAAAAATGGGGAAAGACTAGCACGGTCACAGAAAATTCAATCTAACCAAGTCAGCAGTGGCTTGAAAGCTTTTGGATGCCTTGCAATTCACATGCAAGTAGTTCCCACAGTCTGATTTCTAACAAAAAGATATTTGCACCCCAAAGTTAGTGCAGGTAGAGGCCAGTAACATCTGAAAGGGGCCAGTAACAACTGATTTGCTTCCTGACCATAAGATGCAGTAACCCCTACAGTTAAATATACCTTATCTGCATGGCGAGGATGGGACAGATCATTGCACAGCCAATGCATATCACATAGCCAATGCATGACTGCCCTGCATGTCCTGTACTGCAGCCTTCCATCCCAGGTCAGAGACTCTGCACAGTGCTGCCACCGTGTTTATGCTGGGGCTGCTCTGGCCCAAAGGACTACATGAAATGTGGCACATGCTGAATAAAGACAGGCCTTCTTCCACAGCTGTCAGCAGCACCTTTGAAAAGCTGTATATGCATCTTAAAAATAATTGAAAAAAAAATAATAATAATTAAAAAGGAACCATTTACAATAAATAAGAACTTCCTTTTCTTGCCTTTCTTCAAAAACAGCTCTGGCACCCTCCAAGCCCCAGAGCAGCACAAAAACTGTTACACTGGCATTGGCATTGCAAACACGTACGCCCAGAGGAACACACATACACATACCTACACAGACCCAAAGCCCTCTCCCCAGGAATGTGGCCATCTCTTTTCAGGTACATACCAGCAGGAATGCATACACTGAAGAAACAGAGGAGGAAAAGAGTAAATTTTTTTTTCACATGGTCGTTTTTACTCTGCTTGCAGCAGTCCCTTCCTTTTACAGCCTCAGGCAGGGCTGAATTTGGCTGAGCCAAAGGCGGTGGAGGCATGATGCAGATGAGACCACACCTTCCAAGCACCCTCCAATCACACAGAAAGAGAGCAGATGTCAACAAACCCACACCTTTGTGGGACCAGCCCCCTCTTCTTACGTGAGGCAGTTTCCACTAAATAAGACCGCTCCCACAGATGGCCGGCCTGTTTCCACTTGTGAGAGGTAAGCAAGCAAGGCCAACACTTTCCATAAACTCTGAAGCAAGGCTGAGAGGACTGTAAGCAGCTTTTCCCCTTCTGCTCAGAGAAAAGCTAGCTCCTTCCCTGGGAAGCGCTTTCGTGCTGTGTGTGGGGTATCAGGAGCCAGTACAAACCTTCCCTCAGTCTTCCCTTCAGGCAGTCAACAAATTGTTTGCCTACAGAATATGGATACACATTCAAAGATGTGACTACTACCTCACACTGACAAGCCTACTTAACCTCTCCACCGACATTAGATGCCTTCTTTGCCACTCAGCAGAATTCAGATGAGATCCTCTTGCATTTTCTCTTACATCCTTCTCTACACATGCACATCAAAACATCTCCAAAGCTTATTTTGAGAATTTCCAGCCCAGATCAAATGCAAGAGGCTTGTCCTAAAAGGTAAAGAACTGAACTGCAGCCAGGCTTCAGTATAACTTTTTCCAGATGTCAGAGCACACTCAAACTATCTCTAACATCAGTTCTGTTTTGGGACAACACGCAACATAAGCATCAGTAAAACCTTACTGTCACGGGATAGTAATTTAATTCCTTGGAAATGCTTAAGATGTCTGGGTTAAGAAGGCAAACAACTTGAAGGCATCCTGAGAGGAAAACCACAGTTCTGATGTATACTTTGCACAGCAAGGAAGTCCTGTAGAAACGAAAGAGGCAGACTCCAGCTTCCTAGAACAAGAAATATGAGACATCATGAAAGTGCTTGCAATGGCACACACTCTAGCCAAAAAAGTGGTTTTTAATAAAATTGGAAAAGGGTGTATTGCATTCCCACAGAAATGGTAGAAACACAGAAGTTGTCCAAGTTTAGAGAAGGAAAAAAAAAAAAAAAAACACTATCCACATTTTTGATGTTTGAACCAAAAGAAAAAAACTCCTGCTTTGAACATTTGATGGAAGAGTATTAAAAGAAATCATTATTATTATCGTGGCTCCCACCAGCAATACAAGAGGCCAGGATCTGTCAACATTTTCCTTATAAATCCATCCTTCAATAGAATCTAAGTTGGCCTGAAATAGCTAGTTGGGACCAAAATCTGGTTTGTGAGATCTCTGGAAACAAAACTCCATCTGGCTGTTTACAAAATTCTAGTCCGAAGAAAATGAGAGAGACCGTGAGAGAGGAAGAGGGATAATTTTTAGTGGCTAAAGCTATCGTGTTTGTGTTGCTTCACAGTGATAATCAGCAATCAACAACTCAAAAGAAAGTTTGGAATTAGTGCTGATGAGCATCCCAAAGCCGGCATGCACGTTCAGCTATCTCCAACGTTTCCTTCTGAAACAGGCAGCTGCCACATAAAACAGGCTGTCTCATGATATATCTGGAGCTCACATTTCCTATGACATCCTGGACAAAACTCATCAAGGACCACAGCAGGAAAAGAAAGATTCCCAGACATTCCTGATTTTCAGCAAAGAACCATTTCATGCCTAGGCTTAAAACTAAGTTGTCTAAACCAATATTATTATACTCATTTATTGAGCCAGTTCATTAGGCTTCAAGGGTAGCACTCAAACCAAAGGATAGATGCCATTTTCCTTTCTGAGCCAGCCTCCAAAAAGTACCTAACCCAAAACTGTCCAATTCAACGGAAGACAGAGAAATGCAGTTTCACTGCTAGTCAGATTTGGCAGATTTTTCATTTTATTGACTGGAAATACTGTTTCCCACCCACTGGTCCTGCACCATTGCATTCTTCAATGGCTTGGACCTCCTTCACATACATGAAGTCCATCCCAGCTTTCTATTGGCTTCTGCAATCTCCTTCCACACTTCAACTCCCACAGCTATAAAACAGGAAAAAGCCAAAGGCTTTGTGATGTCCATTAGCATTTCCCTGTACCAACAGGCTTTGGAACCAGGCAGAACAGCAATGGGCCCTCGTGCTTCAGCTCCATTCTCCTTTCAGCTGAAACTCCCCACAGTCAAACCAATTTACCTGCACTCTGATGAAATATCCATCCCTGAGTTACTTGTTCTCCCTTATTTTCCCAGAGTTTACAAGCTCTTTTACACAAACATTCCCTTAATCTGTGCAGCACAACTGCCAAAATCAGGACTTGAGTGTGGTCTCTTCAACGCTTGGGCTGTGTTTTACTGTTCATTCCTGCAACACTTTGCACAACCAGTATCTTTTGCACACTAGTTTACTATTAAAATTGTACAACCCTCTCAATTATGTCTTAATTTTACCAGTTCAACAAATTACATAAATCCCTCATATTTTAACTCTCTGATGAGTTAGATCCTGTAGGAACACAGTCACTTAGCTCCTAAGCTTACAACAGAATTACTTTGTGAACAAAATCTCTATGACAGTATCTGAAAGAAACTTTGAAACAAAATATTACAAGAGAGAAATTGCAGTTGGTGAGAGACCAATAAACACACTGTAAATTCTGAGGGTTTGCACAAGAAACACTGCGTCGTGAATGGCTATTCCAGAAATGGAAAAATAGAGAGCCTCTTAACATCCAAATAGGGTGAGAAGGCAGTGCTCCAACAAGCAAATCAGAAGTGGAAAGAAAAAAATGTCTCTTGGATCCAAATAGTTTTGAAAATGAAAACAGGGATTAAAAAAGAAGAATTAAAACGTGGGAAGCCGAAGCCTATTCTCATATTTTATTGCGCCACTTGAAAGAAAACTAAATGCAGGCTATGTCCTGATGAGAAGCAACATCCTGTGTTTTCTGCCAGTGTTAGATAAGACTCACTGATGAAGATGGGGTTTAAAATAGGATGGGGTTCAAATTGATACACAGAAAGAGAGGTCATGTTACCTCTTTGCTTTTTTAAATGCAAGGATGACTTTTCTAACCTATGCACTTGGGAGGTGGTAGATACAGCAGGTAAGGCTCCTACATCAGTTCTTCCCTGTGGCCATCTGCAAAGCTGTGATTCTGAAAGAAGAAGTGCTGGTAACACCGACAGGCACTGAATGCTACAGCCCTTTGTTGTGAAAGGCAGGAAAATCCCTGAAGGAATAACCTGCACCAGCTCTCAGACTCCAGGCACCTGCAACACCACCCATTTTAGCCCTCTCAAAATGTCCCTAGCTTGTCACCCTTCCTTGAGATCCTTGAGGAGTCATGGCAGAAATCCAACTACAACTACTGTGGAGAATTGTTCTGTGCAGGGCCACTAAGATGAAACTTTGTAAACAGGAAATATCCAAGTAGCTGTGAAGGGAGGAAAGGCCCTAGTGTGCGAGTGTTATCAGAGAATGGCTTGGTATCTTCAGTTCTCCCAGTTGTCTCTCAGCAAATTCAGGCCTTTTTGTGCTGTATCTCTGCAACTCCCTCTCTAGCCCCAGCAATGATTAAGTCCTACATACAAGGACCACTTCATTCAAAGCAATGAAGCTTGAGCCAACACTCCCAAATACAGTATATATTCAAGCGCAGGACTCAAGGAAGAGCACAGAAGACACGTACTGATTGCTGAAGGTCTCCACAGAAGTCATCAGTGATAGATTACTACTACAGGTCTGTCATCCAAAACTGAGCCTTTGAACTACTTAATAAGAGGCCTTGTAGTCCAATCATTCACAACACTGGGACTTGTTTTAGAAACAACTACAGTGACAGAAAACAGTAAAACTGTTACCAAATTTGCTTTTACACAATAGGCTTTAATGACTTAAAATGAAACATGAAATATTTTTAAGTGTTCTCTAATGTGGGCCACAAAATGGTTTTTCTGCTTCTTGAAAAATACTGGTATTCCAAACGTCTCTTCCAGCCCCACTTAAAATGGCAAAGATCAAAAAAGTCCCTCAAAGTGAAAAAAAAAAAAAAAAAAGAGGTATTTTTTCATGCCAATCAAGACCAGTGGGTTATTGATACAAACTGAATTTCAAAATATACTACCCCAATGTTTTTCCCTTCCAAAATCAGAAAGGAACATTAACATGTTAAAAGAAAGAATTACAAACTTTTTGTAATCTTCATTTTACAACAAAATTAATACAAGTGATGCCCATGGTCAATTTCATCAGAATGCCTCTTTCTAATGAAAACAAACTTTGATGAAAGCTTTCCAATTGCCCTAGAAATTTAAGGAGAAAAGACTACAGATGTTTCTGGTGACTTTTCCTGTCAGTTGAGAAAATGAGAGGCTGTATGACCTGCATAAGACAGATGAAGAGGTATTTAAAAAAAAAAAAAAAAAAAAAACACCAAAGGTTTGACATAGAGATTTGAAAGGGATTTTCGTGGCCTGACTGTAGTTCTGACTCGTTCCCTAAGAGGAAAACATCTGATTGCCTTTTATACTCTTGAAAAAAAAAAACCTGTCATAATTTTTAAGTGTGTTGATCATAGCTTATTTTTAGCTCTGACAAACCACAGAAACATCTCCAAAAATATTCCCAAGAAACACAGTGACCTTTCCAGCTTGGAAAGCAGGGATCTTAACAGAATTGTCCATGCTACTGTACAGGCTGAACAAATCTGTAAGACCCCTTGATGGCCCATTGAAAAGCTTTCCACATTTCCCATGAAAACCCTGCTAGCCCTTTGGCTAGCAGAAGTATATCAAACCGTATTCAGAAACAGCTCAAGGAAGTCACCTACAAAAGACTGGAGCGTTACTCTGGAGACTGCAAAGGAGATTTATGGGACCCCAAGCTGAAGGCTGTGAGGAATAAGAGTTTCAGAGAAGGCAACTTACTGATGACCCAAGTGAAATGGGGAAAGGCGGTAAAAAGGACTGAGAGTCAAAATGCATTTGGAATGAGAAAACGATGGCCAGGAAAAAGAGAAAGTTGCTAAAATGAACAGGGATTTGATACGTAAATCATGTGAAAGTCAGTGAATGCTTTGCAAGATGGAGAGCGTAGAGACGTAGGGAAGAAAATTTTACCTCTCATGTGCCGGTGACGACATTTTACAGTTGGTCAGGAGGAATGTGACCACTGTCCTATGGCCAGTCTGATGAAGCTATTTATAGCTGGGACTGGTTGTATATGTTTAATGATTATCTCAGCCCCACACTTACTCACTTCATGGATTGTCATTTCCTGATAGTAATTCCTTTGGGTTGAAGCTTGTTCATATTTGGTCACCCCCTGAAACTGAATCTCTGAGCAAGATGAAAACAATTACTTATGTGGGGGTGGGACAAGGCACTTTCTGCTAAATACTATAACCACGAAGGTCATGCTCACAACTCAAAAATAGCTAAATGTTACAAATTTTGTTTCTGTGCTGTTTAGTAGAGTAAGCCAGGACTCAGGTTAAGTTTGACGAATATTCGTCCAGCACTTTTAAAGTCAGGAGTGCTTACAGTTGTAATTTTCACATATAAAGCTTAAAATTATCTATCTCTTTAAAGAAACTTAGCTGTCATTCCAGTTGTGGAGCAATGTTATATGCCTGTGTACTTCATATGTCCAAAGCTGGGGAACTCAGACTTTTTTTTTAAATGATGGCTGACAGCTAAACCAGAAACTTTTTAAAGACAACAGCATAAAAAGATTGTGTCATCACAGCAACAAGCTGGTATCTACTGTCTGCACTCCTGATTCAAAACTTCCTTCCAAGGAAAAACAGTCTCTAGTCAAGAGCATCGCAGAGCTTGTGTCTATATTCACATTTGTCCATGAGAAAAGTTTCCCATCATCAACGCTGTGGTCCCATATCACATAAATTATGGGAGCTGTACTGCCTTAACCTTTTGGAGTTTTCTTCTCTCCACCTTCCCTGTTATTCTCATCTTAGTTCTCCACAAAACTCTAGCACATTGGTTCATTTAGTCTTGAAGTACCAAATATGCTCTAAGCCTCACAGCTATGTTCCAGATTGGCTTTCTTGATAAATATCTGTGGACAGAACTTTTTGTTACCTTGGTTTTTATTCATTCTGTTCTAATTTACTTATTTTTTTAATAATTAAGTGATGAGAATTTACTGCTTTGTGTTGGTTTGCAGGAGAAGCATGACAATTTCTGAGTAATAACATAACTGGCAGGATTTATTCAGACTGGCCTTCAAGAAACAAAAATCAGACATCCATTCATCAACTAATTTGGCTTGAAACACAGCATATGTGGTTTTATTGCTGGAATTGTATCATAGCAAAATAACCTTTTTCAAATGTCAGAAGTCTTTTATGTGTCAGCTCTGAACATAATGTACAGTGTATTCTCTGCAGGAACAAACCTGTGACCTACAGCACCAGAAACATGTATCTACACCTTTTCAACTAAAAGAATGATTTGGTTGCATTACAAATAACAATACAAATTACAGCAACTGTGCTGTCCATTCATCCTATCCAAGGGTTAAACTGTAAGGAAGAGTAGAAATAGAAGAGCTAACACATCTAGCCAAAGTGTTGGATGTCTTAAACTGTCAAAATGGATTGCTGTAATTTCCCTCAAACTTCAAAATATTTTTATTTTTTTTCCTGAAAAGAATAAAACAGTGAAAACTGAAAAGCCACAGAAAGGGTTATGGAATCACTAACCACATAATGCTGGTTTTGCTGTTGTTTTTGTCTTTGTACATGTATTCATTTTTCAGATGTTAAGGAACATGCACCATGTCCAGAATGAGCATCTTGACATGGCACATAGCAAAAACACTCTAACTTGTTGTTGTGGTTTAACCCGGCCAGCAGCTAAACACCACACAGCCGTTCGCTCACCCTCCCCCCACCCTCTCTGGGATAGGGGAGAGAAACGGGAAAGTGAAGCCTGTGAGTTGAGATAAAGACAGTTTATTAAGACAGGAAAATAATAATAACAATAATAATAATAATAATGATGATGATAGTATTACTACTAATAATGTGTACGAAACAAGTGATGCACAATGCAATTGCTCACCACCCGCTGACCGACGCCCAGCCTATCCCTGAGCAGCCAGCCCCCCCATCCCGGCCAGCCACCCCTATATATCGTTTAGCATGATGTCAGATGGTATGGAATACCCCTTTGACCAGTTTGGGTCAGCTGTCCTGGGTCTGTCCCCTCCCAGCTCCTGCTGCATCCCTAGCCTGCTCACTAGTAGGACAGAGCGAGAAGCTGAAAAGTCCTTGGCTTGGTGTAAGCACTGCTCTGCAACAATTAAAACATCAGCATGTTATCAGCACTCTTCTCATCCTAATCCAAAACATAGCACCCTACCAGCTACTAGGAGGAAAATTAATTCTGTCCTAACTGAAACCAGGACACCTGTGCCTAGGATTTTTACATTGTTAGATGCCTTCCTTTTTATTATCTTCTTTTATATGCTCGCACATCAAGGCCGACTAGCAAATGTTCTAGAAGAAAAGATTTGACAACATAAGCTGAAAGTGCTTTCGGAAGAGTGGGACAGTAGTGCGGGTAAATTTACATGTGACACTGTGACACTAACTCAGGTCTGTGTTCTCCAGGTTTTTATGATTTGAAGAGCCCCGATGAGTGCAATAAACGGTGGCACAACTTTCAGTATGTTTCTGACTTGATTTCCTTCTAGTACTCATGCATAACTGGAACTAAGGGACAAATTCAAAGTTGCTCTGAATTTATTTGATTTCAGCTTTTTCCATTTGCAGTTTTGTCTCCAGTTAACTCTTGAACTTACTACAACTGTCCCTAAGAATAGTCCAGAACCTGAGGTTTAAGAACAAGTTTGCCAAATGTATAAATGTTCTTGTTACTTTAGATATTTATTGACGAATAAAACCGACCTTGCATTCCGTAAGACTCTGAATATACTTAACATACTTCCATTGAAACCTTGATACGTTACCTCCCAACAGCATAAACAAATTCCTTGTGTCTTACTTGGAAACCAAACCATTAATTCTCTTTTTTGTGTGTGTATGTTAGTCTGTGGACAAGGTTGTGGAACAGGCACTGAATTTATCAATATATTTTAAACAAAGAATGTGGATTTCTCCCAGGTTCTTTTTAATGACAGTTCATCAATCCTAGAATCACAGCCATACAGAAAACACAGAAAAATTTCACCCAAAGAATTTTCTACTTTCATATCTACTTTGCCATTAAAATGAAAAGGAAGACCTGCTCACCATCTTTCCTCTGCATTTTTAACATAACACATTTAGGAAGGAGTACACACCATTTTTTGTTATTTCTCATGATAGGTTAGGAAAACATAAATGTCTTTTTTTTGCATTTTTCCTTTAATTCTTCCTTCTTCCTTACTTAGTCTATCTCATTATGGATCTGTACACTCAGATCTGGAGGATTTCATAAAAGAAAATGTGCCTGATCTATTCCTTTCAGTTGTTTTCCTGATCCATAAGTAGTTCCTGAAAATTACTTCATTCTTTCACCATTAAAAAAAAAAAAGTAAAAATGTTGACTAAGTTGTTCAATGATATAGCTCCCCAATACAGATCAGCCTGTTCCTGAGTTCAGAGGGGCAAGTTAAAAGGGAGACTTGCATCCAAAAGGGCTCAGGACAGAAGCACACAGAATTCACCACAGACACATCTCTTTTTCTGGCAAATGAGTTCCCCCATGGGTTAACAGACCCGAACACTGTTTCATGGTGGTAAAACGCTGTGGTGGTGGTGGTGGGAAGGAAGCTGCCAAGCCCACCTCATCCTTGGCCAGTTCACTCTCGCTGCTCTCTTCGCACACCACATTCTCCGCTTCCTTCTCCGTCCCCCAGCCCTTCCCACATAAACACAGGCATGCACCTTTCCCTTCAGCCCTGCTCACCCTTTGCCACTCCAGACCGTGTCTGTGTGCCTGAGGGTCCTGGACACAGCACTAGAGGGTGGCCCCGCACCAGGCCCAAGGTGTAAGAACATACCTCCCAGAGGCCAGCTTCCGGCTGCTCCTGTTTTACATAGGGCAAGTGGACTTCACCAGCCCTAGTGTTCCCACAAGAACAACCCTTTCCCATCAAGTTGCAAAGTCCTCACTCTCTCCTCTGCCTTGCAGAGATGCTTTGCCTCTGCCGAGCATTTTTTCTTCATTAGCAAATAGCTTATCGTGGGAAAAGCCTTTTGTCAGACTGACAGGGTGTTTGCAAGCCCTGTACAACTCCCACATGTCATCTTCCCTTCTGAGTCAGAGAAACAATTCAGTCCCATTCCCCTCACATCTGGATAGAAAAGCTGGTCGCAGCGAATAAGAAAAACAGTGTTGTTTTGCGACATGGTGAACCATTCAGCTCGCCCCCGCTGCACAAACCTTCCAGCTCCTTCCTCCAACAAAACCTTTAATTCCCAGCACATACATTCTCCTTTTGCACCAATTCTTCTCCACGCACCGGACTGTCTATGGTATTCACTTGGTGTACAGCACTTGCCTTGTATCAGTGACTTCTTGGGCAGCATGGTCCTTTCCAACCTTCTACTCCCCCCTGTGGCAGCTTGATGGCAAAAAAAAAGAAATACAAAGCACACCTCCGAAGCCATGTACTGTATCATCACACTTTGTAAATCATTTATGAAGAAAAAAAGTTATGTGAAGGCCTAGGCACAGTCTCACTAGATTAAGATTGTAAAATAAGAAAGCTGTTCCTAGGGAATTTGAAATTCAGCCCCCTGTATCTTATGAATGACATGAGGAGAAAGAAAAAGATGTGACTAGTAGTTATCTGCTTTCAAAACTCACCTGAAAATTTTGTATTACAAAGTTCCTAACTCAAGAGATGAACATCGGTTAGGACCGTTTTAGGATTTCCAAATACCTTGCAAATCTTAGGTAATGAAAAAAGGCAACTGATGAACTGTCTTTTCATCCTATGTCATAACTGAATGCTAAATAATCATAAAGATTTACCATGCTATTAAGGTCAGACTTTTCCACAAGATCCATCAAGGGTAACTTCCTCACAAGAAATGCACCACAAATAACTTCATAGACTCAAACTTCATAGAGACCCCACTGTCCAAACTGGTCAAAACAAACACCTAGGTACAGTAAAAACCTAACCTTGATTTCTATTTAAAACTCTTTAATAAAAATGTTGTACACAGAGTAATATGCTCAGAAACACTTGCCATTGGTGTAAGTCCTACCACTTTTACAACTTCATGCTTATTACTTAAAAGCCACTCATCACCAAGATGTTTGCTGCAACACATCTGTAAGCCTTAGACCTGGGACCACTGCACAACTCAGTTTCCTCGACTAGTTCCTGCAGGAAATTGAAATATCTTAGAAATGTCCCCACTTCCCTGACAACGCACATTTCTTCGAGTATCTGCTCTTCTCGTCTCTGCGTGAAAAATGGTCTAACAGAGAATTTCCCACAGACACCAGAGAGATCAGCATTGTAGGATGGTTTTCAGACCTGGTCTGGTGGTTGCCAAATTTCACACACATCCGCAGGTCAATAAGGAAGCCACCTTGGCTGTTGTAGGTTACATCCTAGTTTCCCCGTCTGCGTCAGTGTACAGATGTATTTACACAGTTCACATACCACAGATCACTTGCTGAAAAAACAGCCAGCCAAGCTGGCAGCTGAACCATGGGGAGCCATTTTCCTGAAAATCAAGCACTCCCTAAAATAATATGTTAGTATGTTGAAGTCATAGGTCAGCTGATGCAGCACGCTTATCAAGTTCTCCAGGGGCTTTGCAGACCTGTGCAATAATCCAATCTGTCTACCACCTCAGGAAGGCCTGTGCAAACAGAAAAGCCCATGTTACACCATACCAAGGTCAGTTAACTCAGGTTGCAGCAAAAAGGAGGCAAATTTCACAGACAGTGATATCTCTCTTTCTCCCCAAGGAAAATGGTCCATTCTATTCATCATCCCTGAATGTATAAATATTGGCCCTACCCCATCACACAATGTGGACAAATGTATCCCACAGGATTCTCCACAGGACTCTAATTTTCCACAGCAGCTACAACATAAATTAACAGCTCCCATAGTCTACTGCAGAGTAAACAGCATTTGTTAATTAAAGTCCTTAATCTGGTCAAGCCTTAACTAAACATTGATGTTTCCCAGCTTGGGGAAAACAAAAGGCAAAACCTCAAAATTTACACTGACAGTTCCTGAGAGAAGCAAGGTGAAAAAAAAATGAAAATAAGATCACATGCATTTTAAAATAAGGAGATCTGATTCACTCCTTCTCATGTAAGCCATGACGGAGTTGAAGGAAGTCTTCCTCCAACTCTTTTCCATGTGGTTCCTCTAAGAGAGGGACTTCAAAGGACTTCTGGTGAATGTCCTGAATCAGGTCCCCAAACACGTTTCCTCTCCATCCAGCACCACTCATTTTTTATGAACTCTGTTAACCATTTATAGGACAATTGTCAAAGGAGTGGCAGGTGACTCACTTCAGTCCCAGTTTGACTTACTGCTGAAAGAGGTTGTGAACCTCAGTCAAAACTGAGGAACAGACAACTGAAAGCCTCTTCTCTCTTGACTGTCTCTTGCAAGCTGTGGAAAGGGCCCTGAGCTTCCCCACAGAAACGTAGGACACAGCCAAACTCCGCACAACGTAGTGAATGCTGCTCCCTATAGCACTGAAAAGATCCAGGGCAAATTTGTCAGAATACATTCAGATATACTGTACCTAAGGTTTGGTAGGTAAAAGACCCTTGGCTTCATGCTCCTTAGAATCTCTCTTTCATACAAATAGTTTTACGTGTGCTTTGAATACTCATTTTGATTATTCTACTTCCAGTAACCACGTTGCTGCTTTAAGACCACACACATTTGTGAAACACTCCAGTTACTTTTTAAGAATGAAGCCAAGAGCTGAAAGCAACGTTCCCAGTGACTCTAGAAGCAATAAAGCATTACAAGTTCGAACATAAAGAACATAAGTTTTAAGGACAATGATTACAGAAAGCAAGAGAACTTGGATCTGCTAACGGGAATTACATTGGATGGATTTGCTTTACTCATACTGCTGAGTAGGCTTAGCTCGATGGACTTGGACTTCTCAAGTGCAGATATTTTGATGGCCAACAGTGCACTCAATGAAACGACCCGCTTGACACTTGCAGAGAATCTGACCTAGTATCTCGAGGAACCTGGACTAGGTCCACAAGTTCAGCAGTGAACATTTCCACAGGCCTTATGCCCTCTATCCAGCGCACCGCCCAGCCTTCTCCTTCCGCTTCACCCTGGAGAAGAGCTAATGACTATTAGCAAATAAAATATCACTGGCAAGGTTAGCTGAAGTGAACCGTTGTTGCTCCAGCGCAGAAGAGTTGAGCCACGTGACTCACTGACACAGTAAAACAACAGCACGACGTGGATAACTGGCTTGACACCTCCTGGGAAATGAGGTTTTCTGTTTTCCTCTGCCTTTGTTGATTCACGAGTGCACACATGCCTCCAGAGAAGGACGAGTAAAAGTGCAGCAAGCAGTCTGCTTTAGAAGCACTCTCTATGCCTACAGATACATAGAATAAGTCAGCAGATGACTTCTAAGAAAGATAAATACCAGGCAACCACATTCACGACAGAATAAATCTCTTTATTTTTATTTTGTGCCTACTTCTGAGCTAGCAGAGCAAGCATTGCTCGGAACCTGCATTTTAAGCGAAAGCCTGTGAACGTAACTTTAATGAGACCTCTCTGGATTTTGAGATATATTTGTTATGATGCTTAAGAAATATCCTGGTGAGCATTTTGGGAAAGGAACTAATTGGCACACTAAAGCCGAGGCAAGCCAGGAAGGGTCCGAAGCCAGCTACAAGCCCGCGGTGATGATAAACAGCCCAGGGTCCAGGTGTCCATATATGGCCAGACTTCCTATAAGACTGACAGTACTGTATGTGCATTGCGTATGGTTCTTGGATCCCGTTCACATTCCTCGGGTATGTTTCTCTGGAGCTTTTGATTTCCGCTTTGAGGGCTGGCTCAGACCTCCAATTGCTCTTATAAAAAAATATCTGTGACTGAAAGTTGAAAATGTGCAAGATTCTTTCTTTAAGTACACAAACACTCCAAGTCTAGCCACTTTCCTGTAGTCTTGCCAGGTTTTCAGTATGTCTGATACCCGATCAAGTGACTTTTTGGGGGGAAGGAGGAAAAAAAAAAAAAAAAAGAAGGAAAAACACAAGAGAGGTTTTTAGCATATCCACACCTGTACATTTTACAAGACTTCACCAAAGGAACTGCACCAACCGAAGCTGATGTAGACACACGCATACCGTATATAGCTGTGTAAACAAGTCTGCAAGGCCAGTATAGTGAATTCCTATTTTCAGCAGAAAAAATATACTATCTTAAAAGCATGTGCTGTATAAACACCTGCATGGAAGTCAAAATGAGTGCATTTCAACCATTTTATGCCTCAATGCCAAGATGTTCTTCTCCAGCTCGTGGCACAGTGTCACCAGAGAGGACAAGCTAACGACAGCTTAGCCTCTGAAAGAACCACCCTTACCTCCAGGGTCCCTTCGCCCCATGGCAGATGGTGAGTCACATTTAACAGCACAGAAGCCAAAAATGACAAAACGGCAAACCTGAAGAGCACTGATCCCTATCCCACTTCACTGGCTGGCACAACTTGTAACTCAGGGGGCTAACTCCCGATTCAAGTCTGTGCAAGGACTAGTTCTGAGGTCCAAATGCCTGTGTAAGTCTTTTTGTTCAGGGCAGCAAGTGGATGGGGCTTGCTGTACTTGGCCCGCAGTGTGAGGACTTAGGACAGATTTATCCTTTAATTTTGGATTTCCTGGCTTTCTGGTGGTTTGTTACTTTTAAACAGACTTTTTCTGTTGGTGAGATTCTCGGGTTTTGTTTAATAAAATTGATTCTCTGAAAAAACCTCTTACATGGAAAGTTATAAAACATGTCTAGAGCCTCTCTCTCTCCGATGTTCTCCTACCATATTTAGGCATTTAAAAAAGGCATTCTGTTTACCTGGTTACATTTGCATTTTGGTATGCATGTCATACATAGTTTGGTACACATATTATTTACCCAGCACTGAGGCCATTGGAGTCCTTCAAGTAAATAGAGATTTCAGGCGGCCTCATGTTTGAGAACATATATTATTTACCATAACCGTTCCTCTGGGACTTCTTCTCTTTCAGAGCCAATCTCATTTCTTTTAATGGAGAACTTCAAGTAGACGGAATGACATCCAAATGACTTTAGCAGCCAAAGTACAGGCCTGGCAGAATATAAAGACAGTTTTACAGTATAATATATCCTACTGGGGCTTTACATGAAAATGTATCTTTTTCCCTCAAGAATCCTGTGAATACATATTGCAGTGTCATAGCGTGGATATGAGCACGCATGTGTACAGAGGAATGGAAAGAGGAAGGGATACGGCAGCGGGAGAATGACTACACGCAGAAGATGCTGTCTTTTAAGACACCCACCAGATTCCAATTTGCCTAACAAGATGCACGAAGGCAATCTCTCTCGTTAAATGCTAACATACTTCTGCAGGTCAAGAGTCAAAACGCAGGCATTCCTCGTGCCAAAGCGGAGGTCAAACAACGTGACATCACTGAATATTCAAATGGTACACGGGGAGTGGGGGGAAGAACCATCCTTCTCGCCTATGAATAAATAAATAAATAAAAGAAAATGCAAAGCCTAACAGTTATCTGCAATGATTTAATCCAAACCACAACACGTAGGTTTGGGGTTCGGTCAGATCCAAGGCACGGTGCTGGGGTTTCGGGTAGGCGCGGTGGCACGCCTGGTTGTCCTCCCAGGACGGTCTGACACGGAGCTTCGGAAGCGGGGCTGTGCTAAGACTGTGTTGCTCAGGGATGACAGCTGCACACAGGCAGCGGGAAAATAATAGCCACTTCTTCCATGCTCCAGACTCGCTCCGTTGTGCCAAATATTTCAGAGTAAATAGGCACTCTCTCTATTCATAGAGAGCATCTATTAGGAAAGGAACACATTACAAATATTCGGTATGATTCAGGAGGACACAGAGTCAATTTATACACCCCGCGGGGTAATTATACCTTTTTTGGTCGTAACAAAACGCTCGGAATACGCCGGGACGGGCGGCGGGCACCGGCCGGCGAGGGCCTGGGGAGGGGGGGGCGAAGCATTCCCGGGCCGCCCCTAGCAACCGGCCGGGCGCGGGGCGGGCCGCGGCGGGAGGAAAACACGGCGATTTTTTTTTTTTTCCCTAAAAAAAAAAAAGGGAAAAAGGGGGCGGAACGGGGGGAGGCGGAGGAATGCGGGAGCCAGGGGTCAGGGCCGCTCCGGGGCGGGGCGGGCGGCGCGGCGCGCAGGAATGCGGGGAATGCGGCTGCTGGTGCGCGGCCCCATTCAGCCCATTGGCGGGGCCGCGCCGCCGCCGCCTATAAAGGGGCGCCCGCCGCCGGGCTCCGCAGTCACGCAGCCACTGTCCCGGCGGCTAACGGAGCACCGAGCACCGAGCAGCAGAGCCGAGCCGAGCCGCGCAGCTCAGACACCGCCCGCACCAGCCCCGCTGAAGGGAAGCGCCCTGCCGGGACCTCGCCTCGCAGCCGCCTCAGGATGTCCCCGTCCAGCCTCGCCGCCGTCCTCCTCCTCCTCGTCGCCCTCCTCGGCCCGGTAAGTGCCGCCGCCGCCCGCCGCTGCTGCCCCGGCCGGCCCGGGCACGGCGTCGGTGGCGCTGACGGTCGCTGTCTCCTTCTCTCCCCCCGCCGCCGCCGCAGGACGAGGCCCGCGGGCAGGAGTGCAGCGGGCAGTGCCAGTGCGGGGCCGGGCCCGGCCCCAGCTGCCCCGCCGGAGTCTCCCTGGTGCTCGACGGCTGCGGCTGCTGCCGGGTGTGCGCCAAGCAGCTGGGCGAGCTGTGCACCGAGCGCGACCCCTGCGACCACCACAAGGGGCTCTTCTGCGACTTCGGCTCCCCCGCCAACCGCAGGATCGGCGTCTGCACCGGTGAGTGGGGACCGGCGCCGGGGACGGGGGACGGGGACCGGGGGTCCCGGCGGCCGGGGCTGAGCCTGACCCTTCTCTGCCTCCTGCCCCCGCAGCTCGGGACGGCGCCCCGTGTGTCTTCGGCGGCATGGTGTACCGGAGCGGGGAGTCCTTCCAGAGCAGCTGCAAGTACCAGTGCACCTGCCTGGACGGGGCGGTGGGCTGCGTGCCCCTCTGCAGCATGGACGTGCGCCTGCCCAGCCCCGACTGCCCCTTCCCGCGGAGGGTGAAGCTCCCCGGCAAGTGCTGCGAGGAGTGGGTCTGTGACGAGCCCAAGGAGCAGACTGCTGTGGGACCTGCTCTTGCTGGTGAGTAGGGGTCCCTCTGTGGGTGGTGGGCTAAGGGGAGAGGGATGCCTGCTTGGGGTCAGGTGTAGCAGGGTGGGTTGATGTGGGGCTGCCCCAGCAGCCGGAGGGCAGCAGTGAGTGGGGTTGCCCTGCAAATAAGCATGGTTACTGAAATTTCCCTGAGAAGGGGACAAAGCATCTAGCAGGGCACAAACTCGGATGGTGGTCTCATCCTGGTTGTCTGTCCCCTGCAGCGTACAGACTGGAAGACACTTACGGTCCGGACCCGACCATGATGCGTGCCAACTGCCTGGTACAGACCACTGAATGGAGTGCCTGCTCCAAGACCTGTGGCATGGGCATCTCAACCAGGGTCACCAACGATAATGCCTTCTGCAGACTGGAGAAACAGAGCAGGCTCTGCATGGTCAGACCTTGTGAAGTGGACCTGGAGGAGAATATCAAGGTAAAGAGTCTTAGCTTTAATGTATGATCTACTAGGATGCTTTCATCAGCTGGCAAAAAAAAAAATCTCACCAAAGAACATGGCATTCTGATAGGTAGTAAGTTTCAGTAGTAAGTTTCAAGTGGCTCATCATGAAGTTTGAGTTTTGCCCCAGTAGTGAATATTTTGCGGTTAAATGCCCTTATAATTCTCTTTCACACATTATTGTGATGCTATGTAAACACTTTCTCCTGTTGAAAGCATTGTAAGGATTCGTGCATCTGCCTGCTTTTAACATTTAAGCTTAGTGCTACATCAAAGCCTACCTTCTAAACATGTTGTATTCACTTATATCCCAACAGAAAGGCAAAAAGTGCATTCGCACCCCCAAAATCTCCAAACCCATCAAGTTTGAGCTGTCTGGCTGCACCAGCGTGAAGACCTACAGAGCTAAGTTCTGTGGTGTCTGCACTGACGGGCGCTGCTGCACACCCCACAGAACAGCCACCCTCCCCGTGGAGTTCAAGTGCCCTGATGGGGAGATCATGAAAAGGAAAATGATGTTCATCAAGACCTGCGCGTGCCACTACAATTGCCCTGGAGACAACGACATCTTCGAGTCTCTGTACTACAGGAAGATGTATGGAGACATGGCATAAAGCCAGAAGGAGACGCTAACTAGATTCTCAACTTGAACTGATTTGCATCTCATTTTGTAAACATGATTCAATAGCACAAGGTATTTAAATCAGTTTTTTTAATTTCAACAAACTGCTCCATGTGACCTAAGACAATTTGTCTACTGACCCCAAACGGTGGTTTGAAGAAGAAGGTAAAACGGACAGTGGGACCACAGCAAGACACAGCTTCAGAACATGCTGTTCATGAGGTGGTGTGAAGGGGTTAAGGGAAATGTGCAGGAAAAGCAGATTCAAGCAAATGTTCCCTTAATGTGGTACAGTATTTTTCATCTGGTAGTGCAATTGAGGAGGAGACCATTAGCATGTTTGCTGACATTGGTTTTAGTGACAGCAACAGCTGGAATGCAAACCCTCACCCAGCAAAGTGCTAAGCAGAAGGTGTTCTGTTAGTCAGGACAATAATGTTTCAGCTCTGACACTCTGATTCATATGGCTTGGTCAACAAGAATCAGAATCATGTCTATTAGACTGGACAGCTTGTGGCAGTTAATTTACCTGTAACAAGCTACTTTTTATTAATATTGTAAATACTGTGTATATATATTTGTACAGTTATCTAAATTAATTTAAAGTTTTGTGCCTTTGTTTAATGCTTTGAAATTTCAGTGATAGCCTTCTTTTTTGGAACAAGATAGGTAGGATCTAAAGCTTGTCTGACAATGCATTCAAAGCATGAAATAGATACTCTAGTGGAAATCATTCAGATGGGGCGAAATGGTGTATTGAGATAAAGAGGGAGAGTGTAGGACTTGGTGTCTTTGGTGTCTGTATCCTTAAAAAGCACTCATCTGTTGGGCAAAATGCATTTGCCTCCATTTTATTGAACAAGTGGCTTTAAGAAGAAGAGCTCTTCTGTAGCTAATCAGTCTTTCCACTTGAGCATTTGTTTCTGTCTTTGACTATGGCTCTTTTTGGACAGTTCATTTGTTGAGAAGTGTGACCAAAAGTTACATGTTTGCACCTTTTTAGTTGAAAATAAAGTATTTATATTTTTTATATAAATGGCTTGGCATTTCATTTAATCTTCACTATGACCTTATATATTTCCTAAGGGGCTTTGCTTTGCACTAAGTAAAACTCAAGTGCTGTGTTTTATTTGTCAAGAAACACATACACTGGGGATAAGCTAAATGATTTGTGGTTACTTGTTCTATTAATAGTGAATCAAATGTAGCGTATTACTCTTCTACATTTTGAATGGAGGGCAGGGCCAGGCTTACTCTGCCAAGCCCAGTATTGCATTAGAAAGTGCAATGGGTTCCTCAGGCATCACGTGGTGCCTTTAAAACAGGCCAGCTGATCACCTTAGTGTTCAACCCCTGTCATAATAATCCATGCAACATGCTTAATTACATTTAAGTGTTTCACTGGTTAAAATTTCTTTTTCAGCTAAGGAAAAGAAAATTTTTTAAAGTGTCTGCATTGAAGTGGTTCCTGATTCAAGTCAAATCTAGAAGTCTGAAATCTGGTAAAAATGTCAGTGAAGAGCTAATGAGCTGTACCATAAAAATCATAGAATAATACAGGTTGGAAGGGACCTCTTAAGATCTCCTGATTTAACCTCCATGCAGAGTAATTCCTACTTACACGTGGTTCCACCTAAATTAAGACCTTAGTGTGTTATGGTAGACAGAGCATGGAACTCAGATGCCAAACACCTGGATTATCTTCCCACCTGATGACTGGGGAGCAAATCTGTTTACCTGACAGTTCTGCCTGTAAAATATCCATTGATTCAAACTCATGCAGGCCCACAGGTAGGAAATGTAAGAGCTATGCAATTTGGTGATTGGTCCAAGCCTCTTCTCGGATAAGCGAGAGCAGTGTAAGGACAGTGAGACTCACTTTCCTCATCCCCTAAAGTTAAAAGGGAAATTTCAGACCTGTACTAGGTCCTACATTAATAACAGTTTCTTTGCCCCTTTATTAAAACTAGGGGCTTCTTTGAATTTAAAATTAACCTTTGCACCAGAAGCATTAGTTCTTGTTTTCAGAAAAAACACGTACCCTCCAACAAGAATCCTTTTCAGGCAAACGAGTTCAATCTGGAATTTCCTGGTGGTGAAAGAGTGTTAGCTTACAAAAATGTCCATCCTTCTTGAGAAACTTCCAAGCCCATTGATTTCAGCTAGCATTAGCAGCAAATCAGTATAACACCAGCTTTGACTAATGATGGACAGCAGGGCCCTAAACTAATAGGAAGTCGATGGGAGTCTTTCCAGTGGCCTCACCGACTGTGCATAAGGCCATAGAAGCATTTCCCCTTCCTCTTAAAAGTACAAGGAATTCTCTTGGCATGAGGAAGTGGCTTTCTGTGTCCCATATGAAATACTTTTGGGTAGCCTCTGGCTCTTACACTCCCTGAGACGCTCCAGCATTTTTTCTTTTTTTTTTTTTTTTGCAGGTTATGAATATGATGCAGCCGTTCAGTTCACCCTGGAAACACTTCAAAGGTTCATACAACCACAAGGACTGGTTGTCCAACTGCTACTGTGTCTCCACCCCCAAGTAATGAGAGAACTGTCATTTCTAGTTCCAGCAAGTACAGGACACACACGGGGTTCATTCATAGCCATCACTACAAAACCTCTCAGGGTCGGAAGAACAAAAAGGAGCACAATGTTTCTGGCAGGTTGTGAGTAACACCTTTAAAGATGAGGTATTTATGGAGCTGCTCAAGCCTATTGATTAAAACCCTACACTCTGTTCTTTTACAATGGTCAAAATTGATATTGAGCATTATAATGAATAGCCATTCCTTATAACATCAGTTTGTGGGTCTCCTAACCGGCTCATGAGATACACTTGCTTTTTGATCCCAGTCCCCTAAGGTGGGGGCTGTATCTCAGATCCCCTAGCCGCACAGCGCTGTGTCCTCCTGTGGCACCAACCACCAGCTGTGCCTGGCATATGAGGCTGCAGGGCTGCAGAGAGGCAGCAGCACCCTGCTTCAGGGAGCACCGCCTGTAACTGAAGGCACCCACATAGGGGTTCCCCCAGAGCAGCCCATGACCACGGCCTCTGGTTGGTAATACAACAATACAGCTGCTTTGAGCACCATCTGACAAATTATCACGCTATTTCACAGGCCGGAGGAGGAGTATGGAAGAGGCTTCCTTTTAGAATATTTTAATGGTGGTTGCTCCTACTGCCATGAATTAAAATAAGCAAGTATGTTGCATATGCAAATGTGTTTGCAAGTTGTTATTCCCCCCGAGCCTATCAAGGATCATAAATTTCAGCTACCGCTGCAACATACTAATTTGCAGTCCTCTTCTTTTCCAAGGACATAGGTACTCTTCTGGAAGAAGCATGCATTTTACACCTTTTCACAGGCATTAGGTTTTCACCTCTGAAGGTAAAGAAGTTTAAATAGTTTGTTGTAAGATCTCCTAGAGGTGTATGCATCACACTGTTTGTGAGATTTTCTTTCAAAAGTTTCCTGGGAAAAAGGAACTCTTGTGTGGAATTTATGGTATCTTAAATGATGGTTACAATGTGGACCTTTCAACCATAAAGATGTTTCCTCATTTCATTCTTTGTGCCCAAGATATATGGATGCAAGAATAAAAACTTGACTTCAGAAATCCCAAGCCACTTACATGGGAGAGAACGTTGGTTCACATTCCTTCCAAAATACCTTGTTTGGGGAGTTTGCTTTTAGGTATTTGAGTTTGCATTCTCAGAAAATTCTATGATGTGGGTTTGCTACTGCACTTTTAAAAGACCTTATTCACATATGAAGGTATATACATTCAAATAGCTAGCTCCCTAAAATGGATCTCCAAGAATACTAATAATACAGTAGGTAAAGCACCACTGTGAAGTCAACGCTCATTTAATAAATGATACCCAATTAATCATTAAACAGAAGGTGGCTGGAGACCAAAGTATCAAATATTTTGTGAGATAACTCTAAGCCATCGTATTGCAGAATTTTGTCCCATAACACATTTGCATGGATTTGCAGCTTAGCTTTCTAACACAAGACAGATGTGAACAACAGACACTGGTTATAGCCCTTTCATATGAAATAGGCTCTACTCTCCAGATGGAAATTTGTCAGATTCCTTAGAGCTAAGAAACATCCAAAAGACACTCATTAAGAAACTCTTCAAGAATGAGCAACTTTTAATGATCCATAACCACACAGGAACAAATAAGTCTTTGAGCAGTGTCCAGTTGTTTGTCTCACAAAGATGGGGGCTCAGCTGAGAAAACTGACTTTTGGAGACATCAGTAGAAATAGCACACTCTAACTAGATCATTTGTATTTTTATAATGTAGCACATCTTTTTCAGATATTGCACTTGAAGAAAGTACTCTTAACATTACACTGAAAAGGACATTAAATGTTAGAAGGCACAATAATATTCTTACCTAAACATATAATAATTCAACCATTCTGACTTTGTATCCTACCACCAAAAACACTGCTTAAATGTGGCTTTAACTGATGTTATACTATGCCTGCATATGGAAGTAGTTAGCAAGGAGAAGTTGGGATGAAATACCAGTGTAAGGCTTTGCCCAAAACCCAAGAAGAATCTGAGAGAGGAAGTAGCTCAGTTAACTTATTTTTCCTCTCATTTTCCACTTCTTTCCTCCCTGCAGTTCCTTTGATTCATGCCCTTAAATGGACATACCAAAAACCACCACATTCTCACAGTGTTTTTCAGCCTGACTGGAACCAGGAAATACCAGAAATTTCTTCACAGAACCTGTTCCCAAACTGTACTAAAGCCTTCAACACATTTACAGCCTGAACGCAATTTAGAAGCATGACTAAGGCCCCATCTCCACCGCACGATTGAGCGTTGCTCCTGCACTGAAGGATGACTGCTTGCAGTCACTACTGCTAGCCCTGGCAGCTTCAGCTCTCCTCTGTTCTCATCTGAGCCCATGCCCCCAGAGCAGCAAATCTGGAGCAATTCTGAAAAGACCCCCCAGAAACCTTGCCCTGTATATTGTGACAGCATTCCTCAGCTCCTGCCCGTTACTGAGGCAGTGCCAGATGCATTTGCTTAATGGGCAGTAAATCCAAGCCTAACAGTGGCAGTGTTTATGCTGTGAGGAACAGCCTCGTGTGCTGGACCAGCAGGTTGCTAGCAGTACCGCGGGGTAAGCACAGCCCAGTGGTGTCTCCGTTCATTGCTCGGCCCCATTAATTGGGCTCCTGAAAGAAATGCACAATCTAAAATGTTTGTTGTTGTAAATTAGTCTTAGTATAAGCAGGTATTTAAGAGCTTTCAGCAGCTACAAAATATGTTTCCCTGCTCCCAATCTAAAAGCTAAGAACAAGCGTTTTAGCAGGTGTCAGGACTTATCTCAGCCCAGGCAACTGACGTAGCTGCATTTGCAGTGGTTTACACCAACCCTGACACAAAATCCCAAGGCTAAAAAATTTAAGGGAATCTCACAGGGCTCTGTGCCTGAGCAGGCTCCCAGGAGGACACAGGCTGGCACCTAGGACATTTACTGGGCAACAAGCACTTGGGGGAACACAAATTACACAATAAAGCAATCTGTAAACAGATAAAAGTACAACCTGCTAGGCAAGTGATAAGCCAGAGTATCTGGTAAACAAACATGATGGACTAGACTTCAAAATACATCTGAAATACTGTTCAATCTCTAGATAACAAAACATCTATGAAGGTACTAAATACTATCTTAATGCACTGTGATGTGCCACAATGTTAATTATGCTGTATTTCTTAAATCACACAATTTAAAAAATAATAATAATTGTATTCTTAACCAAAGAAGATATTAGATAGTTTCCAAGGGCGATCATCTCATCACGGGCTTTGTGATTTGGTAAAATGCCATACTCTGGAGGAACTTGTTTTGCCCTAACTCTCAGGCTTTGGTCTCACCACAGGTGCATGGCGTTTCCATGATCCACGAACAGGTATGGCCCAGCCAACTCTCTGCTGCCGCACAGCTCCAGCCCCCGCTGGAGAGCCCAGCAGGAAGAGAGGACTGGTAAAACAACAGAAGACAGATCAGCTAAACAGACAACCAACCCTCTGGGGTTCAGCTTCTTGGCCAACAAGAGCAAGATAAAAATTACTGTGCTGAATTTGCACCTTCTTACCAGCGAATCCAGAGCAAAAAGAGAAGTGCATCTTTGAAGAAAAGCAGCAGGGAAAAACAAAAACATGAGAGCAGTTGAGAATGACTACAGTCTGTAAAGCCAGGGAATAAAAGTACACGGTCTGGCTGAGAAATGTGTTATCTTCACAAATTCCTAAGTTCTGCTACCCTAAGTAAGGTCAGTGTTAGAGTTCATTGATCTCAGTGGAAAAGCCTATTGGTTTGAATGAATTTTCCACACTGTTTATGCAGCAGAGGAAACATGCAGAACAATGGAAATATGTAGAAAGTCACATTTGGCTTTTCCCATTTAGAAATATTGTGCTAATTCTAGGCTTGTTCTGGGGTCAAAAAGGCCAAGGTCAATAAGCTGATGAAGCTTTTAAAATCCAATATGGTAGGAGTTAATAGGCCAGGTCGCCTTATCTTGGGGACTGCCATGAGTGTCTCTCAATGGGATTCCCATCAGTGCTGTAGCTGTAATTGCCCTTCTGGGAGGACATGTCCAGCTGAGGATTTTCCACCATGCGTGACTCTAAAACTTTTTGTAAGATAGCACAGAAATTAAATGTTTCTTTCCCCCTGTTGCTCATTCCAGCCACAGCTCCATAGACTCAGACAAGGAGCCTCACAGGAAAAGCTCTGCGTAGATCAGCACATGCCCCCGTCAGTGATCCCAAAGGGATTCCAGCATTGCTAACACCCACCAGAAACTACCTGGCATCAGCATTGCAAGGGAAAGCAACATTTAGCCTTGCTTGCTGTGTTATACATTCAGCAATGCTGCTCATGCTTATGATCCACAGCTGTAACAAACAGCAGCAGAGAAGTACCCTTTTACTTTACAGTTATCGTATTAGGTACCCAACAAAATGCTGCTGGAGGTGAAGTGGCAGCGTTACCCACCTTGACTTATCATCCAGAGAACCAGACCCTTAAAGCCAGAAAACACAGGATAAATCTAGTGTAAGGATCTCCAGTAAGGTCTCACCATATACACACACACATCGTAGCTTTCTGTATTATGCATTTATCCTCATGAGGATGCCGTTATCATAAAGATGTGTCATCTCATCCAGTATTCCACTCTACAAATCTGAGTGTAGTCCACTTTGGAAAACTGTCTTACAACTGAGATTCTTAACTGTGGCTTTTCTGACTTCTGCAAGTACATAATGAACATGACAAAGCTTTGAAGTACAGCCAACCTTTAGCGAGCAATAACTTTCCAGGTAAAAACATGCTTTCTGTGTCAAGAATTAATAGACAAAATATATGCAGAATTTTAATGTAATATTTTTCCTGTCTTTGCATGGCATTCTCCACAGACCTTATCACAAGCAATTTAGAAACTATATGAATATTTTCCAGCAACTGGGCATAGATATATATAATTCCACACACATACACACACCAAAAAAAAAAAAATAAATAAAAATGCACCTGTAATGCTGGCAGATAAAATCTCCTTGTGCTGTAGGTGAAGGCTGGCTGTGATAGGCAACAGATATTTGTTCCAAACGGTTAACAGTTCTGTCAAAGACCTCTCCAAATAATTAGATTTGTTAAAACAACCTTCAGATGTGTTTGTGCTCTGTGCAGCCACACCAGGAAGACCTGTGGGCTCCCAGGATTGCACAGAAACAACCTGTCCTTTGGTCAGAAAACACAGACTTGTGCTCTGGCAACTGCATTTTATCTGGCTGCTTCTACAAAACAGGAAAGAGGAAAAAGTCAGTCTGACATTTCTTTTAATGAGCGTGTTTAGATTTTATTTTTTATTTTTTTATTTTTGATGAGGCAAATTTGGAGCACATCATTATAGGCTTTTCATTATAGGCTGCTGTTAATAGATGGTGCAGGGAGCATGGCAATACAGTCTAATACTTAGCCCAGCTGGCACTAACAGGCCACCAGACCCAGCACCAGACCAAGGCTCCCAAGCAGCACGTAGACCCTCCTGTGGGTGCTCCCCGGACCTGCCCGGGGGCTGTGAGCGAGGTGCCGGCAGCGGGACGGGGCCGGTTCCCGGCCTCACACCGACCCCGCGTGGCTGCTGGGCGTGCTGCTCCCCCGCTGCAAGCTTCGCCTCCGCACAGAGGCGCATAAACCAGTCCTCGCGCTCTTGGCGGCGGTGGGTGATTCATTTCTCCATTTCTCCTTTGAAATCCTGATATTTCTTTGAGGGTGGTGCGAGATAAGAACGGAATACAGGCAACGTAGGAAATCGTTCCTATTTTTCCTATAAAGTATTTGAGCAATAGCTGCACACACCTCTGAGCGCCATGCATTACTTAGGCATGCTTATGCACTCTGCGTATCAATGCCTGCAAGGATGCAGGAAATAGAAAGCAATAAGCAAGTGCTCGGCTAATATTGTCTGGAAGCAGCTGCCAGTCACAGGTTGAGGTCTCACTGATCCTGTCTCTCTCCACTGCTTTTGGGCTGTAACAGGAGCCCCGCACAGACCCTCCCTGGGCATCCCAATGGCACCTGACCTGAACCACTATAACCTGCCTCAATACATCACAATTATCGTCACCAGAAAATGTCCAGAAAATCATATGAAGGAGAAAAGAAGTGTACTTATTGAAGGCAATAATAAAGAAAAATATTTTAAATGCCTTGCTTTTTACCTTGCATGTCTTCTAGAAAATAATCAACCCTCTGAGGTCCGAGTGTTGGGATGAACAGGGCTTGCTTTTCCTCCTTAGGCGGGTACAGCTCCACACATAGGCGTTGGGGATCTGTCAGCCATCCATGGCATTACCTTATGTAATTACACCTCTTTTTCCACTTGACTAATTATGTTACAATAAGCTTTTGCGTTAAATTGTTGAAAGGGAAACTCATGTCCCTCCTGGCTTCTTCGACATGCATAGACAATGAGTCGCATCCATTTTGTGTAGGTTGGGTCTGATGAAGGGGATTTGGGGTCTGATGTTTTGGGTCTAACCCAAACTGAGTGTAAAAAACCCTCTGATCCAGCTCCTTAGTAGAGACCCTTTTCTGCAAAACGGATTTGGACACGCAAGTGGCCAAGAGGGCTGCTGGGTGTTTTTCTCCCCATCATCTCTACCACAGCTGACCCCTCGGCCAAAGCATGGAGCAGAGTCCAGTTTGTGGACACTTACATTACTTAGACTCAAAACAGTGGTGGAAAATGCTGGGTGTTAGGTTCATACAATTCCTTCATTAAAAATACTTATGAAGATCCTTTCAATAATGTTTGAATAACAACTTTAAATAGCAGCAGCCTTTCTTTGGTAGTCACTCAGAACCAGAGAATCTGAAATCTCACCTGAGAAGATTCTCACCTGAGATTTGCTTTCATTGCCCTGTTCCTTAACACCACTGGTGCACCCCATCTGCATGAGAAAGGAGGCTTTTTAGAGATATATTTCCTCACATCACCTTTCCCAGGCAAATAAATGGTCTTCACAGAATTTCAGACCTTTATCACCAACTCTTAACCAACCCAGTTGGAAATGCTTAGTAAGCTTCCAACCTGGCACAGGACCCAAGAGGCTTTGAGATATCAGGACCACTGTGTCAGGCATGGGTCAGAAAAATATCCTTCACTTTTCTGGTGCCAGTCTCTTTTTTGGGAAGACCTGGGGACAGCCCAGCTTTGTGCTCACCATCATCACCGTTCTAACAGACCAAACTCCTCAGCTTCTAAGTCTCTGCCAAGAGTTACACCTGGAAACTACCTGTGCACAAATAGTACTCCCAAGTTGCTGGTTTGAGAACCTAGATGAGGCAAACATTTCCTTACACAGATTGCTTTACACAGAAATCTCTGTACCCCCTTTTTTCCTGTTAAAGGTGGTGGCTCGGCCAAGCAGGTCTAAGGACATTTTCAGGTTAAATTCTCTCCCTAGTAAATATTTCATGTTCTGATTCTGCCTTTGCGCAGCAGCTCCAGCTATTTTCAGGTTGGCTTTGAAATTCTTATGTTCACATTGGGAAGAGGAGGTTCCTTGATTTAAATTTTGAGTTTTGCTCTAAAGGCTTCTATTTCCCCTCTGCTTTTACTTGCTTGTCTGGTTTGTTTGTTTATGCTAGTATCATTGCTTTGGTCTTTCAAACATCCCCAGACAAAGGCATACTTTAATTGGCCAAGCCTTGCTCACCTGCCTGGCCATTTTCTTAGCCTACATGTAACGTGCAAATCCACGACTGACACAGATTTAGGCTCTAGACATCTAGGTAGTCTAACCCAAATACACAGAAGACTGACTTCATAATGCTTAGAAGTCCAATACTCATTCAAGACCTGTGACAACATAGTGCCTGCTTACCAGCCATCTCAATCCTATTCTCACCATCTGCAAAGACCTTAGTCTGAGCCAAACTGAACTGTGACAAATTTACTCATACAGCTCAGCAATAGCTCCTGAATTACCGGTATAAAAGCCCTGACCTTTCCCATGCTACAGGGCGTGTGAAGACAGATTGCCTTCTTTATGGCAGCCATTAAGTTAAGGGATCTCAGGCACTGGGATGCCACAGGTGTGACCGGTCTGTGAAATGGTGATAGAGATCAACAGACATGGGAGTCAGCTGGGATCAGGCTTGGTGGACCCACATGGTGGGAGTCCTGAAGCTGTCTCAAAGTGCAAGTAACTGCCCAGCTGCATGCTGGTGCTTGGAAGAGCTGTGGCAGCCACCCAGAAAGATGCTGAAAGATGGCAAAACTCAGAGTTTCAAGTTTGTTTGTTTGGTTTTTGGGGGGGGTGCTGACCAGACTTGTTCTGAGGGGTATCATTGCCACTACATTTCTGAGACTCACCCAGAGCATGCAATTGCCACTGTCAACTCAAGCATTGAGATGGAAGAGCCTCTGGTACACCCACAACCTGTTCCTAGGGGCAGTCTATCAGCTGCAAGGGTGAGCCCCATAGCCTGATTTTGGGGAAGCCCAGGCATGCTGTCAGGGTACACCTGGTCCAGAAAACAACTTGTCCAGTTCCCCATGGAGTCAAAAGCCCATAAGGAGGCCATGCAAGCTTCCAGGTGAGCTTTTTCCTTTGGACCAAAGCAAGCTTTCTTTCTGTTGTAGTATGATCATAGAATCGCATAATGGTTTGGGTCGGAAGGGACCTAAAAGACCACCTAGTTCCCACCCCCCCTGCCATGGGCAGAGACACCTCCCACCAGACCAGGTTGCCCAAAGCCCCATGCAGCCTGGCCTTGAACACCTCCAGGGATGGGACATCCACAGCTTCTCTGGGCAACCTGTGCTGGGACCTCACCACCCTCTGAGTAAAGAATTTCTTCCATATATCTAACCTAAATCTACCCTCCTTTAAATTAAAACCATTCCCCCTTGTCCTGTCACCACACCCCCTGACAAATAGTCCCTCCCCAGCTTTCCGGTAGGCCCCCTTTAGGTACTGGAAGGCCGCCATGAGTCTCTTCACTTAAGAGCCTTCTCTCCTCCAGATTGAATAACCTCAACTCCCTCAGCCTGTGAGGGAGAGGTGCTCCAACCCTTTGATCATCTTTGTGGCCCTCCTCTGGACTCGTTTTAGTGCTTCCACGTCCTTCTTGTGCTGTGGGCCCCAGAGCTGAACAGAGTTCTCCAGGTGGGGTCTCACAAGGGCAGAGTAGAAGGGGAGAATCACCTCCTTTGCCTTGCTGGCCACGTTTCTTTTGATGCAGCCCAGGATATGGTAAGCTGGAAAGCCAACAGTATCCAATGATGCCACTCCTTGTCAAAACTATAGTTGATCTGGGGCAATGGATGTCAACATGTAAGTCCTTCATGATGGGGTGGCTTTGGCAAATTGTTTCCTCCAGATATGAGCCCTTTTACCCTCAGGAGACATTGTTCTCCCTTAGCACACAATCGGTAGTTTTCACAAGCTCTTTCTTAGTGTTGCAGTACCTTGTCCTGTTTGGCTAAACCTGGGGAGTTTGCTGAAAAATCTACTGCTTTGTGATTTTTGTGGACTCTGGTATTAAACTCCATGTGTCTTTTTCGTGTATATAGGTCTTTTCACTGGTAGTCCTTTGGATTCACCATCATGTCTTTGATGCCAAAAATGTCCAATTTTCAGAAGTTTCCTTGTGGTATGGATGACTTGTTTTGGCAAATTATCATTGATTTGCAAAGGATTTATTGTGGTCAATGCAGGAATCTCCACATTTTCAGTGTACAAGGAGCTACACATTAGTAAGCTATGAATGTTGAATGCAACTTTCATCAGATGCTGAATCTGTATGGCTGTCACCAACTGTTCCAGAGTTATAGCTACCTCAGCCCTCAGATGACGAGGCTGTAGAGACTGCAAGTCATTGGAACAGACACTTGCCTCAGAGCCAGCTGGTGCAGAGATCTAACAATTGGTGCCTTTTTCTTCAAGGTGATTTTTGATCTTCCAAAGAGTGTTTGCCTTGCCCTTTATACAAACTGAGAATTTGTGTACTGGCCCAGCCCTGCTAAAACTCTTCGCTCCTCCATATGAACAGCGTATCAGGCCAAATCTTGTCCTCTGGTGGAACCCGAGATCTGAAGCCAAACTTGTTGACTTAACCTACAGATTTTGCCACCCAATCCGTTAGCTAAGTTTCCACTGAAGTCTTGAGTGTCCATTGTCATACGACCACCCACCTCTCCAGTTTGAACCAGACTATTCTGGCTATGATGTGTTCTGACCTTGTGGTATATAAAGGAGCAAGGGAAAGAAAGCTACGGACAACCTGATTTATATTACATGAACTGCAAAATGGCATCCATTTCTGTAAAGTACCTGAAGAACAGCTATTGGTCACAGTGATCAAGCAGTCGATACAGAGTCATAGTGCATTTCTGCCCTGCTGAAGCCAGCAGTGGGATTTAGCAACACACATCTTATATGATTTGGACAAGAAAAGTAAATTATTAACATCTGCAATGTAATTAGTTTTACTAGAACACAGGATATACAATAATGTATATGAAAAACACCCTTCCTCAGTTTGTCTAACATAACCTTCCAATAATGTTTTGGATTCTTAGGACTCCAGTAATTCAGTCTTCCCAGTGCTCTCATCTCTAAAAATTGTAGTAGGAGTGTTAGCTCGTTACAAGAATGTGAAGTATTTCATAAAAAGCTTAGGAAAGCCCATTTTCCAAATGGTTTGTCTAGATTTCTACTATCCTGGGGCCATATTTCTTTAAAAAATATAGGCCAAGCAAAACAGATCTTTTCCCAGTTACCTCAGATCAGACCAGAAGAGGGGCAGCTATCTGCAAACACATTTGCTGTTGTGTAAAGTCAAATGCATCCATAAGTGATTAGTAAACTTTGCACTCCCCTAAACATTTTTTATCTTCAATAGCAGAACCAAGTGTACTTACAAATTACTTTCTGCAGTGTAAAAAAGCCAATTACAGCCTTCATGTAGTTTCAGCATTATAACAGTTTAATTAAAATTTTGTGGTGGAATGTGCAATTTCATGCAGTCAGCAGGTACATGATTTGAAAGTGAATTTGTTATTCTCAAGCAGTGCACTTTCTACCACCTGGAAATTCAAAGCTTTAGTACAGATGCAGGATTGCGAAGCTTCCAGCATAGGGAGACAGGAAGAGACACAAATGATTTCTCTTTCAAACTCCAAACAGAGGCTGGTGTTGGAGTATAGCTTTGCCCAGGTGTGAACACAGAGCCTCACGCATGTTATGGACACAACCCAAGGGCACTTCCACTGCCTCTTGATTGGGGGACATTGGTCAGGGTTTTGGGGTGACTCAGTTTTCCACCCTGCTGCATTTTATTCAAGTGGAGAAACTAAAAATAAAAAGGACTAAACCTGCAATAAAGGGCAACACAAATTTAACACATGTTGTGGCCAATGAGGAATATGATAATTTGCGACAGCATCCTTTAAAATCTGTTGCCAGGCTTCCATAATTATTGCAAGTTTGTCCATGGTCTCCATAGCAGCCTTTCCTGAGGCTGGAGGCCGGCGTGGTGACTCATAGTGGTTCAGTGAGGGACTCGGACTCTTTTCCAAGGGCATCTGAGTCACAGGATACCGAACCTGGGCTGGTTTCCTGTAACGCAGAGGTTCCCAAACTATGGTAGACGTACCACTCATGATACACAAGCCACCTCAGCGCGGTGCTCCCGGACAGCTGGATGTTGCCGCAGGGTGTATGGAGGTAGGCAGGAGACGTTGCTGTTGCTGCTGCCACTGGCGATGGTGGAACCCAAACAAAATATTTGGCAATTTCTGCTTTAGTAAGTTGCTGGGCTCACATTCACTCTGTCCTTGAACTCCTCAGAAGGGTAAAAATGGCTTTCCACAACACAGTGATAAAAGAGCTGGATATAGTCCTCACCATGCAACCTGGAATGGGTTCCTAGCCCTGTTGTGGTGCTGCCGTGGGCATAGCGTTACAGCAGCTGCAGGGTGACTCTGCCGTAGGAGAAGCCCCTCACGGTGCCATTGCCCTTCACATCCTCTCCGGGGCAGTAGGATGGGCAGCTCATCCTGGCACAGAGGCCTCCTCAGCAAGAGCACTGAGTTTCACTGCAGATCTTGGAAGAAGTGAGGTGAGAAGTGAGGCCTTTCCTCCCAGCTGAGTGCTCTAACCACAGAGCCACAGATTTAGGCTTTCTTTGCCATTCCTTTTTGTCTTCTGGCCTCCGTGAATCTCATTTTCCTGGAAAAGGGAAAGTGCCCTCCCATGCAACAGAGGAGTAGTTCCTCCTTGACTGCCAGGCCTGGTTTATAACCTTGTATTAAAAGGGATAATTACGTACGTCAAATCTCCTCAGACTAAGGACAGACAGATGCTCAGGCCACCCACTCTCCAGCTGAGACCAAGCACCCTGGCAGGTGCTGATGGCAAATGCCTCTTGTGCGCTGGGTGGATGCAGTGGTTCCAGTGTGTGATGGGTGTGTTGAGAGCACACGTGCCAGAACAGGCCTCTCTCAAATACAGGCAGACAGATTTTGCCTCATTTTATTTTTAAAACACTTTGGACAGCCTGGGATAAGTGAGAGCAAGAAATCTATCATGTTAGTCAAGCGAATACAACTCCAAGGGCATTTTGTCAGCAGCAAAACCACCCTGAGATGTCCTCTCCCCCACTGCTCATTCCTGCCCCACCATCCTAAAAAATTTAGTAAATAAACAAGTCAAGTTATGGGAAAAAATAAAAGTGTTTATTCACAACACTGAGATGACACAATTGCGCATTTTTAAAAAGCAAATATGAAGAAATAAAAGAAGCAAAACTATTTACACTAGGATGACACTAAGATAGTTCTCTGCTCTGTCAAGTTAACTTGGAAATTTCTGGCAAGGCCACATCGCACACTCTTCTCAGCAACCAACCCGTCTTGATGACCACATCAGCTTTCACAGCCACTCTCCCATCCAAAATCTTCCCTAGATCAAACCAGAAGTCAGCTGCTCCCTAAAGTCCATCCTGTTCTATCTTACCCAGGAGCTAGGCTGGCCGTGCTGCCTCTCAATTGAAATTGGCATTGCTTCACTTTCTGAAGGCGTTAACATCCCTGTCATTTGCATTCAGGAGATGATACCCATTCTACCAGATGTAAGAATATTTTGTCCCAAGAGGAAATAGGTTTATCTCCCAAATTTACTGATTCATTGGTGTATTTCATTGAGATTATCTTATATTGGAGCTTTATTCCATGCCAATCTGAATCAAAACCAACCTTGATAAATGAGATTTATATGGAACTTCTCACCACCTCTTGCCTGAAATCAGGCATCGGTCAATAACTACTACAGCTTAGAAGAGTTAGAGAGTGCTATGTATGTGTACTAGTATTCAACTAGTCAGTAGCATTTGGTACAAAAAAGGGTCAAGAACAGCATACATCATCCAATGTTTTTATTGGTCACAGGCAACGTTACAAAGCAGTTACACTGAATAATGCTGTCACAGTCATGTCGTCATGTGAGGTTGCTACAACACATTTAAATTTCACACAGTGAAACTACTTTAGATAAAAAAAACAAAACATGCTTGTAACAGAAGGTCAAGAAAATACATTTAGGTAAAGGAAAAAAAAGTCCCAGGACGTCAGCCCACTCAAACTGAAGTTAATGGGAAAACTTCTATTGACTTCAGCAAGCTTTGAATCCAGCCTCCACCATGCCCTGACCAAACTGTAAGGTCAAATGCCTCTCTCTGCTCAGTCGCACACTCTTCAGTCTTCTAAAATACTTGTGCGTGATGTATTTTATTTCTTTTAAAATGAGAAGAACAAATGTGTAATTGACTATGCCAAACTTTATACATAACAGAGGCAATTTTGACTCGTCAGTTTTAGAGAGAGTGGGAGAATTACAAAGGCGAGAGTCTAGAAAAGGAGGGAGTTTCTACACTCCTGAGTGCCTGTAGCAGCTGTGTGTGTGACCTGAGAGCTTCCAAGAAAGCTCATGACATGCTTCTTCAGGATTTGCATCTAGCAGTGTCTGCGTTCAAGATAGGTAACTTATGTGAGCTGGATGATGTAGCACTAAAGAGACAGCTAAAAATGTAGCTAAGATCTGACTGTTTGCTGCCAATGGACAACTGAACTGCCTGTGGGCATTTACTGTAGTGATGAGAAGTAAAACCTGTGCCATTAAAGAAGATCATATTACCATTTTAAGGCAACAATCTTAGTGCAAAATTATCTTTTCTTGGAGGAAAAAAAAAAAGAATTTCAAAACCACAACTGACATAATCATGCACCAAATCTAAAAAGGCATCTTTGCTTT
The DNA here is from genome assembly GCF_009769625.2 of Cygnus olor. Lineage (NCBI taxonomy): Eukaryota > Metazoa > Chordata > Aves > Anseriformes > Anatidae > Cygnus > Cygnus olor. Next base: position 59,329,568 of record NC_049171.1, on the reverse strand, counting down.
AAGAAAAAATATATTTTACTTCAAATTAAACTTATATCTGGTGAAAAATTATTTCTGAGAGGTCAGGCATCTTTCTGATCATTTTTTTTTTCTAATTTGTAGGTGACTTGATGCATCATATTCAAAATAATTCTGAGGACGCATATACAACATGCAAAATATGCATCAAACTCTCCCTCAGTGTTGGAGACACTAGAGGGCAGCAACATACCAACACTTCACTGCTATCAAAACTTTACCTAGGAGCCTATTCCTTGCTGATGAAGTTTAACGTATCAGTCTTACTGCTAACCTCAATATAGGTTCTTCCACCATAATGCTGCATTATTTTATGAGACCCAACGCTCAGAATGCAATTCATGCTTCAAGGAAAACTGGAGTAGAAAGGTGCTGCTGTTTGTATTTCAATGGTCAAGAACATAGTTATTTCCCCCAAACTGTAAGATATTTGCTAATTATCTCTATTTTTAAAGTAGAATATTGATTATAACCCATACCTCATAAATTTCTCCTTCTCCAGTGCATGTAGAAGATATTTTTGTTTGTTTGTTTCTCAGACTATGATGATCAAATGCCAATAACATTTAATAATGGACATGGTTTACCACATTCAAGTGGGAATGACAGGAGCTGCCGTCCTGTGTTATATACATAGTCCATCAGGAGTCCCTGAGATACAAATATGGCACACACTCTCCTCCCTACTGGCATTTTGGTCAAGAGATCTCAATAAATGTTCCAGCTTATTTAAAAAAAACTTTTCATTAATTAAAAACAGTCTATTTACAAATCAGTTGTGAAATGGACAACAACATTCCATAGGAAAAATCAGACTGTTTCAAAAGTTGGTAAATATGTTTTTAACTGTAAAATCTCAGATACTGGCTGTTTTCTGTCTTGATAGAAGCTGAGTCCTGTAAGTAATTCTATATCTCTGACCCGAGCTGTGTGAAACTTCATTCTCTCTTCAACCCACAAAGACTCAGACTTGCCATCCTATTGGGAAAGAGGAAGAAAAACAGGGTTTGTAAAATGTAATTTACTAATTGACTAAACATATGTCAGGGAATAAAAAAGACATTTTAATGTTTTATAAGGGCAAAACGCAGTCACTGGTGGCAAGCATCTAACAAATAGAAAGCACTGGCTTCTACAAATAGTTATAGTAAGCTTGACTGAATTTAGTACTTGCTGTTAACATCCTCAAGTACGCAGAACGAGAATCTGCACCAGCTGAAAGCTGGTGATAGTGAGGAGTGTCTGGTGAAGTCCAACATCTATCCACCATCTCTATCATAAAGCTGCTGCTGAGAACTGTATTTGACTTGGGGAGTGACTTGTGTAAATCTCTGTAGGACAGGTCAGCACGCTTCACATGCTTTGTTCTGGTTTATATGGAGAATAGCTATGTGGATTCCCATCATAATGCCAGGGCACCTGAACTAGAAGCAGCCAATGCTGTTCAAGACTATCCATGTCTTCTCCTTTTGGGTATGCATTTGATCTACAACTGAACCTTCTTGGCGGATGAAACCTTCTCCTAGAAGCTCTTCAGCATTCTCAGATGTTATGACTAGATACTACTGCTACAGAAAGTTATGTGTTCATCACACTGATTCTCTCAACACATTCTCACTACTCCACTAGCTAAAAGTCTTGGTGTTTGAACAGAAAATGCCTATTTTCACGTTTAAGCATATATACACATTTTAACATAATTCTGTTTACAAAAATGTCTTCCCTCCTGGGATGACCATGATAGACCGCAGGGTTTTTACAGTCTTTAATTAGCTAATCACTGATATTCAAGCAAAACAAGTTCAAGCCTGGCTTCTGATGTGTATGGGGACTAAACAGCCTACTTACTGCGCAGCTTTCACTGTTGTCTTCTCTGTGAGGCACAATGAAAGACAAGGCATCTAGAGACCCTTCACATTCCAGAGGAGTTTCAGAAGTATTTTTACAACTAGTCAGCATAATGAAGAAATGACTTGGAACAGGAACTTCTGAGTTACCACGGTGTCTGAAATGCATAAGATCTGTCAGTAAATCTACCAAATCATACTTGTGCAAAGAACAAATGGCAATAATCAGCTATATTCTGGCATATTGACTTTACCAATCCACGTGTTTAATTGAAAGAAAGCCTAGTCCTGGAAGGAAAATTCATCTGTAATCAAAGTTGACAGTATATTCCAGATTAACATTCCAGATATCAAGTTTGGCTTGTAGGCTGATCCAAATAATGAGTTTGATGAGGTATAACAACTAAGAACTGATTTATCATAAAAGGTGCAGGAATTTACCATCTGTCCGCTATCTTAAACCAATTTTGCTAGCTGGGACCAACTACTACATTTGTGCTGACAACTTAGTACTGGAATACTGCCAGATACATGGACTCAGGAATATCAACCACAATACTAGGGATAAGACCCTGCCTCATCCACTCCTAGACGCAATGTCATAAGTTTTCAGGCTAACAGACATTATTCCACATGCAACAGCTTCTCTTACACTTCACTGTCAGGTTTTAGGATGACACATTTCTAGCATGCATTTTCTATGTGCTTGTTGTTTACTTCTGAGCTTTACACAGCTCTGTTTAGAGCCATTTTACTGCCTCTCTCTGAACTGTCATAACCTGACAAGGGTCCATCTCAGCAAGATGCCTTCCTGGCTAACAAGGATCATAATTACTTTGTAACTTCTAATGGAGTAGAGAAGCAAAGGATTACAATGCAAAAGATTCTCACCTTTTCACCTTTTCTGGGGTATCATACAGTCCATCAAAGTCATAATCAAACACAGGACCACTGACTACATTGACACCATTTCTGGCTGCAGCATATTCAGGCAGCAGGTATTGATGGAAGTAGTTCCATAACACTGAAACACAGCAGTTGAAGTGGTAAGCATCATCTCCAAGGTAGGAGATGTTAATATAACTGTGCAGAGTTTTCAGTAGAGTACAGGCAGGCATGGTAAGCTAGGAAAATAGTAAATTATACAGGTGTTCACAGTTTTCAAAGGCTACATCTATCATGGCTAGCATGCAGACCCACATCTCTATTTCATGTGCATGTTTTCAGTTTAGATGTACATGCAACGTCTCCTTACTTCTACATTTTTAATTCAATTTAAGAGAGAACTACTGCTCCATTACAAAAAAAGGACACCTCTTTTGTCCAAAGGAAGTGCCATACTTATTCTTCTTTTCACCAGGAATGTGCTTAACCTCCCTTAGCTGACTGCCTCGTGTCCACTCTCACCTAGGAAAACCCAGGTTTTCATATCTTTTCTGCTAGAGATTTGATTATTTTCCTGTTTCCTTAGTGATTGAGACCCTAAATTTCTGCCAGGAAAGTCATCTGAGATTAGGAGATGTTCCTAAAATAGAAGTGAATTTAACTAACATAACTATATAACTGGCATCTAGGTTCTCTAGAAGACACTGTATAAAACCTCGTTTAGATAGGTAGGGAAATGCAAGCAAAAATATCAGGCATTAAATAGAGACATCTATACTACAATCCTGTGCAACTAGCCAGTTGATTAGGAATCATAAGCTCACAACGGTAGGTTTTTGTCCCACAGCTGACAAGCCTACTTCAAGGAAATTTTCACCAATATAAGAAGTCCACAGTCTGGGGAGCTCTTATTTCACAGAGACAGCTGTATCAGGGATCTTTTTCATGGTTTGGAAGCAAGCAAGATATCAGCACTCTTGCATTCAAATGCACAAATATATACCTTTAAATGCAGGATACATTGGCACAATGTTGCTGGTAAGCAAGGCATCATAGTGAGGCTTCCCTGCATCTGTCATCAAATCTAAAATCAAAAACGAATTAATTACTTGGATTTGTTACTTTAAAAGCACGAAAACACAACTTTAAAGATTAATGTAATGATGTTAATGTGGTGCTGACCTAACTTCACTTCTCAAAGTTGATGTGGGTGTCAGTGGTAACTTCAGTATATGCTGAAGTTTCCAGTTCCAAAAATAAAATAATCTTAGCAGCAATACTATTTGCACTTGTCACAGTGGACACATATTTTAACATTTTAGAATATCAGAACAGGTTTTTGATTTTTGAACTGAGGGGAAGGGTATAAAATTCACTCCATGAATGTCAGACCAACTTGTTCTGCCTACAGAATTTAGGCACAAAAATAGGAGCTCTGTTTGACTTTGCAAGTTACACTTGATGTGGATGTTAAAATAACCCACTACTCAATACTTCATGCAGTAAAATGGATGTAGAATACTTCCAGATCACATCAACAACAGTTCACATACAACGTAACCATTTGTAAACAGCCGAATATTTTTGTAATATGCATCGAGAGCAAGAGCATAACTTTTCAGACCAAATACTGAATCCCTTTACTAAAGACCACATAGGGCATGTAAGAGTAAATTTCAAGTATAAAATAAACTTAGCATGGCAGTTTTTCACTTAAGGACAAATGCCTCAATTTTACTTTGGGTAGTTCCAACTAATTCCTGTCACACAAAGTGAATTTGCAGTTTTTTAGTTTGCCAGACTTGACTCATGTTTTACACGTTCCTTCCAGTTTCTTCCGTGAGATGCCATGTTAGAAACTTGACAAGCTCAGAAGCTTTCAGGAAGTAGTAAATGACCTTGGACAACCCACCAACTGCTGAAGCACCTGCAATGTTTTTCTTTCTCATATGCTAAAAAGAACTGCAATAATTCAGCAACCACTGCTTCAAACTCTGATTAATCAATCAGTAACATTTATAAAAGAATATAGCTACTGCATTACAAATTATTTAAATCACATATACTGTAAACAATGAAGGCAATGTATTTACTTGGAGGAGAAAGGAATCCATAAGATAGCCGAGGATGATTGTTGTAAAACGAACATGTCTGGTTATGATTAAAAGGAATACGAACATCCTTGTGTAAACAGCTGGAGATATCTTCTGTAGCAGAAAGCCATTTGTCCTGTTGAACAAGAAGAAAATATCACTGGTAAAATGGACAGCTGACTTGCAATAATCTCACCGGGTGGGGGATTAAAGAACTCTAAATACTTAGCAATAGTTGCCTTCAGTGGTAGTGAAGAGACTTAAGATTCAACTGGTATCCCTGTTTCACCAGTGAAAAACAAGCCCTCCCATCTGCTGCATATATTTTGTAAATAGATTGAACAGAAGTGCAGATTTCTAGTTGACAGTAACTTTTTCCAAACGAAAAGTCAGAGGTCCCCATAAAGATAACCTGATCTGGTGTGAATGTATTTGCCCATTCAGGCTAAGAATCAGAGGCAGCCAGATGTGCTGTTAGTCATCTCTCCCCACATGGCCACTTGCTACAGTAAATGGTTGCTTCAGGCCACCAAACTCTCAATAAATTGAAGATCAAGCCAACCTTGACAGAGCTTAGTTTGATTTACTTGTAGTAGTCATTATTTAAAATCTATGAGGCCCAGATAATCGAACCAAAAAGCATCTTCTACAGTCCTAATTCAAGAATGACTTGGCTTCTACATCTTCTCCAACTTGGAAAACCAACCTGAAAAACTTTCGTTCTTGAGATCAGTGATCTGCATGTATATGAACATTTTAGCATAGGGCCCAGGACATCAAAGGCCAGATTTATCTCCACTGACTTCCCCCCCCCCCCGCCCCAGTCAGGATGACCTTCTGATGGAAAGATTGGATCATGGCATGAATGGTTGTAGATAGTCCAAAGATTACCTTTTCAAAAGGCTCCTACAGCACTATGAGCACCACTTAAAGACTTAAAGGATAGCCCTGTCAAACTGCTATAGTGGACCTATGTTGCCAAGCCGTAGACTCATAGGGCCTCAGTACCACTGGCAATGGTCTCCACGCTTCCTGGTGGATCTGCTCTCTCCACAAGGCAAAAACCGCAGCTCATGCTGAGGAACAGGAAGGAATCAAAGCCAATCCTTACTAATATAGGTAAGTAAAGAGAAGATCATACAAAATGCCTTTTTATATCTCATATATATTTGGACTCAATACTGAGGCCACTTCTCTTCAATATCTTTATCAATGATCTGGATGAGGGGATCAAATGCACCCTCAGTAAGTTTGCAGACGACACCAAGTTAGGTGTGTGTGTTGATCTGCTTGAGGGTAGGAAGGCTCTGCAGGAGAATCTGGATAGGCTGGACCGATGGGCTGAGGTCAACTGTATGAGGTTCAACAAGGCCAAGTGCCGGGTCCTGCACCTGGGGCACAACAACCCCAAGCAGAGCTACAGGCTGGGAGATGAGTGGTTGGAAAGCCGCCTGGCAGAGAAGGACCTCAGAGTATTGGTTGATAGTCCACTGAATATGAGCCAGCAGTGTGCTCAGGTGGCCAAGAAGGCCAACAGCATCCTGGCCTGTATCAGAAATAGCGTGGCCAGGACTAGGGAAATAATTGTCCCTCTGTACTTGGCTCTGGTGGGGCTGCACCTCGAGTACTGTGTTCAGTTTTGGGCCCCTCACTACAAGAAGGACAATCGAGGTGCTGGAGCGTGTCTAACAATGGACACGAAAAGCTAGTGAAGGGTCTGGAGAACAAGTCTTATGAGGAGCAGGTGAGGGAGCTGGATTTGTTTAGCCTAGAGGAAAGGAGGCTCAGAGGAGACCGTATTGTACTTTTTACATTTACATTAAAGGAGGCAATAGCAAAGTGAGGAATCAGTCTCTTCTTCCAAGCACCAAGTGATAAGACAAGAGGAAATGGCCTTAAGTTGCACCAGAGCAGGTTTAGGTAGGATATTAGGAAAAATTTATTCACTGAAAGGGTTGTGAATTGCTGGAACAGGCTGCCTAGGGAAGTAGTTGAGTCACCATCCCTAGAAGCCTTCAAAAAATGTGTAGATGTCGTGCTTCATGACATGGTTTAAGGGTAGACTTGGCAGTGCTAGGTTAACTGTTGGATAAGATGATCTTAGAGTCTCTTCCAACCTAAATGAGAGGTATTCAGGAAAAACTTATGTTCAAGCTTTTTACTTTTCAAAGTTGCTTCTAACCTTTATTCAGTTACTTACATCTTTGTTAATGGTATACGCATTCCACAAAGACATCCTGTAGTCCTTGCTGTATGCATTTACATAGCGGTAATGGTAAAGTAGGCAGTAATTATGTCTCTTCTGCAGAACTCTGGGCCGTCCATAGGGCAAAGTAAGTTTCTCTGTCTTCTTAACTAGAACAGAAATAGTGCTTGTTACATTTCAGTCAATACTGTTTTTTGAGAACCCTCCTCTCTTATACACCTACACTCACACTAGTTTCTAATTACCAAACAGAGAAGTCACAGTAATGGAGTAAAAGAAACTAATTCTTGTATCAAAGGTATAGTTTCTGTGACAACGCAATAAGTAAACTGACAATGCCAGTATAAAGTAAAATACCAATATCCATAATTCAAACATACCAAGTTCAGTTTTACAGTATAGTTAAAACATTTTGCCATTTAAAATAAATTTGCATCAGATTCATCTATTAAGTCTTAGTTGACTTTGTGTTTTGATACAAATATATAACGTGGGATCTGCTTTTACTTAACATTTAAATGGGACACAAACCAACTGTCATGATTTCTAAGCTGCTAAAGGGACTACTTTAGCATAACCCACAAAGTCATATTAAAAGTGACACTTAAAGGGCTATGAAATATAGAGATCTAAATGAAATACTGGTTAGATCTTCAGATGCATGTGGACTTGCTTTATAATGACGGTGATAGCCACAAAAGCTTTCTTCTCTCTCTCTCTCATGGACCACACCTCTTTAGAAAGTTTGTATACGGAAATAAATATCTCCAAGTGCTTTATGCAAGATATTGCACAAATCCTTGCCTAAGACACTGCCTGTTTATATTGATTGGCCAACCACCTCATCCAACAGATGAGTGAAGACTTTCCTTTACAACCGTATCTTTCTGATATGGTACGTGGGATCAGAAGAGGAGAAGTTATTAAACATAAGCTGAAGGGTAAAGCAGAGTTAGCAACAGAATTATTTAGAGTCAATATAATTCAACTTAAAAAGAAAAAAAGGTAACTAAAGAAAGTCATAAGAAACACATGCTCTTGTAATCATCTGCTGCTGTCAAAAGACGTCAGCAAAAACTTTCAGGTCCTTCTCCCCACCCACCCTCCTAAGATAGGTTTAAATTTCATCAAAACATTGAAGACTATTTTGCTGACTGGAAACAAACAAAAATTAAGTTTTTCAAGTTTCTAGTTCTCTGACGTGAAATAAAAAACTAAGCAAAGCTAGAATATTATGAAATTATCTTAAATAATAAAAATATTACTTTGCTGCTGAAAATTGAAGTATTTTCAATTGTTACAGGTCTGGAATTATAAGGAAGGGTATCAAGGTTCAAAGGATATTTTCTGTTAAGTAGTTCACTGCCATCCACAAATCTACAACTTCAAGGCAATTGTTTTAAATGAGGAAAAAAAAACGTTCAATTAATGCTGCAGTTTTCTTTCTCACTGTAATTCCACATCACAAAGAATGTCAAGATTATGACATTTACTTCTCTGTCCATGAAGGAAAAGGCAAACATTTTAATTTTTTTTTCATAAAACTGAATATGCAGTTAATACCTCATTGTTCTCACAGGCTGTCAAGTTATAGCGATCAAAGCCAGAATATGCAAAGGTAATTAATAAACTCTAAATAATCTTAAGGAGCACCTAGTCTGGCTACTAAATTTTCATTATCTGTGATAATGCCTTTTATAACTAATAAGTGCACAATTCATACAGCTTAAAAGCAAATTACTGCTATTAAGATGAGTGCTAACATAGGTCTCACTCATAATCCAAGCCCAGACCCCACTGTTTCAGAAATGTAGATTGAGCACCTTAGGTTCATATTTTAACAAAATGGGACTAAAATGGATTATGCGCCTGGCATATTTCTTCAAAGCCAGATTCAGCAGAGCACTCAGGCTTCTACCTACACATTAACAGCTTGTTTTAGTGAAACTGCTTACCTGCTACAGGAAAAGCACATACTTCTGCATCTTACTAACTGTATGTCACTGTGTGCTCTCATGGGTGTTACAACACTGAAAGATTTTTAAAGGGCTCTGGGACACATTTTAAAAAGATGCCCTATTGTTAGTGGAAAAGACTCAAGAAAACTCTGCCCACTTTTTGTGCCAGGGCAAACTACACAAGTCAACAGAAGGCTTAAATTAGTCCTGAATAAGCAGCAAGTATTGCTGTATGCCTGCCTGTAGCTGGCATACAAAGCCAGTAGTTAATAGTGAGGTACAGTGGGGCGCCACCAAATACAGAGTTTATTTGCTTAAGAAACAAGGTTTAATTAGCAAACACATGGCAAAGGTCTCTATCAGCTTATTTCTCCTTCTGACAACCTAATCATCTTGATTTCACTTTTTAAAGCATTAGTATATTCCGTTTCAACTTGATTTTCATTATTTACTTATTGTCTTACTTGCTTCATGCTCAAACTAGTCTATTTTGTTTTATGAGTCATGAGCACATTTACCACCTTGCAAACTGCAGCTCAAACATGGCATGTGTGTTCATAGTTTTGAAACACAGCAGAATCACAATAAGCAATGACTTAACCCCATGTAACAACCAGATCACATGAATACTCCATGCTTCATTATAAGTGTGCTGGCATCACTTTCTTGTCAAATACTTCCCTATACAACACCTTTGCTTTACCTTCTGGAGTGATCATTACTTCAGTGCTGGAAAATTCAGATAATAATACATGTGCCATAGAGACACACATACAAGAATAAGCATTTATTTAAGAACAAATGGTTCAGCAGGACTGCATCTGAATCCCAAATATATACACAACATCACTATAACCCCAGAGTAGTTCAAAGAATTTTTATCCCACATATTTGAGATTTGCTCAGAACTTTAGACATCAAATATTTCATGTTTTTAATCATTCTTACATTTTTGTTATCATTCTATTCTACTAGCTAAAGTTCTTACCTTCTGTTTCAGTGAGATTTAAACGCTGTTGAAAATCCCTTACTGGCAAACCCTGTAAGTATAAAGCAAAAACACTGAGATTCTCCTATGTGTTCCACAAAGCAAATTATGAGGTACTGCTACGCTTAAAATAACAAAAGTTAACACTTCTGTCTTGCAAGTTATCCCTGTACAGAACTCACTGACATCTACGGGAAAGGAGCCATGGAGAATATTCAGAAACATGCTTTTGCCACAGGCAAAATGAAATACACAGCCCAAGGACACAACATAGTCACAGAAAGAAAGTTTCAACACAATTTAGTGAAGCAAGAACTGAATGCTTTCCCCATCAAAGCTTGCTTCTGCAGTGTTTTCCAGGCTCTTCATAGCTGAATGTGTCTTTACATAAGAAAACTGCAAAAATGAACATGCAAATACAGGCTAGTACCCACTAGCCCCAGGCAAGATTTCATTTTGATCTGAGACTAGACCAAAAAACAGATAAAAAACCCAAGCTGAAAAACTACAGGGTAAATACATAATCCAGAGTCTCGCTCTGAATACAACACAGACATCTGCCTCCACAACTTCAACCATTTCAGCACATACCACTGTCCTGCAGGAACAGCCAAGGCTCACTGGAAAGGTTCTTTGTCCCACAACAGAGCATTCAGAAGGATGGATTGTTTCTTTGGGATGCTGAGGGATGTAAACGGGATTCCTTAAAAGATGATTTAGCTGTCCATGGGTTCCGTTGTTTGGGGCTGGTTTCACATCAAGCAAGTCTACAAAAGAATTCAAATAACAGGATGAAAAAAAAAAAAAAAAAAAGACTGTAACACACTGCTGCTTGTATTGTGATTACAGTTATGGGTGATTAAAAGTATGGGTGAGTCAATAATCCTGCACTGCTTGCTATTCAGAACAACTGAAAGGGAAAGTAATGACCCCTTTAAAAGGAAGCACATATATTCTCAGCTAGGGTTCAGGACAGTATTAGTCTGCTTGCAAGGACAGAACAAGCACAAAAAATGACAGAGGATTACTTCCAAAGGGAAGTGAACTTGCAGCATCTAAACATGCAGTAGAAGACAGAATGGAAATCTCAAACACATAACATGTGGCTACACATTTAAGTTTTGGGTTTTTTTTTGGTGGTGGTGGTGGGTTTTTTTGTTTGTTTTTTTTTTTAATTATCTGGAAATTAAGTACATACACTTCAGTTAAACATCGTTAAAGTGTAAAACTGTAGAAGAACCAGCATAGAACATGGGTTCTGCTTAGCACTGAACTCTAAAATGTTAAGCTTCAAAATTCCAACCAAAGCAGAGTTCTAACCATAAAAAACATCTGTATTCCAAAACCACCTCTGCAGTTAAAGAAACTCAAGCAACTAAAAGCTGCCTAACACCAATGCTCAGAGATGCATCAGGCAATTTTGCAAAGCTGAAAAGACCAAGCCCCATTTCATGTTTAATCCTCACTAGGATTTGTAGATTTGTTGTTCCTCCATCTACTTCATATTATTTCATAGGTTTAGTATGTTTTCAAAGTACAGCAGGTGACGAGACAGCCTTGTATCCAAAAGCTCGGGAGTTAGATCACTCACCTAGAGCACAGGAGTTCAGAGCTCAACTTTCCTTCCTACATGTGGAAATTGAATACATTTCTCCCTGCACTGTGCCATTCATGTTATGACCTCATTCCCTCCAGAATAAGCTGCTTTGCTTTGGGAAGAATAAATCAAGGTTTCTAAAGCAGTCCCTGCTCCAATGAACATCTCAAACAAAACAATATATAAATAATAATAATAATAAAACAACAATAATAATAATAAACCACACCACAGAATCAATCCTGGAACTCACATCCCCAGTTCAACAGCTAAATTACACTCTTATCTTCTTATCATTTTAATTGGAGCATCCAGGAACTCACAATATCTGAGAAACCCCCAACTCTAGCAGTTCGAACGCTTTGGAAAACATGAGATGAAATTCCCTCATTCAGACAACACAATCAGTTGCGCATATCTGGTGTTCATGATTTGAGCTCTGATGTGCTGCATAAATTGGAACCGTTCTTTCTCTAGCTGCCCTTTGAAGAAGGTACACCCTAGGAACCCAAATGACAAGGGAAAGAAGATGCCTTTCTGCCATCCAGAACCACACCTAAAGCCCTTAGCAAGGAAAAGGTTTAGGAAGTTGTCTCATTTCATCATTTTCTACCTGAAAGTTAAGTTGCTGGCTTCTAACTCTTTCTGTACAGGATAGAAGAAATCTGTATCTCAGTGAATACACACAAGATGTCTCATCTGTCACTGAACTTGCTTCCATGAGATGCCAGTAAGGACTCTACCCCTCCCCTGAGGCATATACAGAACGGAATGGGGGAGTATAAGCAGGTTCAAGGAAATCAACCACTACATGACAAGACATCAAAACACACAAAGGTATGCAATACACACTTCCTAATGGCCTCTGTTTCCTATTCCAGCAAAGAATTTAAACATGTGGTTTAAATATGGTATACCTGAATATTGCCACTGATCTCAAGCATGTGCAGTGTTCCCGTTAAGTGCTTTCTGGATCAAACCCTTTGGCAACATATTGTCTCTCACAGAAGCATGTGTTAGAGCAAGCATGGATCCTGGCAAGAAAGAGAAGGAGGCAGGAGATAATGGAAAACAGGTGAAGACCTCAAAGGGAATAAATTAACTGTGAAAGCAGAAAAACTAGCAGTGGGCATTGGGAGAAACCATGAAATACAGAACGAAGGAGAACGGACACAAGAGCAGGAAATAACGGTCACATTGTATTTGAAAGGGGAAAAACAGGAGGGCAGCCAGGTCTGATTTTCTGAAATAAAACCCACTTCTCTGGTGCACTGAAGACCATGGAGGTATAAGAAACGGGGAACCTGAGTACTGCAGCTATGCAAATGAAGAGACTGAAGTTTAGAGCAAGACTCCAAAGCCATGGAACTGCAAGCTAACAATATAGCTGCAGACCATTAAAAGACAAAAAAAGGTGCATTTGAAATAGCTGTGATATTAAACAATGAGAATGGACAGGGAAACATCCAAATTCAAGTATTAAAAGATACAATACATACATTGAACAAGTGACACAGACATGGGTGAATCAGGGGGAAAGTTTGTTACATGACTCAGGAAGGTATGTCAATTTCAAAAAGAAAATCTCAAATTCAATTAACTGAATTAAAAACATCTAAATCAGATAATTAAAATTGAAAACATAGGAAAGGAAAACAACAAATAAGAACACACATGACAGACCTCACAAGAAATTGCTCAAGTGCATGAAAAATTGGATGGGGCAGGGGGGACATGACTCAGGCTTTCTGGAAATGAGCTGCGTGGCAGCTGAACCCATATCCTCATAACCGTTACTGTGATTGCTATTACTACACTGCCTGAGTAAGGTCACCTGAGGGATTAATATTGAATTAAGCTTCTAATTAAATAGGAGAGAGAAAGGGAGGGTGCCTTCTTGACGAGAGGGAGATTGTAAAGTAGGCAGTTTTAGTACTGGTGAGCCAGTGGCACGCACAGGGACTAGTGGAAAATATAGATATAAGCAGCCTAACTTGCACAGCCTGAATAGTTCTCAGTCATTTAGAAGCTGAATCTTTCTCAGAAAAACAAACAGCTTTTAATTAATGAAAATCAGCATGAAATCTTAAGGACAGTTTTCTAAGGGCTTTTAAAAGTTCATTATTAAAAGAAGATTTCTGACACCCAAAAGCTATTACGTTTTTAATGAACAAAGGAGACCCCCATTGATTGTACTTACCACACATTAAATTATATACTTCAATGTTTTCAAATGGATCAACCTGAGTTTGAAACTTGAATCCTGGTCCAAAACCAATGAAGATAGCCTAGGGTTCACAGAGAAAAGTGGAATTCTCTTTCAGACAGTTTGAAACTGAAAATATCTTCACATCAGCATTTTCTTCCAAAAACTTATCTTTACTTTAGCAACATAGTATGGATCAAGTTAAAACATCCTTTTCTTTAAAAAGAATTCCAGTAAAATGCATGTAATCAGATATTTGAAAAGATATAGGAATAATTTTAAAAAATAGCAAAGGAGTCATAGGAAAACCAATTCTGTCTCGTTGCCTTTAAAAAGATTCCTTCATCCATTTATGAAGTTCTTTGCTCTCCTCTGCTTTTCAAGAAGTTAAGCTCATTCTCCTAAATGATTTAAGTGATTTAATGAAAATGTTGAGCCAAAATAACCATTGCTGTTCATGCCCTGTTGTGGTTTAAGCCAGCAGGCAGCTAAACACCATTAACTCTACTCTAGCCGAAACCAGGACACCTGCAGACAATTTGGAAACTTTTAATTTAAGTCTGTAAAAACATCTGTTAGAAACGATGTTCTAAATAGATGAAGGAATTGTGAGATCCTAGACTTCTACCTCATATTTGCAGCTGTTTATTCTTCTTCTTGCACCACTTCCTGAGCTGTGCTGGCACAAGCAATTGTATAGCCATACAGCAAACCTGAACCAGAAACTCGGTCAGTTCAAAACATTTTTTTTCTATTGGCTCTTTTTCATCTGGTTCAGTTCCCAGACCTACTTAGCTCTGCAGCCACGCAAAGCTTACGCTAGGATAGAGCAGGGTTCACTGCAGGACTAAGAGCAAGGTAGCATAGGCAGCAAATGCTTGAATTCAACTGTTGTCAAGACAATTGTTTTTAAACTTACCCTGAGATATTCAGGTAGGGTTGTTTGTTTGTTTGTTTGTTTTTAAGTAAAGTAGCTTGTGCACATCTGCCATGTAAATATACTGAATGAGCAATGGATGCTTTGCATTCTGCAGATCTCAAAGCTCTTTGCAAACAATGCAATTGTCTCATTTCATAGCTGTGTGGCAAAAATAGAGGCTAAAAATTCTAACTTCTTTTTTAAGATGTTAGCATAATGCAAGCTGTTATTCTGCAATTGTTGCTACCAAAATCTGTGGCCTAACAATGTACTCAAGAGGCCTAATCGCAACTACATGAGGCAGGAATATGCTACCTCCTTTCTGTTGACCTGGGCAATTACACAGTATGAAATCTATGCTGGTATGATGTAAGCTACAACAGGATGAGAAAGACCAATTAGGGATGCTATAAACTGACAATCCCAAGTCTGGCAAGAAGTTTGACTTTATTGTTAAACTGCTTAAGAAAATTTATGCAGTTGAACTGTAGCAGAGAGACTACAGTACGCTGTCATTTGGCATCACATGGCCCTGTTGGTTTAACCCATGGTTAGGTATAGAAAAATCAACAGATTTTCTGTTGTCAAATCAGGGAAGAAAAGTAAGCCTGGAAGGATAAACTGATACACAATTAATACAGGTTTGATTAACAGTTAACAAAATAAGTTGATGTCAACACTAAATATTTCTATTTATCATAATGTAAAATAAGTCTTTTAAGAGTAAAATCTATGTTTTACAGGGACTACATAGGTCTTTTTACAACACTGTTTAACTCACAACTGTTAGTAGATTTTATCCTGAAAATAACTTTTTTGAAATAAAGACTATCGCCTTTCATTTTGTTGATAGAGACCAAAGCAGAGAATAGGTTAAGTGACTTGCCCAAATCAGAGGGAGCTGAATGAGAATATGATTTCATGTTTCTCAAGTTTAATACCCTATATTTCCTTTCCATTCCTTATTAAAGAGAAGATGTTAGGGACTCTGTCCTCAATTTAAACATGACTGACATGCTTAACAGCAGGGCTACCTCAGAACAGTGTTACCTAGGCTATCATGAAAAAACAGAATTATAGAGTTGGGAGACCACTTGGTCAACTTATGCAATAAACTGAATCAAAAATAATATAATTATTTCTGCAAGATGTGTGTCTGAACAGTTCTTAGAGTATTCCTGTGGTAGGACCTCCATAGACTTCCAGGTCAAACTATTCTACTCTATAATGATTTAAAAGGAGTTTTCTAATAATCAAATCCATTCTTCTTTACTGTAGTTTAAGACTGTTACTTCTGGTGGTAGTTACTGTGGAAAATGGAGAATGGACCAGCCTTAGAGACCAGAGGAACTGACTGGCTAAGGGATACTGGCAGCACCATGCTCTCCAGTGGTACGTGGTAGGAGGCAGGGAGACAACAGTAACCCCCCACCCTCTTCCTTTTATTTATTTTTTTAAACCATGAGGCCAAGGAGCTGCCCAGAGAGGTTGTGCATTCTCTGTCCTTGGCAGTTTTCAAGATGCAGTTGCATAAAGTCCTGAGTAATCTGGTCTGATCTCACAGCTGACTCTGCTTTGAGTTGGAGATAGGACTAGAGACCTCCTGAGGTCCCATCCAATCTGAAATCTCGTGCTCTATGATTCCTATATTTGAGGATTTGGAAAGATAAGTTTTCTCTTTTCCTGCATTTAATGTTAAAACAATAAAACTTGGAACATCTTTATATTCTCACCAGCACAGTCAAATCTCTGGGGCAAGTCCTGTTGCATTTTTGCCCGACACTTACAACAATAGAATCCCACCTTGTGCGGGTTACCCAGCACATCATAATAGTAATCAAAGAAACGTTTGATTTCTTTAATTGCAGATGACCATAGGTCGTAAAATAATAATAATCCCAACACCTAGCAGCCACAACATTCGTAAACTGAAGGTGCTAAAAGTAAGAGCTAACATAAGTTTTCAAGTCTCACCTGCATACTGGGGAAGCGATTATCAGAGCCATGGAATCCACCTGTGCAACTTTTAATCTCAAATGGTTTCCTATTAAAAAAAAAAAAATCACAATTTATATAACTCATACTTTACAAACCATATCAGCTTAGAATACATTCCATGGTGCGTTGTTTACTTGTCTATTTAAAGATTTCAGAGGCTTATCCATAGGGAATAGAAATTCTTCAAGCTCTGGAGAAGAATGCCTTTAAATTAGAACGATAGTTTTCTCCATAAATCTTATTCCTCTGGAATTCTCAAGTGTCTATTTAAAGTCAAGTATCAGAAGACACATGAACAAAATATTTGTTCTTAGGGTAAGAGATTATCACTTCACTGGCATTTAAGAAACAGAACTTTACAGTATACTATATAAGTATTTTCATAAGATTTTTTTAATAAACATTGTAATGTAATTCAGAGCATTCAGCTGGGCATCTTACAGTCTAGTAAAAACAAATCTCCAACATATGTCAGGTCCACATACATCACTTAAATGCATTCATTTTCAGTAACCCAAACCTGATTTGCAAAACCTGCACGTTTTCAGTTTTACAGAACAGGACTTATTGAATACATGAGCTGAAAACCTCTTTGGTGATGAAAGCCCTGGAATATCACAGAGGTGTTCAAAATTACATTATTACAGCAGGTGCCCTTATTCTGGGGGTTGTAATTTCATTGGTCAGAACATGTAAGCTAATTACTAACAACAGCATGTTCTGTAAATTCAATGTGGATCACTCACAAGACTGATTCAACAACAGTTATACATATGCTTAACATTCATGACTCACTTCAGAAATTCCTAAAGTATGGCACGATGTGCTTGAGAAAAAGGAGACCTTAGTTTCTAACATTTGTGTCACAAAGCCTGCTGCTACCTGCATATTCAACAAGGGAGTATCCATAGCTGTGAGTTTAGAATTGAGCCTTCTCAGGTCTGCACAAACTGCAGAGAAGAGCATGGTTTCTGTATCCCTTGCAACAAGAAATTCAAGAACAAGAACAAAAATTCCAGGCTCCAATAGCTATCATTGGACTCTAAGCATCTGGAAGACAAAGGCTATGAGAAAACTATGAATTCTTTGCTGTATAACCAAGTACTGAAAACTGCAACTTACCTAGCAAGTTGCCACTGGGAGTTTAAATAAAAGTGCAATGGTTCAATCCGGTCATTGTTGGCATAATGGAAACGCTTGGGTAGAAGGTGTTTCATATAAGCTTTGAAAGGTTGATTTGGTTCTCTGCACTGAAATATTTCAAATTAAAATATAAATTGTAAATTTCATCACAATTGTCTTTATTTCATGCACAGTTCTTACAAAGCACTTCACTTACAAAGCATCTGCAACAGCTTCTATTAAGGACAATGGGACTCCTTTAAGTTTGGAGTCATATGGTCTGGCACATAAATATTAATACTTAAAGCAAAAACTAACTGGTTTTGCATTCAATAATTATTAAAAGAATATTTATATGAGATTATAGAAACCATTTACTCTTCTTATTTTTTTCCTTATGGGCTACAGTTGTACAGAACCAAACTGTATTGCCTATAATTCATAAAAACTACAGAGACATGAACATTATGATATTTTCAAGTGGTAGGAGACTATCCAGCGCAATAATTGTACATTTCTGTAATACTGGAAGTCACAGACACTCTAGGCTTTTTTAGATTGGTCACACAGGAACAAACAGATTTTTCAGTGGTGCAGGGATGTGAACAGAAGTCTAGAAGTATAGAGCAGAAAAGCAAATTCCTTAAGTTGGAATTGACAAAAATGTATCACTATCCCAGCTCAAAGCTGTTTATCAAAAGGGTGTGAGCAAGCTAATCTTATGCTTGTCCAGGAAATGGAGCTAAGCTTTACACTGATTTGGCCCTCAGTCAGCATGGTCCAGATACACAAGTTCTCCAGTTTGAAGAGCAACATGATACAGCATTATGTAAGAGGTAGTGAAAAGAAATGAAAACAAAACCTTAGTTAATGCACAACCAGAGACAGTCAAATGACACCTTACCGAACTTTGACCTTCCCTTCCCTTTCCCTACAAGGAACTACTTTTTTTTTGTTGTTAACTTTACAGCATATGGAAGGCCACTGATTCAAAGTCTAGATGCATTTCAGTAGCTTAGAAAATAGCTGATGCTATAAAATACCAAGCAGAAGTTAAGCTAGAACAGGTAAGATGACACTTACTGTGAGGTTTCTGACAATGCCTTCATAGTTAACTGGAAGAATCATATGTAAGAATTAGTCACCTAAGTTAAAAAAGATCAGATATAAAATGAAAGCATTCCCATTATGTAATATATTTAACTTCAAAATATTTCTGACACAGAAATCATTTTTCCAGAATGAAAGCTCTGCGGAGCAAAACATTCACTAAGCTGTCAAGTTATTGTTTCTATGAACTTTTAGTTCAGAGACACTCCTTCCTTGCTTAATGACAGCTTTAAATTTTTCAAGTACTTTAGCTACAGTTAGAAAAATAATCTGAGAAGTACGCTTTCACAAAAGAGGCAGCTAAATGCTGTGCTAATGAAGCTGGATTTTTCCTACTTACTAATAAAACTCTAAGGAAAAAAGAAACAAATAGAACAATCAGGACGGCAGCTTTATCTGGCAAGCGTCCTTAGAAAGAAAAGCCAAGAACAAGCGAGCCAAGATTCAGATTCTTAGACTCAAGCCAAAAGGGGACATCACATCATTTAACTTGACGTTTTGTATAACACAGGCCCATTACATTTCACACAGTTACTCTGCCCTGAGTCTGATATTCAGTGCCTGACTGAAGTACATAAAGGATTACGCTTGCAAGGGAACCATTAATAATTCCTGCACAGATATACTCAGTGCTACAAAGACAGATACAATATTTCATGAAAATAGTGCATGTGACAAAAACAGGAGATACTCTGCTTTTCTTCTCCCTGAACGTGTTTGTCCAAAGAGAACCTGGAACCCACACTTTCCAAAGGAAACATTAAAATTGTTTAGAATAGCACCAAGTAAACAAAACTTAAAGTCAGTGGGGTTGAGGCATACAAGTTTTAATGGGCTTGGAAAACAATTATCTAGACAGAAAAAGCAATTAAGTGTGAAGGAAGCACTTGTATTCAACATTAAAATAAATTAAAAACTGCCAGCATTAAGTGTTCTGCTGCAATGAGACTGCTTAATAAATTGAAATTTAAGATCTGTAAGCATTCATTGATCTTTACTCAGGTTGATAAACTTCTTTTATGATTATTTGCAGTTCACTCAACTGGTTTGTTGTCATACCATTAGGAGAAAAAACTTTTATTTTAAATAACAATGAAATATAATACTCAAAATGATATGTAAAAGATGGTAAAATTTTTACATTTCTTTAAGTCTGAAATACAGCAACTCTCTATATAAACTGGTAAATCAGGAAATAATGTGAGACATGAGGGGAGATTTTGGGGTCTATCTTGAGTACTGAAGATACATTCAAAGGACTGCCCTTCACAAAGCAAAGCATTTGTGTGTTGTCACTCTGAGGCATCCCACATAAGCAATTTGTAGAATTTATGTACACTTTCAGACCTGCAAAGGCGAATGGTCTTTAAAAGCATGGGTGTACCACTCAGTATTTCCCCTTAATTATTACCCAGCTTGTCCCTAGCTGACCCGGAATATGTATATCCTAAGTTTGTACTCAGAAAGCACAAAACGGTACAACAAAGTAACAGAAATTAGTTTAGCAACTACATACAAGAGAAATACTCATCTGGAACATTATTAGGTCGAAGGCGAGCTGCAGGACCAGGTACTAATATGAAATCTTGAACATTATCCAGGTAGGTGCTCAGATATGCTGTTTTCCTGCAGCTCCCTGCTTCCATTCCTGCACAAGAAAATAAAATTTATTTAAATATGTGAGTATCAGTGTGGAGTATCCTTGCTGATGAGACACATAAGTTAATTGTAAAAATCAGAAATACAATTTCTCAGGTCTTTTTATCAGCAACACCAAGACATGGTCAGACCAAAGATTCACTTAGCCCAATACCTTCCAAAAGCAGAAAAAAAGAAAAAAAAAAAAAGATTGGTAAAAGATACAACTTTTCACTTATTACAGAAATAATTATAAAAATATAGAAAAGCTATTAAAGAAATAAACCGAAGTTTCACATTTACAGCCTTTTAGTAATGGATAAGAGAATTAATAACTGAAAGGAAGATGTGGCTTTGGTTTTCAATTCAGCAATTCATAGACTTGTTGTGTAGTGTAGTTAAAAGAATAAAATGATTTTTTTTTTTTCAATTCTCCTTTTGATTTCTTTTATCATTTGGTAATGATTACAGGAGAAATTTGGAATAAAATATGAAAATGATTTAATCCTTCTCGATGTTCTCCACTTCTTTTCCCCACACTCATAGTCTAATTCTCACCCACACTGATTATCTCTTATGCCATGCCCATAATACAGAAGTTTATATATATTAGCAGGTTCCTTAACATTGCCACAAACATGCAAGTATAAACTCAGAATATTACTTTATAAAAACAGCCCTTCAAAATTTTGATACATTTTACAAAATCAAATTTACCATGATCTGATATAAAAATAATGTTCAGGCACTTATGCAAGTTCATCTGTTTGAGACCATCCATCAGCATCCCAACTATGTTGTCCACTCTCTGTAGTGCCAAAATGACCTGCAAGGACAAAAGCAGGCATGTAAAGTGCCTACTGATCACTTTAATTAAAAATAAATTAAAAAATACTGCTAGAGAGAGTGAATAAGTTTAAACTGCAACAGTACGTGCTAGTAATAAATAAGGATTTCTTCTTATAGACCATTCAAGGTTAGATGCAGTCCAGGCATAGGTAAAGGACACAGGGGAACTAACCAACTGTGCAGCAACCCCCAAACGCACAACAGGGAGCACACAGAGTTCACATGAGAGGAGGAACTGTGAGGACAGGAGAATACAACATTCTCAATACCACATTAAACCTGCTTTTCCTTTATTCCCACTTCTCTCAGTTCTGCACCCTTCAGATACATATTTTTTGCATCTACTGAGAACAGACTCAAGAGGTGCACCTCTAAGGCTAAATGAAAAGAGAGCCTGGAGACTGGCTAGCACCTGCATAGCTCAGAGCTACCTCCATCTACAGAAGACTGGATGTATCTACACTATACAGCTCTTGGTCCTACTTTTTTTCTGTGCCACAACCTGTACTAAGACAGAACTACACATTTTTATGTGTTTTCTCAGTTTAAAACATTTGAACAAATCAGATTACAGACAGTAAGACTGGTTTTAAAGTATGATATTGAGGATGTTTGTCACTTTACCAGGAGCATAACCGAGGACAATATGGAATGCCTTAGGGCAAGAGTGCTGGTGGCAAAACACCAGAGGACTCAAGAGAACAAAGGAAGCCAAGCCTGCGGCAATCTTCCTCCAAATTACCATTGTGAGTGGCCCTGGAGCAAACTGTCCTTGAAAGCACCTTTGAAAAAGCAAGAGCTTTTTCTTGTTGTCACCACTGCGGTTAAATACCTAGCTGATGCTCAAACTTTCTGACCAGTCAAGACAGGAGGATTTTTTTAAAGTTCCTGAGAGCTTTTTCCTTTGCATGTTTCACTTCTACCTGTAAAAATATAAAGCTACTTAGTGCTCTTGTAAACAACAACACCGACCAGTCCCAAAAACTTATACAATGGCTTATACAACTGTGTGATAGGGTGAGCTTCCCTTTTATCACTCTCTTTCCAAGAAGACATAAAATCTAACTGCAGGGAGATAAGACCAATATTCATCTGAACTTTGCACAGGGACTGGGGAAAATGAATGAAAATCATAACATGAATGCTTATCCACCAAAATTTGGACTATCATGGGTAAAATCTATGTTCTTGACAAGATGAAACTGTACAAAGTTTTGGTGGTGTGTTTTTGCTGTTTTTGTTTTGTTCTAAAATCAGCATAAAAAGTTTGTATGGGTCAGGTAAAACAACATACAAGAGATGGCAATTTTAAAGTTACTGAAGCAAAATAAAAATTAGAGTTACTGAATAGGCTGTTTACTGCATGCTTTGTATTGATGTTAATTATGGACACGCTGTCTATTAAAAAAATCTTTTTCTAATAAGTATACTGAACACAGTCTTGGTTCATCTAATGCGATTTATAAAAGGTTTATTATAGAATCAGAGCTAAAGTTCAAATTAAAAGAAGAAAAAAAATAAATTACTTACTCCACTGCTTACTGGTCCAAACTTATGGCCTGAGGAATCTGGTTCTTCTAAATACAGAGTGTAAAAGTGTGGTCTATATCAAACAGTACCAAAAATGTAATATTTTACATATACGTTGAGACAGTTTGAAGAGATTATATTTCAACAATGGATACGGAATATTGGAAACAACTCTATAATTCAGAAGCAGGGCACATTAGAGGGAAATAGAGAAACATAACAGTAAAAATAGTTTTCAGTCATAAAAACAAGCTTGCATCTAATAGTATTTTAACATTTCTAGAGTAATATATAATATAGTTTAAAATAGAAATCATATTTACAAAACATTTCATTGCAATACCACTGGAACAAGAACTCATGCTTGCAATTGTATACCTACCTTTCATCTTCAGGTAACTGCAGCCAGCGAAGAATAGTTACCACCCTTTCTTCAAAAGGGACTGAGCTGTATCAAAACAATACTAGATCAACTAAATATTTCCAAGAGCTACAAAACTTTAGTCACACATATTACAAAATCAGTGTTTATTAGCAGAGAAATTTGAATTCAACTGAATGCTATTAATGGATATTTAACAGAATACAAGTTTCTCTGTGCTAATTTTCTGTGATTCTTGAGGAGTTGATGTCCTTATTCTAAAGCTTACATCAATATTCTCCCCATTGACTGCAATGAAATTATAATACAGTTCTCAGTATTTCTTGTGTTTATTTTACAAACAGAATAATTGATTTTAAGGTACAAATGCATGTGTAGGTTTTCTTTCCTGTATTAAGTTTTGAAAATGTCTTGGTTTGGGGGTTTATGTTTATACAGTTTGAATACAAATTCTCATACTATGTCACAAAGGAGATCCTCATCAATCTGAAGCAGACCAACAATAAGCATGTTGACCTGTAACATTTTGAGGCATCCACAAAGTTAGTAATTCAGCTACCTATCACAAGTTTAACTGAACATGTATGAATCCCTAAAGAACAGCATAGATAGTAAGTCAAGAATCAGGATTTCCATTCTATATTAAGGTGTAGGGAGACAGACTGATTCAAGGAAGACAGAAATGAAAAGCCTTGTTTCTTGTAAGAGATTTGAAATTATTAAATAAATAGTGATAAATACATTTATGTGGCATTTTCATTAGACAAAAAATGCTTAA
The DNA here is from genome assembly GCF_009769625.2 of Cygnus olor. Lineage (NCBI taxonomy): Eukaryota > Metazoa > Chordata > Aves > Anseriformes > Anatidae > Cygnus > Cygnus olor. The sequence continues at coordinate 59,305,444 of NC_049171.1, read as the reverse complement.
ATGCAATGAAGACCAATGACTGACTAAAATATCACTGCCTTAATGTGAAATATTATGAAAATTTACAATGAAAATAATTTGACACTGGAACAATTTACAAGTAATGATTTAAGAGTAAGATGTTAGTTTTCAGGGATAATACTATGTCAAGACCTGATACATTCACCTTGTGAGAGATTTGGATTGAATGACTCTAAACACACCCATAGATGACTTGTATAAATATAAATGGAAAAGCACTAAAGCGTCAAAGCTGGGTGCTCTTAAAGCTGTTTTTTCCACATATTTCCTGTAAAACGTTTGCTGAAGAGTGGCAAAACCATTAGACAAAGAATCTACACTGCAGTGAAAGGAAGTTAATTTGATCCTACTTTTCTTTCATATGGTATAGAACTATTTAGAAACGCATAAAAGGTTTTATACTTTCTCTGGGATCTGTCCCATCACAATAGTTAATGTAAAATATTCATCCAAGACACAAGATTTCACACACCTATTGTATTTTTCATACAGATTTGGAAAGGTCCCATCAATTGCTACATCTGATCCAGGCCAGAAGAACGTAGCAGCTTTCAGACCTTGGTACATAGCTGTTAGCCAGATCTGCAGGACAAGAATAATCATTGTCATTAGTGGAGTTCACCCAGTTGTGAACCACTCCCACCATCTCTGCACCTTTCAGAAAGATCAAAAACTAAAAACGTTAAGCAGAGCACTCAGGACAGTCAATTTTGCATCTCTCTGCTATCTGCAGTCCCGATATACCATCCAGCCTGATTCCTTATTGCAAACACCCATACCCCTTCCACTGCTACACTGCGGGGAGCCAGGACAGAAGCAGGATCTACCAGCTTCCGCAGCTAGGAGCAATAATGCAATAGCAGAACCACAGCTGAGTACTACGAAGCAGAAATTTCTCAAGAACAACGGAGTAAGCAAGAAAGAGCAGGAATGTTCCTGCATACTCTGAAATATAGGAGCAACAGTTAGGTCAATGTTTCTGATTTTAAGGCAGATCCCATGATTTACAGATTTTTCTGTTTTCAGCGTGGTTTCCTGCCAGACTCCTGCACCACTTTCTTCTCTGTGGCCTGCAAAGCCTACATTTGTGTTCTTTCCTCCTCAAATATCAGTCCTCCACACATTACTAAAAGGTTGCACCTGCTCCTTCACTGTTCTTCACGTCAGCTCTCACCCAAACTTTCCCATGCCAGTTCGTTTTGATGGCAGTCTCAGCACATTTGCCATAGCAGTATGATTAAACTAAGAGCTTTTCTTTTAAAACCGTATCTTTAGACTCAGTAGTAATTTGGGCAGAATGCAAACCTTTACTACTGCTTATTACTGTAATTGGTCTGAAAATTTCCTTAGAGAAGTTAACTGCAAGCTCACGTGATATTGAGAACAGAAGAAAATCTGCTATCTTTACTAGTTATTTTGAGCTAGTTTTCTCTTTACGGAAAATTTCATTTAAGTTCATCAAAATATATTACACTGCTTTGTTCCTAATTCTGCAGCTCTAGTATAGCAATTTTGAATCATGATGAGTAAGTAACGCTCCTTGGTTGACTTAGAAGTACCCTCTGTAACTTTTTTAACATCACTACGCAGTCAAGTGATGTTAAATAATATGACAAAATACTGCTGTAATGCTCTCAGCTGTGCAATAATACTTACAGGCTGTCCTTGGTACCACTGTGGATTAAACTTCTCTTCACTTCTAAGGGTGAAGGATGCATTTCTTTTGAGGTCATACATCTTGTTATCAATTATACCATGAGATTCAGGATACAGTCCCTGTAATTGAGAGGACACCTTGTTGCAATGTTATGAACCTTCTGGCTACACAAATATATGTTTGTTAGACAAACATGTTCAATGAATAATCTGTATGTGACCCTACTCCAAGCTCAAGACTACACCAGTACCTCAAATTGCAAATTTAACAGCATCACCTGTTATTGCTACCAAAACCTACCTTACAATTTTTAAATGCTTTGCAGTGAGATTAAAAAAAATAATTAAAAGCATTTCAAAGGAGAATTGTATATCAATGGATGAAAGCTCCAGCTGGGGAAAACCATTCTATAAACAGTTAAAGAAGTTCCGAGTCACCAGCTGCTAGGTAGCTTTAACAGTCTGAGTGCTCTTCTTTCACACAGACTGACTTCTTTTTAGATTAAAGGGGATAATAACACCATTGGGGCTTTCATGAACACAACTGCCTGCTAATTTTCACAAGAATGGGGAGCTGAGACAAAGCTCTACATGGTGTTTAGAGATACTCTAAAGTGGCCATAGAGCACGGTTAACACCTCTAGCTGTATATTGAAACACGGATACTTGGCAGGATTACACAATTAAAAATCTCATTCCTGCACTCCTGCTGATTTACCAAAAGCCAGTCCTGAAAAACTGGGAAGATAAGAAAGAAGATGCAGACCGTCAAGTATTTAATTCAATTTTACTTCTCACATCATGAAATTAAGAAGGCTCTGCGGGATTCCAGCCCTGTATTCAGTGCTGACAACCTCCTTTTTTCTTTTTCCTTTATACACAGGAGGTGAAGATATTCACAAGGTCAGGTTTGGGATAATTCTATCCAGGTTTGGGTACAGTCAACCATGGAGCCGACACTAATATGATACTCAGATCTTTCCTTTCATTTCATGTATGTCTTTGGGCTATGCCAAGATGCCTTGAAGAAGCGGAACAAGGCTGACAATTTAAAGTCAGGCTGCTCTCACTCCTGACTTTAAGAACAGATAGATCTGCAGTTTATTGGAATGAGGTTTTACAAATGAGGTTTTGTAAAGTGGCATGATTTACATTTATATGGGAATTCCTGCAACTGGTCTCAGAAGAACTGGATTACTTAAAGAGATCAGATCTGAGCAGTTAACTATAGTGTTATACAATGACAATCTAAATTATGCAACGAGCATAATAAATACATTTCCATATTCTGGAGGGAAAATCCTGTAGTTTTAGTAATCCACACAGGAAGGAAAAAAAAAAAGAAAAAAACACTGTTGCCTTGGAGACAACTTGATAATGAACAGTCTCTTCGGTAGTGCAAACATAATATACATGAATTCTTACTGTGACAACGGAGTAATGATTGGGAAAGGTTTTTGAAGGATACACTGGTCTCATACTGGAAGTGTATGTTCCACATTTCTCTAGAAGGAAAAACAGCAAATTTACAGACAAAATTTCTGCAAGTTTCTATTATGCAGACATACTTTTTATTATTTTTTTTCTAAATCATGCTTCTAAAAAGTTTTCATTTTTCAGACTTCTGGTGTTAATACCTCATTTTTCTTCCCACATTCATTTACAAGCTGACTGAATGTTAGGAATACAAAATTTTGATATTCATAATGACTGACTCCAATAGTCATACGAGCAAGACCTACAGTCCTTAGGCACATGCATAGGTAAAAATGGATAATAAAAGAAATCACACCCTCCAAAGTTGCCCTGGTGAGCAGTATGTAAAATGAGCAGCTTGAGACCAACTAGCTACTTCACCATGGGAGCTCTCAGAGGTGAGACAGCACAGCTGCCACGACAGTGGTGCCCTGGCTTTCTCAATCACCCATCGAATCACTTTTTTTGGCACTCTCTCTTCTTTATATATATACACACGCATACACATAAAGTATATTAATAAAAATAAGCTCTTATTATAGAATGAATCTCAAAGTTTTCTTTATCTTGACAAAAAAAAAAAAGGTTCTTAAGGAGAAAATTTGTGCATAGTAGTATTTGTTAGTATGAAGTCACTAGCCAGGCCAAAACACTTAAGCAAAGTTTACTCAAGTTAGACTTCCAAAGGCAAATGTGCAGGACCTGATTTTCAGAAAAAAAAAAAAAAAAAAAAAAAAAAAGCGCCTTCATTATCAACATTAAAAATACAACGTGATAACCAAAAACTTTTCAACAGATCCTAAAGATCCCTATAGAAAGAAAACCAATCTTCACTGGCCTTCTGGGTTACCTATATACATATATAAATAAAATAGAATGAAAGGTTTAACAACAGAAGTGTCATGCCAAGGCACTTAGAACTCATTGGCTGGGGCTTTGGGTTAGGTCTCAGTTGAAATAACCCATTTCAGCTAATTAAGAAGAAGCCAAGCCAGCCAAAAAAAACCTCTCAAATTACATGGGCATTCTCTCCAGTTTTATGCTCTTAAGTAACAAATCATCGGTTCCACCCTTTTTGGTATGGCAACACACTTGATGCATTTCAACCATTTCCAAATCTGTTGTTGAGGCTATTTTCCTAAATAGTAGGGGTTTTTTTGCTGTTGTGTGGGTTGGGTTTTGTTTGGTTGTTTTTGTTTTGTTTTAGAGAAAGATACACTTAAAACATATTTTGTCCAAAATTGTAGGGGGTATCATTCCTATTTTTGGTTTGTTGTCTTAGTTAAAGACAACTGAAGACAAAAGGAGGATTTATTTTAAAATTATTATATCACAGTCTAGAAGAATGTGAACATGTCTTCTCCAAACCCCATAATACACATAATGGCTCTATCTAGGTTCCCTTAGAAGCCTCAGCACCATTCTGAATTCCCCACCTTCAACACATAACTCTGTGTGTGTGTATAATAAAAGTTGCTAAAAGTGAAATTGTGATATTGCCTCATAGGCGTTTACTCTAACAAAAATCTCCATGGAGACATCAGAGTTATACCCTAGTGACAGAATTAAAAATATTACCATTATTTTCTCTCATATGTCAGTATCAGGAAATAAATGAGGAATATAATAGAATGCTGCACTTGCCATCAAGTGTTTTAAAGAATAAAATCCAGAGATTTAGCAATGTCCTAATTTAAGAAAATAGTAAGTAGTCACATTAGGTAATGTGAATAACTGTTCATGGTTTCATAAATCCTGTCATTCATAAATTGTAAGTCTTTCTGGACACTTACTAGTTTAGTCTCTCCAGAGTAATGGAGAATGATGATACAGAATAATATTTTTTCCCCAGATTGTTCTTTATTTTATTCTAAAACATTATTAGACATTCTGGCTTTAAAATCTTCAAAAAGTTAAGTTTTGACCACTAAAAACCTCAATGATTCTGAAGAGGTGAATTGCCTTTGATAAAGATACTGAAGGATTTGGTTGAGGCAACTCAATTTCTTAGTGGTCAAAATTTATCATGGATTCAGTGGAAACAGAAATACAAGTTTATTACAGAAGTCACCACAAAACGTTGCACTGCAGCGTATCCACACTAAAGAATGCAGAAACTTTGCATGCGGCAGTGGACATCGCAGCCTGGAAGTCCTACAGATGCTTTGTGACACCACTATCTTGTATCTCAGCCAGAGCTATAAACATTTGTAATAGCCAACCTCTCTTCTCAATGCTCAAGATGTTGAAAATTTCAATAACTGCAGCTTATGAAATTGTTTCAAAGCCTCAATTAAAAAAAAAAAAAAAAAGCTAAAACCTCAAATACATCTGTGAATTGTTATCCTCTGGAACAGATCAAGTTGTAACAACCACTGTACAAAAAAACAAGTATTTTTACTGATTTATTTTTAGTCAAACTGAAACCAGTCATACCAGGTAGTAATTTATGAATGACAGCAAGATTGGCATATTTTTCAGACACGAAATGTCATCGGTTCTTTACAGACCACAGGAAAATGGAGACAGGAAAAGTAACTAAAGTTACTTAGACACTACAAAGTAGTGGCACGACCAAATCCAGAGAAAAAAACATACATATGAGAAATGAAGTTCTCATTTCTTCTGAAAATGTTTGTTATATGAAGGTTTTCTCAGATTCATCACATTTCTATGCTACATACCAGCCCTTCCATATCATCTTCCTTCTCTACCTTCTTTTTCAAGTAGAATGAAGTGCTTTCTATCTCACTTTCTGTTTTCTCCAAAGCCATTCCATCTAAATATGAGACAATATGCAATATAGAGCAAAAAGCATTCCTACTTCTAATTCCCCCCACATAAATAAAGTAAGCACACAACAGGAAGTGTCCATCTCTGAAATACAGCAATTGTTGCTTAACTGTTTTTTTAAGGTATTTCTGAAAATCCAAAGCCTAGCCAGCCCATTCCTCCATACCCTCCCTCTCCTTGCCCTTCCACCCCCACACACCTCCAGTTCTGTCTGCACAGCTGTTCTACAGTGCAAAAATATGAATTTCCACAGAACAGTGAGGATTTAAAAGAGTAGTAATAGCAGCATACACAGAAAAACAAACCCCACAGATTTTTGAGGTAAAACAGCATGATATTGCTTAGACAAGGGAACTACTCACGTAATTTGCTAATAACAGGTAGGAGTCTACCCCACGTCTGCAAATATTCTGCTCTGAAGCCATCCAATGAAAACAGTAACACCGGAGATTTGGTAAATCTAAACAAACAGAAATTCAAGTATTAAAAGAGAGACTGAGAAATAAATTCCTATCACTTATTTCAAGAAAGCTTTCCCAAGAATCTTGAAGATGTTCCTTAGGGGACTGTAAACCAGGCTGAGGAAATTAGTTCTCTGAAGCAGGAAGGTTTGCAGGCTGGCACAGCAGCAAGCAAGACAGCCATTGTGTCCTCTTTCTTTGCAGGCTGGCATAAGTATCCTGCTAGAAGAGGTAAGGCATACACACACATACACACATCCTGACAAGGCCTATTTTCACAAACACACACAATAAAACATAAGCCAAGATGCTCACATAATCTGCCTGGGGTTTTTTGGTACTCTATCTTGAAATCAGTTCCACTGGAGCCTCACCCAATCCTTTCCATCTCAAGGTATGAAAACGGAAAGAGAAAAGGCAATGCTAATCCATGGCTTTCCTTTATTTAGAAGAACTTATCTTCTGCACAAAACTCTGAACATAACTTGTGCACTAGATTTTCCTTAATCAGCAACTATAATACATATTTTTTCCTTTCATCTTATAAAGATTGTTTAACCAAATAAGAACTGAATCTCCACTCCTTCTGTACCAGAAGTACTACCAATCTCCAAACTGAAAAATGTGGTCCTATAACTGGAGCACTATAATAATATTTCAGCCTGGACTTGGCAGATAAATCCAGAAACTGATTTCACTGGAACAAGCAAAAATAAATTCTCTCCTTCCAGTCTCCACAGGACCTATGTTTTCCCAACTTCAGCCCTGTTCAAACAATTTCTCTCCAACTGTAAGTTCTTAAAACATTGCATCACTGATGGAATAGTCATCAGTAACTTCTTCCTTGAAGAAAAAATATCCTATGTTGAACCTATAAATGAGGACATGCGAGGCTGCAAAAGCACTGCAGTGCAGCAACAACCACTGAAAAAATAAGTTTGTCTAAAAGAAATTAATATATTTTACATGCCAATTAGAAGCTCATTTTTCCTTTCTGTTTACAAATTGTAAAATGAAAATGGCTTTTTAAATTTTTATTGGACTTTAGTTTCCCAAAATAAAACAGTGATGACAGAAGCCAAATATTATTTATAAAGTGTTGACAATTTCTTTATTGAGGTACTGCATGAAAAAATCCAAACAACAATTTACCCTGACAAGTAAAACATTCATAAGCCTTATTTTAGTCTAAAACAAACGTGACCACATTAAACTGAAGATTAGTCAGGCAACCAGAACATGTCTATCCTTTTTTTTTGGATGAACAGTCGGAAGCTTTTGGAAGAAGTTCAGCTAAAATGACTTCATTAGTCAGAACATAGCCTACCCTACCCCAGACAGAATAAAATATTAAGATGCATTTGTAACATAGAATCACAGAATGATTTGGGTTGGAAGGGACCTTAAAGACCATCCAGTTCCTACCCTCTTTTAGTTTAAAGACATTTCTCCTTGTCTTGTCACTGTACTCGCCAACAAAGAGTCCCTCACCAGTTTCCCTGTAGGCCCCCTATAGGGGGTACTGGAAGGCCGCAATGAGGTCTCTTTGGAGCCTTCTCTTCTCCAGGCTGAACAACCCCAACTCCCTCAGCCTGTCTTCGTAGGAGAGGTGCTCCAGCCCTCAGATCATCCTTGTAGGCCTCCTGTGGACTCATTCTAACAGGTCCATATCTTTCTTATGTTGGGGTCCCAGAGCTGAACTCTACTCCAGGTGGGGTCTCACAAAAGCAGAGATGTTTGTGGCCTGGTTTTCATCTATATGGTATATTTAATACCGTCTTTTGGAAAGCTTAGTAGAGACAGTAAGAGAGGAACAAGAAATGAATGACCTTCAGGCCAATATTGAAGTCTTTAGCAGAAAAGAGCAGGGAAACTTCATGTACTACCTTTGCCCATATTACAGATATTTTTTGCACCACAGATTTTGATTTCTGCAACTTCTACAAATACTTAACTTTTTTCAAACAAATTGATTCTCTCCAATGCAGAGGTCTAAAAAATTTCACTGCAAAGTTCCTTGCAATAAAATACGAACTTCGAGGCAAAGACTGTTCAATATTACCTACCTATAAGTCTAACCTAAAAACAAATTTAAAATAACTCCTTAGAAAGGGACTTTATGCAGTTGTGCCTGGCTTAACATTTTTGAGTTAACCAACTACTGAATACATGTTTTAGTTGTCTGCAAATCCATCTACTATCACCTCATGCACATAAATTATATTTGGCAAGATAGACCATTGCCACAGCTAGAGATATCGGCACTTTTGGTCTTTGTATACTCCCAAATACGTAACTCAAAAAGTCAATGACCTGTCCCATAGTCAGGGAAATGAACCTTGAGAGCCCATGTTAAACTGCATTCTTTGGAAGAACTCCAGTGCAATCCCCTTTGAGTAAAGCTCTATTTCACAAGACAAACTGATCTGAGCTCAGTTCTGAGACAAATCAGTGATTTCTGTGACTTTTTCTGTTTGTAGCTTAGCTTTTGCTCCGTCAAAAATGTGTTATCATGAGCAAGCAGACATGAGAGTACAGAGGCCCAAGCTTTGGCCCTGCCAGTGATTCATGCTGGCTGTGTCCAAGCCGTATGACAAGGCTGTTTCACAGCTCTTGGATAAATATGTATGCCACAGTCACATCCTGACTCCAAACTGAAGGAAATGCAGTGGTAATTATCCACTCCTATAAACTGGCTTCTATGGAAACATAACGCAGGCAACACAAGCTTGCTGTGGTCTAGCAGGTTCACCAGCCTGGATGATCGACAGACCAGAACTGTGGACCATGCTGCCAAGCTGACCTGCTTCCCAGAAGGCTGGTTAGACCACAATTTAAAAAAAAAAAAAAAAAAAAAAAAAGGAAAAGAAAAAGAAAAAGAAAAAAGTCTCCTCAAAAAGCTAAACATACTACACAGAGAATTTCCTACTGCCTACTGCCCCCAGGCATACAGTGCTGCCTACGCACAGCCATAAAGCATAGGAAGTAAAATGTTCTTTTCCATTAAATGTATGTAAGGCCTCAACAGGAAGCACAAATACACAATTATTAAGGAGAAAATAAATAATAACCTTCAAATACATAGGAGAGAACTGCAAAGCTATTTCTTCCAGCTCACTGAAGACAGCACATGTATTAATAGGCTTAAATTACAGCAAAAGACACTAAACACCAGGAAAAACATCTAGTTAAGCAGTAGGATAAAGTGCTTAAGAAGGTTTGAAATCTCAAAGTAGTATTTCACTCCTGAGACAGTGGGAAGGACTAGATGACTCTTGAAATCTTATAGCCCCTTATAATCCTATTACATAACATAGAATCCAGTATTGGAAAGATTTAATGTGTACTTCATTTTAAGCATTTGAGCCATCTTACTGAAATCAGTGGGATTTCTCAGATTAAGTACATCATCGAACACTGCAGTTTTTGTCTCCTCTGTCGCATATAAGCAGTCGCAACTAAAATTTTAACAACAACACGTTGTATTAATATGCACAGAATCAGAATCAATATCCTGAGGCCTCAAAATGAGCACTGAGCTAAAGTCACCTGCACTCCTACCTACTCCGCCACAGGAAGAAGTGAATTGTTTACAGACTTGTCAGTTCTGGGAGAAGTCTGTGTGCTAACAGTCTGAGATGAGCCTTCAGTAAATACCATTCAATTCAACTTTGACCACACATCACCCTTTCCTGGGCTGGGTTTTATTGCAACATTTATGGTTTTGCCAGGATTAAAACAATTTTAGTCAAGTAACTATGCATTCCTTTCATGCACTGAACAGGAACAAAAAAAAAAATACAACCAAGTTAACTAGCAGGAGTTGCCATTTGACATTTATACTATTGACAGTGGTTCTGGACAACACTCTTGTTTATCTGCTCTTTGGGGTATCACTCCCTAATCATGCATTCAGGAAACCAGCATCCTAGTCAGTTCCTAGCACACAGCCCTGAATTAATTCCTCAGAAAAGGAATTAATAATAAAAGGTTTAAGAACTGGCTGGCTACAAACCTCCTATGTGGAAGTTTATGAGGGACTTGGGCTCAATGCTAGAAGGAAGCTCCAATGTCTGTCTTGAAGCAGGTTCTGAAGTGTCAGTGTTTGTTATTGTTCCAAATCAGAATGAAAAGTGCTCATTTGGTATAAAAATATTCCAAAAGGAAATACGCCTTGTTTGACAATATTGTAACTCGAATAAATATAGTATGATTTACATATCTTAGCATAAGTAAAAAAAGTAATGATGTAAGAAAAAAATGAAGTGTTTTTACTTTACTAAAAATATTCCATTTCAAAATCAGCAAAATAATTTGGGGGGGGGGGATGTTTGACACTTTTCAGACAAGAATGTAACTTAACTCAACCCCACAGCATGTTTTCAAACGTTTTTTTTCCAGTGGAACACTTTTCAGTCAAGAATGGTTAAGTCACTTCTATTAATGCCTGATTCATTCAAGTACAGTGTGCAGTCAACTTAAGCTTTAATGTTAATTTGAAGATCCCACAGCAATAACATTACATGAAGTGCAGGCTGATTTTCTGGCTGGGAACTACTTGAGTCCAAGCGCCACAGCCATAAACTAGATGATCAACTCCTCAGACAGGGCACATGCAGCTTGAAGGAGCAGGCCTGACATAGAGCTCACCCACAGAAGTACAAGGATCCCACGTGCAATGTTTTACACCTTCTAAAGAAAGTAGTTCACTTTGCAAACAATTCTGTCCCAGTCCCAATGACACTGGGACAGTGATCTGCCCACTTTTTGTAGCTCTGGTGTTGGAATAGGCACAGAAGGACAAAGGTCTTTAGAAGTGACTACGAAGACAAGCAGTCAGGAGTCTGAGATTGCTAGGTGACAGCATGTGTTGGAGCATATGTAGGACAATAGTGAGGCTGGCACAAGGGAGAGCTCTCCCGACCGTAAACACAGCTGTGAGAGATGGCAGGGAACAGGCATGTCTTGCAAGTCAAGCAAGTGCTGGGATACGTGAGTGCTGCTGGGCTAGAGCAATCTGATCTGTTAGTACGCGCGACCAAATACTGGCCAAACAGGTGTGCTCGTCTGGCTGGCAGCCACTCCTGCTGTGGGTAAGAAAGGCAAGCAACTCCCATGAAGGCACACAAGGGAAAATAATCTCAAAAATGAAACGTAAGCAAAGAACAGAGCTATGCAAATATACAATATCCTCACCCTTTTGGACACTGAGGTTCAGTAATGTCCTCACACTCTTCTTCAACCCAGCTTGCCTCTCCTTAAAACAAATGAGTGCAATTTATTTTTCAAGACAGTAAATTCCTTTGTTGATCAATGCAAGTTTTTCACTTCATTAGGTGTTTTTAAAATTATACCACATCCTTGCTCCTTTCAAATAAACACAGGTACACACAAGAGAGACTGCAGGAATTTGTCGAGGGCACTTACCTTTACAAACAGCATTATAATTGACACAGCAATCGTTTTTTTTCCACACAATCATCTGCACAGGAACAATGATATTCTGGTTGCCTCTTCTCTCCACACCTGAATTTATTACAGGTCCATATATGAGCTACAAATAGATGAGAGAGGGGGACAGTACAATGGTTAACACCAGTGTAAGTGCAGAAGTAACAAACTGAATGGTAAGCTTTGTCTCAAATGCGTACTCACAGAAAATCAGTCCTGAGGTATTTCATGCATGCATAATGGTGCAAGCTTTGGAAGACAGAAACAGCCGTGGCTAAACAATTCAAATGCACAGCCGACTGAAGACAACTATTCAGCATATGCTTATAAATACCACAGATCATAAAAGGTCAACAGGATGAATCTTTTTACAGACCTCTTTAAATATGGTAATTTTTGTGGATTTAATCTGGCATACTATAAACAAGCTCCACAACAACTGCACCAAGAAAACCCCCAATTTAAGTCTGAATTTGGAATACCTGGAACACGTTGAAAAGCAGTAACTTACTCTGACTTGCACTGAAGACACAATGAATTTTACCAATCACCATCACGCATTACAGCTTTTTTCAGCATCTCTTACGCACAGATATAACTCCGTTATCATACAAGACTACTGTGTAAACTGACAGAAGGACCTGCTGACTTCAACTTCATTGCTGTTTTCAGTAGCAATTTTTTTTAGTGAATCATATTTATTTTTCTGAACAGAATATCCCAATACATCTTATCATTTCAAGATACAAATTTTGTTATCAGTTGTAAACACAAGCAGATCCTTCACTGTCAGTGAGGATAAACCTGAGTGATTTACTGAGTGAATTTACGAACTGAATACCTAAGTGATGGTTTTAATTGAGATGTGGAAGCCAAATCCAGAAGCTTGAGTAGAGGACAATCATTATTCAATCTTCATACAAGACTAATGATTAGAAAACTCTAAAAGTATTCTCATCTGGTTAACAAACATATGTACGTAATCTCACTTCCAGGAATACTGAGCTTGAGTAACTCTACCAATGTCAGTAATCTTAACAGTTCTGAGAGAGAGCAGAATCTGTTATGGTTCTGGTTATGCGGTATTATTTGGAAATCATAAGTTCATTCTCCACTGACATTAAGACTACTGAATTAAAAAACATCATTCAACACATATGATAGTAAGTGAGTAGTAAGACATACACTCCTGTTTGTGAAGAATTCTTTAAACTGCTATAATGAAACAAAGTGGAGGGTAAATCCCATGTAAATACTATAATATGCAAAAAGCTTTATGCAATGTTGAGGACCTTTGAAAAATAGTTAGCTGAAGAAGGCATCTGAGCTCAATTTAATCATTTGGTTCTAAAAAGTAAGCATTGATCTTTTTTATTTCTGAAACTATGTTCATAATTTTTACAAATACTTATAAAGATGGGTAAGAAGAAAAATAGTTAACTGATAAGAGCACCATGCATCAAGCACTAAGACAAAACTACATTAGAGAATACAGTCGAGTTCTGTCCTTAGTGTTACTACCCATACTTAACATCTTTCATCATAAAATTTCTCCACAGTATTTGTCACACCCTTGCCCATCTGCCTTCCAGCTTCCTGGTAACTCATGACAACTTCTTACTTTGCAACTGTTCTCCACCACTGCAGTCTGGTTTGTTGTCATGCCGTGTCCCAGAGGCTGGCACACTGCCCTTGTGTCATGCCCAAGCTGGGCAGAAGGCTTGAGTAGTACGGTACTGTGTAGGGAGGGTGCATTCACAGAGCTGCTCTGTCCTTCCCCTTTCTCACGTGGGTGATGACAGACAGAAATACACAACATGCAGAATCCACTCCTGTTCCCGGCCTGCCCCAGAACATGCTAGCTGTGTATTTGATGCAAGGGACAATACAATGGATGTCACTGTTCTCTCACTCCCGAGCACAGAAAACAAAAACCTAGCTGAGACCTCCAGTCACGGTTCTTCCTGCACTTTTTAAGGGGGAGTGCAGCAACACGGTCCTTCACAGCCTCTCCCCCGCACAGGGCTTTTACAAGCTTTGCTGGTGTGTAACAACAGCTACACACAGCCCTGAAGTTTCCACAGGGGTCCCCAGGACTGCTTTCACCACTGCACCTCCGCCTGCAGTTGCAACAGAGCGGGCAGGAAGAGGGGGAGACCACCGGCAGCACAGCCACCGTGCTGCTCAGCCTCCCCTCTCTTGTCCTTGCGGCCCATTTAAAGTCAGCATTACAGCCATCTGACCACAGCAGAGCTCACAGTGAGTGCAAGGCCCTCCCATGTCACGCAGTATGAGAGTTTGCCTCCGTAATTTTTTCTATCCTTACCTGGTTCTATGCACGCTTCCTGGTAATCTAAGCAGCAGTTTCCATGCTTGACGCAATCTCTGTCACAACGGCAGCTTCCAAAAGACCTTTCAAAGCAACGGCCTTTGCAGGTTTTCACTGTAATATTGGATAGTGTTATCAATTAATATGCAAAGGGAACAAGTATGATCAGCATATGGAGTGACACAGCTGGTCATTCCACAACTTACAAGGTGGCTGCAAAAATAGCAGCAGCTGAAGACAACCAAGAGTCTTGATCCAACTAAATACATTCATTTTCTCTTATTGAGTGGAAAGTATTTTTCATCACGTTGAACAAAAGGTTCTGTTTTAGTAGGAATGTGGCATTTCATTTGTGGCAGAAGGCAGTGGAACAAAGGATTACAATTCTAGTTGTGAGTGAAATTGCCTTTCTGCATCACCAGAAGATGTTGGTACAGTCGTTCAGCATACGGAATATCTCCATCAGAGAAAATCCGAACCCGTGTCTCCAGTTAGCGCGCCCTAACAGTGAAATGCTTTTGCAAAAGCCTCCAAGATCTCCATTTTGGAGGCCGACAATGTTCCACTTTCTGTAACTAATTAAACGTTAATTGGAATCCAGACTGCACCTACACCTCTCCTATGCTCATACCTTCTTGGCATTACTGTTTTCATGTAAGACACTGCCACTTCAGCACAAGGAATTGAAGAAGCCCAGCTCCACATGGCACTTTATTATGTTTGAGGTACTACCCTGAGACACAGGAAGAGTTGTTCCAAATCAGACACAGAGATACGAACTTGAGAGTACTGCTCGCTGGTTTATTTTTTGTTCAGTTTTAATGTGAGAAAGGCATAGCCTTCTTCCACTAAAAATTATTGCAGGACTGTGTGTTAAACAGATTAACTTTGAAATTACTCTAGATCTGCATCATGAATAAAGTTGTTCCCAAAGTGAAGCTTAATTTCTTAAAATATGTTTCTTAACCTTCTACCTGAAGAAATTTCAACAGCAAAAAAAATTGTATTTTTCAGGACAGAAAACAGCCAAGGGAATTCCACAAGGAACATTTTCAGACTAGAATTCTAACCGGAAAAAAAAACAACTTTTTTTTCATAGTTGACTGGAAAAGATGAAAAAATAAATGTTCCAGGACAACATGGAATATAAATTGTTGTGTGTTGTTTTTTTGTTTTTTTAAATAGTGAACTGAGAAAAGTCAGCCACGTGACATCACCACAGTGACAGCTGAGATACAAGGAAGCTGCCAGACCAGTCACTGACTGCCAGGATCAGTTTACCTTTCAGTTAAGTACACAGGTACTGAGTACACCTGAGGTTTGTTTCCCAGTATTTTCATGCCACTCTAAGTGAAGCTATTTCAACCAATGCATCCAATCCTCTTCATGTAACAAGAAAGGGTGACATTCTGATAATATTAGAAGTAATTTACAGAAGAAGAAAAAAAGGAATTGCTTAGAAATATTACTGATAAAAGGCATGTCAATTACCATCTTTTGAACAGCTCGGCTTCAGGCCAAATATACATCCTAGGATTGTCGTTAACATGCAGACACAGAGTACCTGTGGGACAGAAAGCAAAAGAAAACAATCTTAAGTGACCACTGAATGGTTCTGATAGCATTCATTTCCTCTATAATGCTACACAGTTGTACTGAAATTGATAAACATGCAGATTAGGAGGCTGATTTCACCACTCTCACACGCAGTTTTCACTTGCAGAAGCAGTAATGTTGTTTGCAATTAATTACCCATGCATGAAGGTTCTCTAGACTAGGCCTGTGCATTTAATTTCTTAACTTAAAGTAAGTATGGGAAGGGAAGGGAAGGGAAGGGAAGGGAAGGGAAGGGAAGGGAAGGGAAGGGAAGGGAAGGGAAGGGAAGGGAGGGAAGGGAAGGGAAGGGAAGGGAAGGGAAGGGAAGGGAAGGGAAGGGAAGGGAAGGGAAGGGAAGGGAAGGGAAGGGAAGGGAAGGGAAGGGAAGGGAAGGGAAGGGAAGGATATGTTTAGACACGTATACATTTTCTACAAAACTTTATTTCTTCCACTTCTTCCTTCCTCCCAGGCTGTTCTAAGAAAGTGAAGCGAGTTATGCCATTGACCACAGACTACAAACAAAAGCCTTGGCCCTTAAGTGATACCTATAATTTTCTTAGGCAGGAAAACCTTTTCCCACTTCCTAGTATGTAGCTCAGTGTTGGTCTATACTATGGTAAGCAACTGTGGGATGTCACATTAGACCGACCACAGTGTCTTACACTGACCAGAAACTATCACCATGCTTATTTTGGATTCTCAATATATTAAAGTTATCAAACAAGCACCATATTGTTCATGCCCAGTATTTTAACACAAGATCTAATGCCTACTCAAATATAGGGCAAGATTGCTTCTAACCTCATTAAGCATTGGATTTCGGTCCATGAACTTTAGGCATAGTGTATATATTATCACTACATCTACAGTAATTAAAGAGAATCTAGGAAAGCCAGCAATGCACTCAAGACTGCTATTCTGTTCAAATGTAAAATGTAATAAAGTGCTTTGTCTTTTAGGACTTTTTGTAAACTACCTTAAGAAAAATAATGCACAAGACTTTCTTATTCAGAAGTATTTGGTGAGGTAAAGACAGCAAAGGATGTACATCACCTTTCTGGTCAGGAAGAGGATCTTCTGAGAAAAATCACTTTTAAACAACAGTTCAATATTTTCAGACAGACTTTAATAAACTTCACGTACATGCCTACACAAAGTCTTTATATTTTTTCTACTCCTCCATCAGCAAAAGCCGCATCCAATCAGCCTTTTGAGTGTGATGCAGCAAAAATCACAGAATCAGGAATGGTTGGGCTGGAAGGGACCTCTGGAGGCCATCTGGTCCAAGCCTCCCTGCTTAAGCAGGGCCAGAAAGAGCTTGTTGACCAGGACCATATCCAGGTGGCTTTTGAAGATCTCCAAAGAGGGAGACTCCATAACCTCTCTGGGCAACCTGTGTCAGTGCTCTGTCACCCACACGGTACAAAAGTGCTGCCTGGTGCTCAGACTGAACCTCCTGTGTTCCAGTTTGTGCCCACTACCTCAACACATTTTAACTCACCACATTTTAAAATGCACCCATTTCTCAAATGTACCTTTTAAGACAATGAGCACTTGAGTAACTAAAGACTTTGTTGTTTTTTTAAAACAAATACACAGTTCATAACACAGTTTTATTCACTAAAGACTACGAATATAGCATTAAAAAAAAAAAAAAAAAACACAAAAACCACAGGAATTATTGCCTGGATCTGATCAAACTCTTTCCTAGAATTCTGCACCAGGCAAGTCTGTCTTCTTAAATTATTTCATATAATGTCCAGAGGAGAAAATAATTACTTTTTCAGTTCAAATCTGTCTTTGAATTGACAGAAGGAAAATAACAAGAGGATAAGAACATTCGCGTTATCAACACACCTGCCAGATACACTACAACTGATGAAAAGTAACAAGTATCCAATAATCCAGTTGTCAGGAATGATAAACTGCAAAACTCTACACTGTTATTTTTCCCTTCCATTTTTTTCCCTAGCAAAATAACGTGCAGTAACAAGAAGATTTTTTTTTTTTAAGTCAGTATCAAAAGTATTATCTTCCATGGAAATTGTTCTGGACCTTTGAAATCTTCCATCTGAAATACCATGTACATAAGTATGTGCACAGTGAGGTAGGTAGCACATCAGATGCTAGACTTCAAAGCCCAGAAAAGTCATTGTAAAGAGCAAAACTTGTTACTGTTCTTTTTATTTATATATTATTATTCAGAATGTAGAAACTCCTTCATTTGGTTATAAAAAGACATCTTGAAAATATTTTATTTCAGGCTGATGACGTATTGATTTCTCTACTCCTAACGTGCAGTGCTACCAAGCTCAAAGAGTAGAATATCCTCTGATATGTAACCACAAACAGGCCTTAAACAAAAAACACTCTATCCTGAGTGTAACTCTAATCCTGAGATTTTGGGACCAAGTGTTACAAAGACCTATTTTTGTATTGTGTTTCAGATTTTCAGTTTTACACTTTCCTGAACATGCTTAATTTCAATTAGCAAAGGCACGAAAGGATTATGTTTACTGTGGCATATGAATCTCTTTTGGGTTTGAAAATGCTAATGCTTTTGATGAAATAGTTCAACTCATGTTTCCTGCAAGCAATACTCTGGAAACCATGGTGCATCATAAATCACAGCACACTGCCAGTGCTCTGCGTGTCTACTATAAACCAGTTCTGTTCTCAAATTTTTTGTATAAACAAGAAAAACAAACATGGTCCAGGTCCTTACCTGGTATACTGTGTCCACCTATAATAAAAGAAGAGCTGAAAACTTGTATTGAATCATTACATTGGATATTCTGGCCTTTGCTTTCTTAACACTAGCCCTACTACTTTAAATTTTAATCTTAAAAATATTTTACTGTAGAATTCTAAAGCTCTTTTTTCTTCAGAGCTTAATAAAGAGGCTTCACAAGGATGGTAGCTTAGAGCCAAAGCATTTGACAATGTTCTGGGACAGTCAACTGTAACTTCATACACTAAACTGCGTACTTGCTTTGAACTAAAGCTTTACCTTGAACCTAAATGATTTTAGTCATCTGGATATTCCCCACACATGACAAAAATGTTCTGCTGGAACAACTAAACCCAGCCAACAGCAGTAAAAGGTCCTGCAGGAGTTGTTACACTAATAGTTGACACCTTGTCAGTGAAAATGCTCCAAGATCATCAGCTCTGTAGATGACAACAGAAGACATCTCTTAAAGAAGACTGCCCAGCTACAGAGTCATTGCACTACTATAGCCCAAAGGTGCACTAATTTACTTTGCTATACGGGACCTCACTGCAGCAGATAGGTTACTAATATTACCTGAACTATTTTGCATATGACGAGCTCAAGTTTGGGATGCTGCAATGTGCTGTGTAAAGTTTTTTTTATTATTATTATTTTATTTACTTATTATCGTTGCTATATAGAGACAAGTAGCTGCACATATTGCTTAAGGTTTCCTATCAGGAACCTTGTTTGAAACCCAGAGCATCATGCTGCAAGCACCAGACTCAGCCATCCACCACACCTCTCCTGTTCTCTCCCTCATTCCCCGCCATCCCCTCCACCCCGCAAAAAAGCGAGAATTGAGAAGAAAAATGTGCAATAAAGAAAGAGTATGGGAATCCAAAACATAACAGGAAGGCAAATAAAATTAAAGAACCAGACCTCATTACAGACAAAAGTAGCACATGAACTTTTTATGCTCTGTAACTTAAGAGAGTGTTAGGACAAAATGTCAGATTTGGTTTTAATACAAATATTTGGGAAAAGCTTCTAAACCAACACACTAACAACTGCAGAGAAGAAAATGTCCTGTTTTAAAAATATTTTCTGAGAAAGTTTGTTTTGGAATCAGAAACATTGTCATCTAGGGATGAATCTCTGTCCCATCACTGCTTCCTTTATGTGGGAGGACGCAATAAAAGCTTTGCCTTGTAAACATTATGGTGGTTGGGAATAGGTGGTTGTGTGTCTGGAAGACTGCAATCCCGAAAACATTTCAGAAGCCTTTTATTTTGAGCTGAGCAAATGGCAATATGATAACATGGTTAGAGAGCAGATCGTTTCCGACACTCTTCTCTGTAGAGCTGAAGTCAAAGCAAATTTCACCAGGCGATTCAGTGAGCTGGTAGAAGGGCCACAAAGCCAGCACACATGCAGGCTGCAGGTACCAGATACCAAAGAGACTGATCAGCTGCACAGCAGGTCTTAGTGATACACAGGGAAACCTCTCACCCACCTTAGTTGCTGTCACCTGTCCTTTGTAAAAGAACAAAGTTCTTCTGCCTTGGTCCACTTCTCTTCACTTTTCCCTAGTCTCATCCATCACTCCTACACTCCCTCCACTCTTCTATTTTGTATTTTCTAAGGCAAAGAACACATGGATATTTCTTTTAAGGAATAATCATTGTGGATTACCTTTCTTCCTGTGTTGACTGACCTTCCTTACTCTTTGCCTACCATGTACTCAGCTGCTTTCCATCTTCCTTTTTTTAATTGCTGGCATTCTATGTCACTCCAAGATTGAAGACACATCCATTAACTAACCACTATGTAATTAATAAAGAAGCTGTGCAAATAGTGGATTTTCATTCTAACCTCCATGACTGACTCTAGCAGTTGTGTCATGTCTGTCTATGAAGTGAGCACGTCTAGACCGGGTTGGTAATGCCAGTATTACAAAACCCATGGAATTTTCCGAAACCACTGGGATCTGTGAAGGGCTTACTATTTTTTTCACCATTTTGTGCGCCTAAAATAAATGACTGAAGACCTGGACTTTAGCACTGAAAGATCTTTGAGAAATAATTTAATTTGCAAAAGTGTAAAGAACATAGTAACATATAATGAATTTCAAGTAAGAACAGAGGCACCTTCTGTCTTTATAAAGAGCACTGTTAAAAGTGCAGAAAACATTGTACAGATTAAAAAAAATACTTATCTACACTTGCCAGAGGCAGCAGAACATTTGCTCATCCTTATAAAAGCTATTTTTAAACAGGGATAGCCCTCACCAACTCAGCTTTACTCACAAACAGGAGGATATTTAAGACTTTCTACTAAACTGAAATGAAGCGGATATTTTACCCACACCAGCACAGCCACGTAGCTAAATAGGTGGCCAAAACGAAGTAATCAACACTGAAACAAGTGCATCACACACATCCTTCTTCCTTCCTTCATCTCCATTTTTCCACGTTAGTAAATATTTTTATGTTCTCTAAAGACTTTCTTCTGTTGATCCACATTCTGTGCCTGGAGCCCACAGGGGAAGGGGAGCAGCAGAGGCTCGCAGATGCTGGTTGTCCTGAAACACTGAAAGTGACTGAATTATCCTGAAGTCAGTGGAGGCAAAAGTTAGGGTTTGCACCCAAAACCTCTTCAGAACTAAACAGAGAATTTACTCTTAAAAAAAAACAAAACTGTTTTTCTTCTCAAACAGGCATGCAGAAGATCTACCCATGCTGTTTCTATGGAATGATCTCAGACTGTTATTACGTACTTTTGCAGCCTAAGGTCATTCAACGGACAGGAAAGTTTTAAAGGCAGTTCACGCCACTGTAAGGTATCATAAAAAGCCTTCAAGGAGCTTATCAAAGAGCTGTGACTTGACTTGGTGGGGGAAATATCAGCAGAAAACATTATCATACTACAGCTCTCAAATAGTTTTGGAAGGTACTTAAAGTGTCTAGTTTTGACAAGACAAAAATAAAACAGCAGCTTTCAGCTCAGTTCTAAAATATTTTTCTTATTTGTTGCTTATCCAACTGTATAGGTACAGTATGTTCTCTGGGAAAGTATTAATACACAAGCTCGTATCAAAGTACATGCATTTTACCCCTGTTTTTTGTTTTTAAAGCATTTTACTTGCCATGTGAGAATTTAGAGGGAGACAAAATTACAAGCACATGCTAGTTTAAAAAAAAACAGGAAATTTAACTTACCTTTAAAGAAATTAAATTACCAGAAAGCAGCTGACTCTGCTATTTAATCAGCAGGTAGATTTTTTTTTTTTTAATAAAGACTTAAGGATAAACAGGATTGAAAAGTGATCTTGATACTTAAAAAAAATAGTACCATACTTTCAAAAACAATTATTTTACTTAGCACAGTAGACAGAGACCGCCATCTACTTTATTGATAGTGACACATGAGAGCATGGTTACATAGAAAAAGAAGAAATTGTCAGCACTGTCACCTCAAAATTATAGTCCAAGCAAGCTGCACTTGACCAATGAATAAAAGCAAAAGTGGAGAAGAAAATAGGGCCTTGAGCCATCTTCAT
Organism: Cygnus olor; assembly: GCF_009769625.2. NCBI lineage: Eukaryota > Metazoa > Chordata > Aves > Anseriformes > Anatidae > Cygnus > Cygnus olor. Next base: position 59,283,386 of record NC_049171.1, on the reverse strand, counting down.
ACTCCTCCTCTTCCGAAAATCTATTTTCAAGAATAAATCTAAAGCTGCTTTTATATATAGAGTACTGTCATAAGATTTGTAACAAGAAAAGTGTACAGAGGGCGCTACATCAACTGAGTACTGATAATGCTACCGAACATACCAAGTAAGCCCACAGTCACCTCCATTTTTTCTGCTGCAGATGTTGGAGCTACTGCCATGGCAGCAACTTTAGGCTGAACGGGAAGACACGATGACATTACAGAACAAGTGAAGAAATCCTGTAAGATGCTGTAAAACCATAGGGAGTGGAAAAAAATTACAGATTCACAAAGGGGTACAGGAAGAAGACAGGACAAATAAGGTATCAGAGTGATTCACTATGACCCTTCACTAAGCTCACTGATACCCAGTCACAGGCACACCTTTAGCCCTGGCTCCTTTGGACATTTTCCAAAGTGAAAGGCTGACAGAGAGGCCGTTATTTACCTCTGCATCCCTTGAATGTAGTCCTTCAAAAAAAAAAAAAGGCAAACTATCAAACCTTTGTTACTTCACAACACGGAAACTTTGTATTTTGGCCAGAAGAGCACTTGAGAACTAGACCATTGTATCCTGTCAAACAGAAAGAGCACCATGGAAGATAAACAACAGATTTTGGTTATTGCTATAGCTGCTTACACAAAATCAAAAGTTATACATTTTATGATTCTAAGAATAATCCAAAAATAATATGTATCTTAATCAAATTTATGCCCAAATACTACTGCATATTAAAAAGCATCTATTTAGATCAATTTGCCTATAAACCTTTGCACAGGAGAACTGCAAAAAGGTACATCTGAGTTTTTTCCAGTTCTGGAAATATTATGTCTTTTCCCATTAATTCTCTTTTCTCCTTAGCTATCTTATTCACTCAGTGTTGAAGAGTTAAGCAATAGCCAAAAGCCCTTACTTACTCTACTTGTTGGAATGTGCCCTTCACCACACTGCATTTACAACAAGATCCACTCCTGCCTTATAAGAACCCTTATGGAAACTTCTTATGTAACTGACCTGGGCAACATCTGTGAGGAAAAAAAGTTTATTTTTTTCAGTGCAGAAAGCATATTTTTACTTTGTTTTGATATATTTCCTGTGTTATTTTCAAAATTCCAATACTGATCATTATAAAATAGCTTCTCTGAAAATAGCATGTACTAATGTTTCATTCAACTAGGACACCACTGTGATGCACCACAATGACAAATTCTGTTACGGCATTCTTTAACACAAGTATTTAGCCAGTTTCCACTGAGTATGGTCACAGTGATGTTTACTGGTATATTAATTTCTATAATAATGGCTCCACAGCGAGAAACTCTGCAAGCCTTCCATGTTTTCAGAACCTTTAATGTGCTCCATTCCTCCTTTCAGCTGAAATCAATAAAAGTGTACCTTCCACGGTAAGTCGAAACAGAACAATTCAGCCATTGTGTAATTCTACTGATATCACTGAAAGAACACCAAGGGAAAATGTTGAAGAGTTGAAGCTGGAAGGAAGCCTTGCATAACTTTCTATCTTTGACCTCACCTGAAATCTAAGAGCTTTAACACAGCAACACAGACAGTTGTTCCGATTTCAAGTTAATAGCCACGACTACAGAAGGTTAAACTTTAAACTCTTAATTGGTCCCTTATTGCTTTAGCATCTGAGAGGAGGTGGTGCCAGGACCAAGAGCCCTCTCCCTGCTCCCAGGAGTTTGGCTGCCTGTGCTGGGGTCCAGCTCTGTGATATTGGTGCAGCTGCTGAGAGCACTGTTTGGGAAATCCCAACCAGCCCTAAAGACAGCTATTTGACAAAAAGCCAGCAGAAGCCTCAGCAGGGTCTCTCCCAAACTTCTTTTGGGAGCTGCATTTAGGCAGTATTTCCTTTGCCCCCTGCCTCAGCTGGATTATGGCCACCCTGCAGCCTTGTCCATCTTGGCCAAGCACCCTGTTGATCCAGGCCCTGACCCTAACTCACATACTTGACTTTATTCCCTGACCTTGGACCTGCTTCATCACTACAGACTCATCTGGCAGTCTAGACTACTGGCCAAATATGGTTTGTGTTCCCAAGTCTGCTTTGCTCACCATGTCCCTCACCAGCAAGGCCACTGCCTGCGTTGGCCTTGTCATCCTACCTACAGGTTTACTTTCTCCTCCAGCACAACATGCGCTTGGCTGGTCCCTGACAGGTAGGCGATTACTGCAAAATTAAAGAAATGCTCAAGCAGGACCTCTGAGCACACATGGCCCTAATCACAGCCCCCGTCACTCATTTGTGTGGTCTGAGCAGACCAAATGGCTGATCCTAGCACACTACAGTCTAATCCATCAGCAAATAGTCTAAACTAAAATTCCCAGGCACAACATGGATGTTTTCAGCCACACAAACAGCCAGGGATGTTGACAGAAGCACGCACATCCCACAGCTGGATGCACTTAGGTCGATCCCCAGCTTTGTGCTGCAGCTGTAGCCAACGAAACCAGAAGCACTCACATGCTGCACTCAGAGGTGCGACTGAAGCCTGCAAGATGGTTTTCAGCCTCCAGCTCAGATACATAATAGTATCTCATGGCCTGTCCTAAACGCCACCCCGTTCTGTCCATGCTGGTAGCACTGCGTAACCTGCCAAGCTCAAAATGAGCTCAAGTATGCTATGAAAGCTGCAGTCACACCTGGCTATGGCCTAGCCAGACGCAAAGTCACCTTGTCTCAGATCAGACAGCAACTCTGAGGCACTGCAAGGATCAGCCTAGCCTGCAGTAAAGTTCAAATGAGTCCCGAATACAATTACTACACAGGGAGTCCCTGTTCTCCCCAGTGAAGATTTTTTATATAAACTTTTGGTTTGGAGGGTTTTGTTTGTTGTTTAAATACAGACTAAACCTTAATTCCTGCAAGGGCTTCTTTGGATCGTGTTTTTATTTTGTATCAGCTTCTGTCATCTGGGACAGGATACACTGGCAAGCACTGTGAAGCAAAGCACAAGTTAAGCATTAATACAAGTTAACCCTGGAAAAAATGCCTTCACAGTTGGAATGGCTGAATATTTCTTAGCTTTTTACAGGATGAGAGCGAGATGATGGTTTCTCTCTTCAATACCCAGCATAAAGGTAGCCACATGAAGAAAAGTAAGGAAATTATGGGTTTACTACTCCACATGCACAATGAGAACTATTTGCAAAGCCTTCCTTGAAAAATGAGATGACTGCAGAACGCCACTAAAAAGATTATGATCTTAAGTTTGGCCAAAATCTGACATTTTGTTTAAATGGATTAAATCAGGCAACAATTAATGTATTGTTTATATATTAATGGCTAACAAGTATAATATGTACTTGTAATCAGATCCATTTACACAATATCAACGGCAAATGCAATAAGAAAACTTCTGACAAACATTATTTTTTATTGCATCTTCAGAATTCAAAACATATACAACTCTCCAGCTCTAATGGTTGCTCTACTGACGGAACACAGGCAAGACATTTACTGTAAAAGAGCCTGTTTCCAAACACTGAAATGGAGTTTCCTACTAAATATTACCATATTGGAGACTGGCCAAGAACTACCTTAATATTTTCTAAGCAAATAGCACTTCAAAGGCTACATATATTGTGGCCACCCTGTCACTGTCATTTTTACTTTTTATATCACCAAAGGACATTTGGCACCATAAAAAATAATAAAGTGATCGCTCGCTAAGCGATTATTATTAATATTACTGTTAAGCTACAGGGAGTTTCTTGGGCCCATTTTGAGCCTAGTCCAACACTCTCACAGGAGCAAGTAATTTCAGCAAGTGCCACTTTTTTTTCTCCTTTTTGAGTAAGGAAAAGTCCAATGCAAGACTGTACAAAAAGGCTGAAATGCAATAGTTTGCTGAGTGCCAAAAAAGAGAAAACACTTCATGTGGAACCCACGCCTCCCAAACTCAGGCATGAAGTACGGTACCCTCGAGTCAGCTGGATCCACTGCTAAGGAACTGGAACCCACAAAACACCTGTGCTAAAGTTTGTTAAGTCAATAATCACAAAGTTAGGGCTCGAGCATTTTCCTGGCACTGACTTTCCTCTCATCAGTTACATTAATGCTTGAGCCTGTACAATAAACACACAGGGAAAAATCCATGGGTGTGGAAGAGCTTTCTGTGCAGCGCTCCCCTCTGAACAAAGGCCCCATCGCAGCAACTGCAGAAGGCAGAGGAGTTCATCCAGCCACCACACCCACGGCAGGAGCTGAAAGTCTGCACACAGAATGCCCTTTTGAAGGGTCAGGGCTTCAAACAGCTGAGTCCTGAAAACCTCCAAGGATAGAGCCTACACAGCACCTCTGGGCAGCCTGTTCAAACAATTATCCTCACTAGGATGGTTCCCCCTTACACCCAGTAAGAATCTCTTTTGCTCAATTTATGACCATTGTCTCATGACCACGTAGCCTAGGTTCATCTTCTTGATGACATCCCTGGAACTGTGGGATGGCTGCTGTTATGGGTGTAACCTAATCCCCATCCAAGACATCTCCTCCTTAGGCTGAATCCATCTAGCTCCCTTGGCCTCTCATCACAGGAGAAGAGCTCCAGCCCTGACCACCTACGTGGTCCTCTACTGAACTCACTCCAGTTTCACTGATCTTTCCTGTACTGGAGGGGTCAAACCTGGGCACAGTATTCCAGACGGGATCTAACTGGTGATGAGTACAGGGAAAGAAAAAACTTCCCCTGATTTATCAGTCTGTAGATAGCCCACCACACTTAACTTTCACTGCTTGACAAAAAGCCAGCTGAGAATGGCACAGGGACTTCCAAGGATGTCATAGAATCACAGAATGGTTTGGATTGGAAGGGACCTTAAAGACCACCCAGTTCCAACCCCCTGGCATGGGCAGGGACACCTCCCACCAGACCAGGTTGCTCAAAGCCCCATCCAGCCTGGCCTTGAACACCTCCAGGGATGGGGCATCTGCAGCTTCTCTGGGCAACCTGTTCCCGTGCCACACCACCCATCTCTAGCATGGTATCCCTCATGGGCTTCCATCTGCAGATGTTTACAACATTTTATCCCACCCAATAATTTTGCCTAACCCTGAAGCTGATAAGGAGCTCGCTAACTATCCAAAATAAAAAGCAACCATGCCTACAGGTGTGCAATCACTTATCCTGTATTGGTCCTCATGGCATCTGCATTGGTCTGTACCCAGCTGTAAAACAGAGTGGCTTCTGGGAGCACATACCAAGAGTCACACTGTCTTAACTTGGCACGTACAGCTGTTTAAATTCACAGGGTATTACACAAGCTCTATCCACCCTCCCAGTGAACTGCAGAAAGCAACTGAAGAAAATTTCAGAACTCTGTTTTGTGTTTGGCACATGCCTAAAACACTAATCTTTAAAAACTGAGCTGACATTTTTGAAAAAAAAGTAAAAGGAAAAAGTGATCCCAGACTTCCAAAATTATTTTACTCTTTATGCTCCCTGAAATGCTTCAGGGAATCTTTAAAAGAAACAATCATACTTTCAAGGTCTCAGCCCAGAGTTTACCTGAATTTTTCCGATAATTTTTTCTAAACACGAATTCTCAAGCTGTAAAAAAAAAAACTCTAAAGAAACTTTCTAATGAAAGTGTCATTAAAATGAGTTTTCCAGCTCTGACAAAGAAAAGCCTAAGGCTGTCAACAAGAAAAGTCATCTGTTTTGTTATATTCCCACCCCCCCATGACACTCCAGCTGTTTTAAACAAATGGAAAAATTATTTCAGTGAAATGAGTGAACCAGACCAAAATGCAATGCTTGAGAATCACTGGCAAGTTTGAATTGAAAACACTAAACCTAAAGAAGAATTACATTGCTCACGTGTGGGCAGCAAGCTGCTCAGTCCTACAAAGGCAGCAGGTATACCTGGAGGGGCCACGAACAGCATGTCAGGCTTTGAGGCATGAAAGAGCTCAGAAAATGGGCAAGACAAAGGTGTGCTTGGAGATTTCAGAACTGGATAAAAGGATCATCATCTCTCATGGCTGCTCAAGCTGGATATTTTCACTGTTGCCTTTAGGGAAGCACGATGGGTTAGTAAATCCTGCAGGCGTGTCCCACCAGCCAGGGGATCCTCTCTGCACACAGCGCCAGAAGAATGACCAGTGCCGTGTGAAAACCTACAGCTGAGCTAAAATTACACCTGCCACAGCACTAACTGCTAAAAGTGGAGGTGATTCTATACCACATCCTCAACTACCCACATCCTCCCTCAACCATCGTACGCTCTGGTAACAATAGCTGAGCACCACCATGTAGCATCAAGAGGCTTCTGGAACCAGAACCAGAGCCCACAGGTTGGCTCTGTGTGGCACAACCATTTCTGCAAGGGAACCCTGCAGATCCTTTGTAGCACGGAATGGTCACCCCATGGGCAGAAGCCAGTAACACAGAGGGCGTGCTCCCAACCTGCAGACATCTGTGGGTGGCAGGCACACGTACAGGAAGAAGGTAATATGAGCAAGTCTCTGCTTTCCAGAAAGATTTGTTGTTGTTGTTTTTAAATAAAAAAAATGAGGAAGAAAAAAAAGCATTACCCAGACACTTACCTGAAACCATCTATACCCAAATAACAGGAGCAGCAGTGGTGCATGCAACTCAGGTAAATGCAGGCAAAGGAAGTCTATCTATGCCTACTTTGAACAACATCACTTTTATTGTTTTCCACTACATGACCCAGAACACCAAGCAGGTAAGCTAACTTCTTTCTTACCTCTACACTGGAATGACACTATTAATACATTGTAAAATGTAGTGGCTGGTAACAAAAAGAACCTGCATTTCCAACTCCAGTTTTCCACCATTCTGAGTTCCTAACATGATGTTTAAGCCAAATATACTCTTGTTTTGCTCAGGCCAATATAACCTACAAGATTTAGGAAGTTTTTTCAAGTTCTCTCTGAATACTCTTAATTGTCAGTGCCTGCAACGGAGCTGAAAACAATACTACGTGGTTCATAGTGGTTTATATTTAGAGCTTTCAAATTATTTCTGTACAGACGATGTATACATCACTTGAAAACTTTAGTCAGCACAGGATGAATGTTTTGCCAACTGGTCTGGAAAATAAGGACTTGACTCAGAAGCGTACATTAAGTATGCCCAAAGTTTAAATTTGTGCTCAACTCCAGTCTTGAAGTGACTGTTTGTATCTAATTATTTTGTTGTATGAGAGTCTAAAAAGGCTAGAGCAACTGCATTGGGTTTGAACAACGTATGATTTTTCACTATCACTACCTGTTTTGAGGACTGGGAAATGATGGGCTGTTTTCATCATCATGGCATTTATTGGAACAGCCTGTCCCTCCCAGAAGAGAGCAAAGTTATGAAACAAACTACAGCCCTTTACTTTCATTTAAAAAGGCTTTTCATCAGCATAGTTGCCAAAAAGACCTCTGCATGGAAACTATAATAGGACCTTCAGTGAAATTTGGTATTTTTCTTAAGATAAGGTTCTGACAAGCTTGCAAATGCAAGGTACAGCCTGTTATGTCAGAAAGTATGACATAACTGTAGCTGCGATGGTGTGGTGACCAGCTCATTTGGAATAGTAACCACAATACTAAAAGGTCAGGAAGTATGACCTGTATATAGTTGCTACAGTGTGGAGGCCAGTTCATTTGACACAGTAACCAGCTTATAAACACTACCCCTAAAGTTGGAAAGGCACCTTAATCCTTATGCTGTAAACGCACTGAAGGAGAGCTGCTTACAGGTGTATGTTTTATATATATAAAGAAATAAAGGCTGCTGCGGCTGCAGAGAAGCTTCCTTCCACAAGTGCCCCGGTTTAACCTTGACAATGACTTTAGCCTCGCAACGATCACACCAGGCAGTCTGGACAGTCTTATTTCCACAGCCCTACAGGAAGGATAATTATAATATAGCAGCGTGGCTAAAACTGGAAGCTGACCTACCTGCTAACAGCGGCTTTGCACGCAGGTCCACCGGACTCGGGCTGAGAGCGGCTGCAGGAGCACTTGGAGCAGCACACCGCCAGCTCTCACTCCCTCCTCCGTCCCTTCGGCTCCCCAAGGCTTTTAAGCCTTCCTAGGCAGACTTCCCCACCGCTCCGCGCCCCGCAGGCCCCCTGCCCTCCCGCCACCACTCACCAGGGACAGCACTTTGTAGGTGTTGGGGTCCTTGCTCCTGCCTCCCGCTGCCTTCTCCGGCTCCTCGGCCACCTCCATAGCGGGCAGCATGGGCACTGCCGCGGCCCGCAGCTCGCCGTCGGCCGCCCCCGTCCCTGCGGGGCCCTCCCTCCGCCCGTTGCCCGCCGCCGCCACCATGGCCACCGTCTCCCCGTTGCCCTGCCCGGAGCCCCCCGCCGCCGCCACGGCCGCCGTCCCCCCGCCGCCCGGCATGCCGCCGCCGCTCTGCCCGCCGCCCGCCCCGCCGCCGTTATGAGCCGCGGCCCGGCCCCGCCCCGCCCGCCAGCCCCCGCTGCCCCGCCGCGGCAGCGGCTCGGGGCCGTGCCCCGGGGCTGCCCGGTGGTGGCGGTGTGGCGTGGCGGTGTGGTGGTGGAGGAGGGAGAGAGGCCCCGGGAGGGCGCCGGGAGGTGGTGGCGAGGGGGAGGTTGCCGTGGGGCTGCCCGGCCTGGCCGTGGAGGCGGCTGCAGCTGCCTCCTGCCCTCCCCGTGCCCGTTTCGCCCATTTTGAGGCAGCCTGGGGTTACATGTCCCACGGGAGATCGGGGGCAGCAGCATCAGAGCAGCTCCATCCACGGACCTAGGTACCCATCTATAGACCCTTCCGCGTCTTGGAGTTAGCCACGTCAACCTCACCCATGGTTCGGCCTCTCCCTTCCTATTCTCACTAAATTCAACGAACCATTCGATACAAGAGATGGGCGCTGTTAGCTTTTTTTAGTGACCCTACTTGCCAGTTTGTTCCATGTTTATAGGTACAGCTGTCATTGTCAGTTACATGTGGTCTATGAGCTGACCAGGCACCTGCAAGCTGCCCTGAACACCTCGTTCGTTTCTCCAAGAGATGTAGAAGCGCCCTGTTGCACTTGTTGAAGTGAAGTGTTTCAGTTCAATAGTTGCAAAGACTGCTCATGGTTGAAATCGCTAAAACTTAGCAGCCTGGCAGAAGAGGACCTGGGGACTGAGGTGGACAACAAGTTGAACATGAGCCCGCAGTGTGGCCTTGCTGCAAGGAAGGCCAAGGGTGACCTGGGCTGCATTAGGCAAAGTATTGCCGGCAGGTGGAGGGAGGAGAGCCCTCCCCTCTACCCAGCACTGGTGAGGACACACCAGTGGGCACAGTGCTGGGCTCCTATGTGCAAGAGAGACATGGGCATGCTGGAGAGAGTCAGTAAAGGACCAGTGAAGATGACGAAGGGACCGGAGTGCCTCTCCTGTGAGGAAAGGCTGAGAGAGCTGGGATGTTTCAGCCTAGAGAAGAGGAGGCTCAGGAAGCATCTCATCATGTATATTAGTACCTGAAGGGAGAGTGCAGTGAAGATGGAGCCAAGCTCTTTTCTGTAGGGCACAAACTGGAACACAGGAGGTTCCCTCTGAACACCAGGCAGCACTTTACTGTGAAGGTGACAGAGCACTGGCACAGGTTGCCCAGAGAGGCTGTGGAGCCTCCCTCCTTGGAGATCTTCCAAAGCCACCTGGACGTGGTCCTGGGCATCCTGCTCTGGGTGTCCCTGCTTGAGCTGGGGGTTGAAGCAGATGGCCTCCACAGGGTCCTTCCAGCCTCAAACATCCTATGAAATAACTCATTTTCCATTATTTATTAAATTTTATGTATAGCTATGTATATTGAAATTAGATTTAGTCTTTCAGTTGTAATGTGATGATGAGTTTGAAATCTTAGGACTTGAGGATTATATGGCAGATTTATTTTAACAATCAATATACTCAGAAAAGAGTGGCACTTGCATGGTTTCTGATGAAATCCACACTCTGAAAAATAGGTACGGTGAAATGAAAATTTCCTTTGAAAGTGATTTTAATCCCTTCCAAAAAGTTACTGCTCTGTTTTCTGTTTCAGCTGAATCTCATAGTCAAACAGCCACTACAATTATCCATTAAAAAAAAAAAAAAAAGTAAAGATTGAGCCTTTATTTAACGTTTATAAAATTAATGGTCTGAAGTACTACTTCAGCTCCCAGCATATCAAGGGTTACTGCAGGACTGACTGAACGTGCCTGTCATCATCTTCTGAGGCAGGACTCTGATCTGTTGTGGCTCTGTAGGTGTAGTCTTGAGCATTTCTATTCTGATGGTTCACTTGATGACAGAGAAAAGGAGAAAGCAACAGGAGCTGTGGGCATCAAACTCTTGAGTCTACAGTAAGATTCATCTTTATTCCATTAATGCAGCATTTCAAACAACACTACAACTAAGCAACTGACATATGTTTATGGATTTTGACATGAGTGTTAAAAAAATATATACATTCAACAGATTGTCTGATAATTTTAAAAGACTCATGAAAACTGACAGAGCAGAAAGGTTTCATTCATTGAATGTGTTTTTAATAACTAGTGCAGCAAAAGGCGATGATAACCTCCTCTTTCTAAAAATGAAACGATATTGCAATCATATATTTTTAGTTTAAAAAAACATAGCTTCGTTTCTTTCAGTACCAAATACTCTGTCAGGAAATAACTTTTTTTTTTTTTTTTTTAATAAAAAAAAGATCAAGGAAAATTAAAAGCTTTCAGCTGATTTTTTAAAGAATTAAAGCTTCATTTTTCTTTTTTTTTTCTTTTTTCTATTTGTATATAGAAATGTATTTTCTGATTAAGAATAAGTCAAATAGAAATCTCCCTTCTTGTACTGTGTAAGTCATCCACTCAGAATTGCAAACACCACATTCTGGGTACTGATGATTCAATGGAAATGATATATAATTAGATCACAGACGAAAATGTGTCTTTTTTTCCATTTAAAGAAAGGCTATACTGCAGCTGGAGCTAATTTCCAAGTCATTCATTCAGTAACAATCCATAAACAGCTACTTTTCTATACACAAATATTTTTGAAACACCCTCAATTTTACAATTTCTTTCTATGTCAATACAAACAGCTAAGGTGCTTCAGGCTAAGCATGGAAAATAATTAACCCATGTGGAAAATAATTAACCCACCAGTAAGGAGAACATTCATTTCAGCTGACTGAGAGGGTGTCAAGGGTACTCTAGCCAAGAGTAAGGGAAAGCCAAGTAGGGCTAAGTTTTGACATCAGTGAAATTATGTGAAATTACCTTTCTGTTGAATTCCGGGACAAGACACTAAACATTTCAAGTGTTAAACCTTCAGAAATCTACAGTTGCTTCACCTCTTTGGGAGGAGATTGTGAAACACCAGTTAATACCACTTTAATAAATCTGTGACAGAAGACATAACTGTGCAATGGATTAATGGTAATGATTATGAAGTTTGCAAATCCAAATCTAAGTCTTGGCTGTGGCCACTTCAGCAGAGACTCAGAAAGCTTTAGAAGGAGCCAGGTCTTCTGTCAGTGCAGCAGTCAGCCCAAGCGCTGACTGATTCCAGCTTCCTCGCCAAATGTAAAGGAGAACGGCATTAAAAACTGCTTTGTGTTTCCAGGCCTCTTCTGCAAAGGGAGTCATCAGAGCTTATCGATTTTAATTGTCGTCCGGCAAGGGAAGACAAACAAATGCGAAAGATATAGTGAGAAAGAATGGCAGACAAGAATTCTCCACACTGTTGCACCTCAATGCTCCTGTCACTTGCTGTTTACATTTTTTTTTGTCTGGATGAGGTCCTCAGTGGATGCCTGTTTCTTCAAAAGACTGGAGCAAATACCAAGTATCTGCCAAACCCTCGCCTGTCCCCAGTTCGTGAGTGGGCCATAGAGCAGACAGGAACAGCAACTGAATGGCAGGGTGAGCACGTTGCACCTCACTGCGTGAGTGGACTGTCCCTGGCCTCCAGCCAAGGCACGGAGACCCTCGCTGCTCTCAGCAGGAGAGAGGTTTAGATTGCGGGCGGAAGAGTACCGTAACGTGAGGTTGCCTGTGATAACCAGCTCCAGGCTGGCAGGGGCTTGACCCTTAAACTGCAGCATGAAGCCCCTGCCAGTGGGTGGTGGAGCTGCTGGCAACTGTTTCTCGTGGCATTATCTCTAATCCTCAGCAGAATGTCTGTAGCCATAAAAAAGACCAAAAACTCCAGACTGATAGCCTGGATCAGCTTGTTAAAGAACATTACATCTCAGTGCAATGCTGGACTCTGCCCCTTATGAGAGCTAACAAAGCTGTTTCTCAGCTCTCACTATAGGGACTTCTCTGGCATGCTTGTATGAGAGTTGCATTGTAGACTATTCTGAAAATCTACAAATAAATTAGTAATTTCCATAGTTATCTGAGTTATTGTTGGAAGTTTTATTCAACATTCAAAGTATGTATAAAACTTTTTTTTTTTTTTTTTTTTTTTTTTTTAATTAAAGAAATCCCTAATAAAGACAAATGAAGCCAGAGGTTTATCTGAGACTGTTTCACTGTGTCCGGCAGTAATGCCTCAGATGAAGTCAGAAATTCCACGGTGTTTATGGACACATCAAACCATGTGGACTGAGCTGTGTTTTTCAGATTTATATCTGTAAAGCCAGCATCAAGGGATGGTACATAGCTGAACAAGGATCCAAAGATCCAAATGTAAGATAAAGTTTCAGGACACACATTGCAAGACTCAGAATCCGAACTTTCTATTACACTGTTTGGCAGGAAAAAACTTAGAACAATTCAGCCTTTTATAAATGCTTATTTCAGAATCTGTTAATTTTGCTCTCCAAAATGCCCCCTTTAAATAACTGCCCACTTATTTGGCAGTTTTACTGGTCTTCAAGAAAAATATGATTTAAAAATAACAAACTGATCATGTAGTATTTCCTGTAGTATTGAAAAAATGGCATAATCCTGCCTGCATTCAGTGTTAGTTTGGCATAGACTTTTGTAAATTAAGTAAGTGTTATTCCAACTGCTGTTAGATTACTGGCAACAATACAAACAAACAAGCCTTTAATTTTAGCTGTTGTACTTGCTTTGCAGCGATAGTCTGCCTCTGTAAGCTAAATAGAAATGTCATTATTTGCTTTCAAAAACAAATGTCTAAAAACCTTTACACTGTAAAATCCTGACACAGCGACAATGTGTTGGCAGTGTTTGGTGTGAAGCACCAGTTATCACCTAAGAAAATACTGGTCAGATGTTTGAATACTTTAATGGTACCCAAGCAAACATTCATTGCAAGACAATTATGCTGTTATTATCAGAGCAATCTCCCTAGAAAGTATGGTTTCAATGTCTAATCTGCCAACTGTATCTAAGAGGTCTGCATAAGGAAGCCTATTACCAGGAGGAAAACCTTTGTACCTACAGTGGAAAAATTGCAGAGAGTTCACAAACCGGAAGAAAAAAATAACAATACTGTATTGGAGTAAGTAGTCCAGGGAGTTCTTGAAGACGTGATGAGTTAATTCAGTGCTTGTTCTACCGAAACTGAAAGTAGTCCTTACAAATCTGAGAGGAGTGCAGAGCTTCTATCACTTGGCAATGGCTCAGAGCAATAGTAACTGTACTGTAACAGCCACTGCAGCTAGCTGGAGATTTAAAGAAGATAAAATATTCCTTCACAAGTTAAATTTTGTGTTACTATCTAAAATAGTCAAATAAACAGAAGTACTTGCGTTCTCTTCCATGTTGGTCTATGCGTGATAGAGACAAGCTCCAGTGTACTCCTCTTTCAGTTCCTGCCTTAAAAACCATGTCTTCTAAGACACCTCTTGCAACTTGGTGTTTCAGGAGGTAACATAGGCCACTGTGAAACTGCATTCACTGACTCTTCTTTGAATAAGATAAATGTATTCTTAGGGCCCAGACACACCACTTGAAATTGCATTGAGAAATCCCGTCACATCTCATTGATTTTTCACAACACAGTGTCCAGCAAGTCTCAACGCAAACTGAGATTGGAAAATAAATAAATAAATAGGCTTTCAAAACAGACAAACAACTGGAGGCATAGATTTGAAAAAAAAATAAAAATCTAAGGAACTTAGGAATGCACATCCTGCATCTCCAGACAGACTTATATTCCTAAATCATGTGGGCACTTTAAATCTGCCTTCATTTCATGCCTAAGAGTACAACAAGTGCTGTATTAAGTCAGATTAAACAGCAGTCAGAGATCTGCAGCTGAGAACATTTTTGAGCCAAAAGGAAGGTCTCCTGCTGTTTCAGATGATTTTTCATTACATATAACCATTTTCTGAAAACATGCACACATTTAGTATCTACCCCATTCTGTAGTAGGAAGTTTTACTGTTTAGTTCTTGGTATCTGAAGAAAAACCTCTTTTTATTTTACTATTTATCATCGTCATGCAAAAATATGTAGGTCAATGTAATTTCATAAAGTCGTGCCCTGTAGACTAGCTTTACCATTCACATGCTGCACATTTCAGCAGCTACAGGCATTGGCATTCATATAACCATTTTACTGGAAGCAAGTGTATGGAATGCCAAGTTAATATTTCACTGCTGGAACAACATCTATTTCATATGGACTTTCTAAATGTCATCTCAACTAAAACAAGGCTCTGGAAAATATATTTCAAAAATTACCCAAAACAATTATAATGAAAAAAAAAAAAGTGATTTTCACAATACAATTTGTTCCTTCCAGGGTTTATCAGTCCATAAATGATTCAGGAACTCAGCGCACATTTAAGGAAACATCTGGTATTGTAAAATATGATACTACACAATAAAAGCCTCATAAACAATTAAAATAGTACGTGCAAGAATAACAGAAATACCATTTGTTACTCAATTTCAGAAGAAAAAAAAAACTGATGAAAGCATAAGGAAGAATTCTAATGGTTTGACATGGATAATGTTAAGATCAAATGGAAAACTCAAGAGAGAAAACTCAAAGTTCTCCAGAAGGGAGGTGAGGAGCACCGGGGAGGAAAGAGAGGGGAGGTTGTATCTCTGGTTTTTAGTGCTGCAGATATTGTTTCTTATTCATCTGAATATCGGTGCTGTACATGCAAGTTTAGGAGATGATCAAATTTGACAGAACAAAACACCTAATGAAAACATTTTGCTGTTGGGATCAAATTTCCCTTCTGTAAAAGGACATCCATAAATCTTCTAAGTAATTTGGTTAGCTGTGGGATTTCTGCGCTTCAAAGTCTTGACCATCCCAGCCTCCACTAGACATCCGGTTTTTCAATCCTGACAAATCTGTGGACAAAGACTTCTGAAAGCTTAAACACTGTTTGAAAAAAATATCGTTGCATAAATTTTAATCAACCATGAATTTTAGAGCTCTCTAGTAATCCTTAAGTAGGCTGATTACTATCGTGGTTTGGTTTTGTTTGTTTGGTTGGCTGGTTTGATTTGTTTTGTTTTTCAGGAAGACAATAACTCTTTTCTGATGCAAATAGCTATCTAAGATTAGGGTTTTATGTGTTGTAACTGTCAGGAACAAATGTGTTTCATCATGCTACCATATTAGCCTGAGTTTCCCTCTGGTTCATGTCTCTTGCTCACCCGTTCTACTTCTGTGCTTCTTCTGGCTTGATGTACAAACAGAAAAATTCAGCAGGAAGCAAAACCTTTCTACTAGTAAGAAACGCTCACACTCTTGTCTCTAAAATGAGTCTGGATGTGAGTGGATGTGATCAGCACCTGAGCTCACCCCAGTCCTCCTAAGTATTCAACTCAACCTTGTCCCCCAGCTAACCCGTACCACTTCCTCTTGGACTCCCCCAACAAAAAAAACTACCCAGGGAAATTCCTGGAGAACATCTTAGAATTATTTTGCACTCCATAGTTTGCCTCCTCTGCACAGTGATAACATGAGACTGTTTTCTGGGACATGGCCCAGGCCAGAAGTCCACCAGGAAATGGAATCTATGCATGTTTAAATGATTCTATTATTTTTTAAAAATCCTTCTGGATGGTTTATCTCAAGGATGCACTAGGTGTTCTGGGGCAGTGCATTGCACCTACCCCTCTTTTTGAGAACAAGCATGAAGTCTAGCAGAGTGCCAGCTTCTGAACCCATGCTACTTTATGATGTGATCTAGACCCAGACATCCTCAAAAGATTGCCCAGAGATTCACCAGAATTAGGTGTCAGGAACAATAGCTAATTCAGACTGTGGGGAATGCCAGGAAGCCCATTCTTCCAAGTTTGAATAAAGGTCTTTGCAAGATGCCTCAGACATGATCTTCAGGAGATGAGAAGATCACAAGAAGATCACATCCAAACTCAACACATTGTCCTACTTTCAGAGTAGAATTTAATTACATTTATGTAGGTCATGATTTTATTGGTGGATGAAGTTTACTGGAGACTGCAGGTGAGGCTGACAGACTCCATCAAGGAAATGTGTTAAACCAGTCCAAAATGGACACATGGCAAATTAGTCATTGCTGGCTCCCCAATCAGGATAAAGGAGGAGTAAAACCATAAGTCTTTCATTCTCTACTGTTCTCCTATTATACTTCCCATAGCGCTTGAGAGGTGGAAGGCAATACTCCTGAACGTATTCAGCAGGTAGAATAACAAAAAGCATCTCTTTTACACAGCAGCAACTCTTCTGATGATTTCATGTGCACAGTGGGTATTTCATGCAGCAGCCTCTCAGCCCATTCACTAATCGATCCACTCTGTTCCAGCTTAATTTGCAAACTAATCTTCTGAGAAATAGGGCTTACTTTATAAAACACCCAAAACATTTATGTCAGTTGTTAATAAACATTTTTTTCTGCATATGTCTACATTAAACTAGTTCTGCAATTCCGTCATATGGGCATGCCATAATCAGATTATCTTCAGATGTCAGAGACAGATTTGCTCCTTCCATACTTGGTTCCCTTGCCTACTCTCGTTTGCCTCCAGTTTCTCAGTAGTCCATCACTTACAGGAAAGTTTGTTTCAATTCAGCAAATCTTGTCGAAGCATCACTCACTGTAGTACATGTAATGCAGACTCCGTGCAAGTGACAGATGCAAGCATTGCCTTCTCATATGAGCTCTTCGTGCTAGGACAAAAAAGCTGGAAAAGAGGAAAAGGCAGCATATGAAATTTATGTGGCAAAGAACTCCTTCAGAGAAAAGATCAAAAGCTCATTATTTTTCTGTTCATTTGTCTTTTTCTAAGAAGATATGAAGGAAAAAATAAACACACTGAGTGCCAGCTCTTGTGTGGATGTTTCTTTGGACTATTTAAAAATTAATATGTTCAAAAAAAAAAACAAACTATGTATTTTAAGGGAGGTTGAATTGACTCAACCAGGATGTTAGCAGTGTCTGAAAGTCATTTTACCTTCACCCAGAAAGAAACACGCTGTAATTTCAGTGAATATTTATTTTTGTCTGGGGTTGCTCTTTCATGGAAAGTTCCAAAATTTCTGTGTACAAGATACCTTGGACACATCGTTTACAAATTATTGGTAAATCAGTTTGTCTCAGACTAACCATTTCAGCTTCTGGAGAATAGCTTGTCCTTAGAAGGTATCTTCCTATAACACTTTTGTGGTGTAACTCACCACTTAGTCACCCTACTACTTACTCTTATCTTCTAAATTGCAACATAAATCATAGAGAAGCATCTGAAAACTAGTGAGAGTTGAGATTTTTAAGATGGTGAAGTGTTTGTGCTAAGGCACTTCTTTGTTAGTTACCAGTTCAAACTTGTTTAGTGTCAATAATGCTGATAGCATTCAGCAGCAACAAGTTTACTCCTGGTGATGACCTGTGGCACACAGTTAACCATTAATCTAACAGCTACACAAAATGTTCTTATATTTTGAATCTGAAGTCATGTTTCTAATCTATCCTGTTTAGAAAAAGGTCAAGTTTACTTCTGAATTAGTCTACATGTAGAAGGGGGATAGGGCAAGCAATTCCTTAAGATGAAGTAATGTCACTTTAATTGACGGTCAGAACTCATTGCCCATAGTCTTCTGGTTTAGCAATCAACTATGCCCCATGGGCTTTTGGAAAATGTATGAACAATTATGAAACAAAAAAAAAAAAAAAAAAAAAAAGAAACTTTGGGCATAGCTCCATGTTCTTCTTGGCATTCTTAGAGAATAATAGTAGTGTCTAACAGGATTCTGTTGAAAATCTAGTCTGCATTTACAGAACCCCGTTAATCAGCACAGACTATTTCCTCATTTAGACGAGTCATAGTTTCTTCTCCTGATGCCTCACAGAGACCTTTCCTCCAGCTTTTGACACAGCCAAGTTTTCAACTAAGTTTTCAACTAAGTTTCCCCAGTGAGGATCTAAGCCACTGACTAGCACAATGTATAGAACAAGAGCCCCAAACCTGGACTTGTCTCTTATGAGACTTGCATCTCTCTAACATGAAGAAATCCAACTCAATGACTGTGACACCAATCAGGAAGACCCATCTGATAAGAAGGCCTTCTTATAAAGGATCAACACCCAGGGCTCCCACCTTGATCTGATCTCTCACCACAACCATCAATCCCAGAAATGAACAAGCCAGCTGGCACTGGATAATAAGATATAATATGAGACTAATCCCCAAGCACTGGTGGCCAGTCCCATCAATGCCAATTGTGCTCTGTTAGTCTGTACTTTGTCAAAGTCCACTTGTACTTTGTTCAGTCTGTACTTTGTTTACAAAAAAGAAACCCTACATGTTAACACGTATTAATATTGTTTAGCTTCTCCACTAATTACTGGAAGATAAATATTAATGGAATGGGTTTAGAGAATGTGAGGAAAATATTACTATGCTCCTTTTTGCATATTAGCTTAAAGTCTTAAAGTACGTCAGACATCTATCTGCCTTTTTAGAAGTTTTGTGTGAAGAGCAGAGAGAGATAAGTAGGCATTAATTGTACCCTGTGAACTATATAAATACTGAATCTTTGCAAGGCTTAAATGAAAAATATTTGGAATAGCTTTTTCACAAAAGCTACAAGGCAGTAAATCTGCTCATTCTTCCCCTTTACAGTACAAAAATTCAAAGCTCCAGCATATAAATTTTAGCTCATGCACCAGCTCGAGCATGTAAACCAATTTACTTCTGATCTTCTTTCCAAGGTTACTTCTCAGTCACTAGTATTTATCCTATACATTGCGTATCACCTAGATAACTGAGAGGTGGACAGAAAGGCAGAATCTGTTATTTTTTTCAACTACTGTGGAAGTCTGCAGGCTCTCCAGCAGACAGGTCTTGCCACTGCCCAGCACCCTAGCACAATAGCTGATTACTCTTCTGTCACTAATGAAACAATGCTGCTGATAAATAGCGATCAACAGCCGCATCCTGCATCTGAAACTATAAGGAGGCAGGGACCCAGCTGCTATGATAGTCACATAACAGTCTCTTAGTCAATCAGCTCTTACACCTAGATAATTTGATATATTTAATTTCCTTTGGCCTCCTGCACTTCATCTTCATCTTCCAACTGACTGCTCTCAGTGGATATAAATGTGTGTGACCTGCAAGGCAGCTTCTCTGCAATAAAAGCTTCTGAACACATTCAGTAACTACCACCTCCTTCATCATGTGTCTGAGCTCTTTTTAGCCAGGCTGCTTTGCCCCACCCTCTGTATATGTTCCAACTAAATTTCACATCTTTTTCTTATGAGGAGTTAGGATAGGATTTTGGCAAAGAAAGCGAGGACAACAGTATGGGTTCTGGATGAGCTGGAGAGGAGAGTCATGGCAGAAATGCTGTGCCTGAATGAAATTTCCTGTCCTAGGGGAATTTGTAGGACTTCAGCCATTCTCACATTCTGCACCAGGTCATAGCCATCTCGCAATGTGGACAGAAAGATAACAAAGCAGGTAGCATGTTGGCTGTTAAGACACTCACTCAAGTCCATACAAAATCCAGCATCAAGTTTGTGCTTCAGGATGCTCCAAACTACAGATTTTGTCAGCTCAGCCAGCTGTGCAGCAATGTGGCTGTCAGCCAGGACTCAATGAGTTCAGGTTGTTTGTCAAGGGGAGTCTGAAACAGAAAAGTCACGGGGTTGATATGTTGGCACCTAACATATCTTACTCTCAAAGTTCTTTGGCTGACAAGGTTGTTGGGATGCCACTGAAAGCAGTGCAAAAACGCTCTGCAAAATTATTTAATTTCAGTGAACTGACTAATTCAGAATGACAAAAACCAAAAGAGCTAACTTTTATTAAGCTTCTTCTGGCCAACTCTGTTTGTGCTCTTTTTCCCTGACTAGTCAAAGGCAGTTTGTACACACATTTTCTCTGGCTCAGCATGACATCTCCTGTCGTCACATTTCAGAGAGGTTCTCTTCACACATTCTTGCAGATGCTGTGCAAAATAGTCACTAAAGTCAATAGAGGAAAGAGATATTGATGAGCTGTGTTACAGCTCCACCCTTGGAGTAACGGACATCCTCTGCCCCTATCTCCACGCCTTTTCCATCAGTCATCCACACACATACTTCCCAACCTCACAAACACAGCTGGAAGTAAAGCAAAGAGGGAACAGTTTTCCTATCCAAGCTTTCAGGAGAATGATTCACAAGAAATGAAAGCAAAGTGGGAGCTAGGACTGCTGAAATAGCAGCACAAGCAGTACTCACAGAAATCCTGGCAATAAAGATACATATTTTTTTCAATTGCAATAAATCCAAAAAAGTTTCTCAAGTTCCTGTCCATAAGGACTTTCTGTTTTATCTCCATTAAGTATTCTTGAGCACTGTTTGGTAATCAAACATC
Source organism: Cygnus olor (assembly GCF_009769625.2). NCBI lineage: Eukaryota > Metazoa > Chordata > Aves > Anseriformes > Anatidae > Cygnus > Cygnus olor. Next base: position 59,262,622 of record NC_049171.1, on the reverse strand, counting down.
TTACATTAACTTTCTATGGTAAAAATGCCTTTTTACTCATTCAATCATTATTCATTGAGGCAAAGAACACAGATCCAATCTGAGTCACTGAGGCAGTTTTCATGGGACATTTCATGGGACATTTCATGTTATTCAAGCTGACTCATAAACTGACCAAGCTCCTTCTTGTTTGTCCCACTCAACTTCCACTGAGTAGCTGTTCCTGATGCTTACTGGTGAGAATCCATCTGCTGATTTCCAGCTGGAATCGACTGCTAGTAAATTTATATATTATTCTAACTGCCAACATTGCTCTGTAGCATAGACAGCTCTTTTTATCTTTCTGCTCTTCACCACTACAATCACTCCTAGCAATACAGCCAGAAAAAGTGGTTTATAACCTTGCAGGTACTGGGTCTCATCTGCTATAAAAGACAAGATTTAAAATATTTTATTGTTTGATAAATCATAAAAGTAGGTAAGAATATAGGGAATTCTCTTTCCATGTCATAGTAGGAAACTTCCTTTGCTCCTGCTCCAAACTGAAAACACTTGTTCAGTAACTGGAATTACAATGTCCCTTTACAGATTGAAGTCCTCTTCACCCACTAAACTGCAACGAAAATTATTATCTCTGTGCACTAGCCAGTTTTGCATTGGTTCTGCTCTGGTTTTGTCTATAACACCTACTTCTTGAGACGATGTGGACAAGCATTTAACAAGCTGCTTAGCTACTGACAACTAACAATCAAAGATGGGGAGGTGCCACCAGTGACAGTCACACCATTTTTCACATGTGAATGTGAAAATACATGTGAAGCCACTTAGAATTAACATCTAAAAAAAAAAAAACAACAAACAATTACACAATTCTATCTTTTCTCTCCTCTACTTGGCCATTAGGGCATCACTATAGCAGCCTCTCTGTTCAGCTAAGCCCGTGTGGCTATATAATCATAGACTCATAGAATGGTTTGGGTTGTAAGGAACCTTAAAGACCATCCAGTTCCAACCCCCTGGGATGGGGATTCCAGGGGTGGACTTCCAGGGATGGGGCATCCACAGCTTCTCTGGGCAACCTGTGCCAGGGCCTCACCGCCCTCTAAGTGATTAATTTCTTCCTTATATCTAATCTAAATCTACACTTTTTTAGCTTAAAACCATTACTCCTTTTCCTGTCACCACACTCCCTGACAGAGTCCCTTCCCAGCTTTCTCGTAGGCCCCCTTTATGTACTAGAAGGCCACAGTGAGGTCTCCCTGAAGCCTTCTCTTCTCCAGGCTGAACAGCCCCAACTCCCTCAGCTTGTCTTCACAGGAGAGGTGCTCCAGCCCCCCGATCATCCTCATGGCCCTCCTCTGGACTCATTTTAATACACACATGTCCTTGCTGGGGGCCCCAGGCCTGCACACAGTATTCCAGGTGGGGTCTCGTGAGAGCAGAGCAGAGAGCTCCCTCAGCCTGCTGGCCATGCTGCTTTTCATAGAATCATAGAATATCCCGAGTCGGAAGGGACCCATAAGGATCATCAAGTCCAACTCCTGGCACCGCACAGGTCTGCCCAAAAGTTTAGACCATGTGACTAAGTGCACAGTCCAATCGCTTCTTAAATTCAGACAGGCTTGGTGCAGTGTCTACTTCTCCGGGAAGCCTCTTCCAGTGTGCGACCACCCTCTCGGTAAAGAACCTCTTCCTGATGTCCAGCCTAAACCTCCCCTACCTCAGCTTAACACCGTTCCCGCAGGTCCTATCACTGGTGATTACAGAGAATAGGCCACCTGGCCCTCCACTCCCCCTCGTGAGGAAGTTGTAGACTGCAATGCGGTCTCCCCTCAGCCTCCTCTTCTCCAGGCTGAACAGGCCAAGTGACCTCATCCGCTCCTCATACATCTTCCCCTCTAGGCCCTTCACCATCTTCGTTGCCCTCCTCTGGACACTCTACAACAGTTTAATGTCCTTTTTGTACTGTGGTGCCCAGAACTGCACACAGTACTCGAGGTGAGGCCGCACCAGCGCAGAGAAGAGCGGGACAATCACTTCCCTCGACTGACCAGCAATGCTGTGCTTGATGCACCCCAGGATACGGTTGGCCCTCCTGGCTGCCAGGGCACACTGCTGGCTCATATTCAACTTGCTGTCAACCACAACCCCCAGATCCCTCTCTGCGGGGCTGCTCTCCAGCGTCTCGTCGCCCAGTCTGTACGTATAGCCACGGTTGCCCCATCCCAGGTGCGGGACCCGGCACTTGCTTTTGTTAAACTTCATGTGGTTGGTGATCACCCAGCTCTCCAATCTGTCCAGATCTCTCTGCAAGGCCTTTCCACCCTCATCCAAGTCCACAACTCCTCCAAGTTTGGTGTCGTCAGCAAATTTGGTCAAAACACCTTCTAGTCCTACATCCAAATCATTTACAAAAACATTGAAGAGGACTGGCCCTAAAATGGAGCCTTGAGGGACCCCACTGGTGACCGTCCGCCAGCCCGATGTGGCCCCATTTACCACAACCCTTTAAGCCCTGCCCATCAGCCAATTGCTCACCCATTGTATGATGGTTTTGTTTAGTTGTATGCTGGACATTTTGTCCAGTAGGATCCTATGGGAAACCATGTCAAAAGCTTTGCTGAAGTCCAAAAAGATCACATCAGCTGGTTTCCCTTGATTGACTAGATGGGTGATCTTATCATAAAAGGAAATCAAATTTGTTAGGCAGGACCTACCCCTCATGAACCCATGTTGGCTGGGACCAATGACTGCATTGTCCCCCAGGTGCGCTTCAATAACTTCAAGATCATCTTCTCCATAATTTTACCAGGCACTGACGTGAGACTGACAGGCCTGTAATTGCTAGGGTCTTCTTTCTTGCCCTTCTTGAAAATTGGCACAACATTTGCCAGCTTCCAGTCTACTGGGACATCTCCAGATTCCCAAGATCATTGAAAAATAATTGAGAGAGGTCCCACGATGACATCAGCCAGCTCTTTAAGCACCCTGGGATGAATCCCATCCGGACCCATGGACTTGTATGGATCCAGGTGGAGCAGCAAATCCCACACATGTTCGGGGTCGGTTGGGAGTTTGTCATTCCCCTGTCGTGGTCCTCCAGCTCAGGGAACCCTGGGTCCTGAAGCCCATCATCAGTGTTGAAGACAGAGGCGAAGAAGGCATTAAACGTCTCTGCTTTGCCTATGTCATTGTCTGTGAGGAAACCTTCCCCATCAAGTAGCAGACCTATGTTTTCTTTGGTTCTCCTTTTTCTGTTCACATATCTAAAAAAACCTTTTTTATTATCTCCCACAGACATGGCCGGCTTCAACTCTAGTTGGGCTTTGGCCACACAAATTTTCTCCCTACAAACACGAACAGCATCCCTGTATTCCTTCCACGTCGCCCGACCCTCCTTCCAGCAGCCGTACACTTTCTTTTTTCGCCTAAGCTCCAGTAGAAGATCCCTGGTCATCCAGGCCGGCCTTCTGCCCCACCTGCTTGACTTCCGATATTTTGGAATTGCCTGATCTTGTGCTTTTGGGAGGCAGTGCTTAAAGACTGATCAGCACTGATACAGCCCAGGGTATGGTTGGCTTTCTGGGCTGCAAGCACACGTTGCCGTCTTGCGTTGAGCTTGTTATCAAACAACACCTCCAGGTCCTTCTCCACAGGACTGCTCTCAGTCATTTTCCATCCGGTCTGTATTTGTGCTTGGGATAAACACCAATGCACATGCAATGCCTCGTTTATTTGAAAAGTGGTATGTAAAAGTTGAAAGCAATTCACAAATGACACTTTACAGTCAAAAAGCAGATGGATTATCAGAGACCAAGAGAAAATCATAGTTTTCTTCAGCTTAACCTCAAACCTCAATAAACAATCCAAAATGTCACACAGGAAAGTCCCTGAGCATAAACAATATACTGGTGTATCATGTCCCGTGTATTATTTCCCATGTATCATTATCCCATGCTGTAGCTGTACAAAATGCTGTACAGCTTTGTCAGACAAGTAGACTGTGGATTCAGTGATTCATAAAACAGAAACCTTAGAACATCCAAAGTTTGTCAGTGTTATTTTTCTCTGCAGTGATGTTGCATTAATTACAGTATATAAACATATCATAGAAAACATAAGATCAATTCCTATGAAGAAATATAATCTTTCTCACAGCAGGTTTTATAAAGTTCCCGATGCATTCCAGAAATCAAACAGTTCAACAACTTCCCTTTGACCTTTATATCACTGATCAGTTGTGTTTCACTGGATGAGATTTTTCAAGCAATCCATCGGCAAATTTGTCAAACAATACTACAGCAATCTATTCATGCTCGTATTGGGTTGTTCATGACTAGAAAAGGGAACTTCCATAACTGCACTAACAGCATGTAACCATTTCTGCTTGCTACTTTGAAGTATACACAGATTGTCTTTATACAAGACACAAAGATCTTTTATTCTATTTTTATTTCTATTTCTAGAAAGCTTTCACATTGCCTTTGTAGCACTTGGTAGCTTTTAATAGTTAGAACATCTCGGAGTACCACTAACAACATTTCCATTGGATTATTCCTCTTCAACATTTTGCATGTGAGGAACACTTTAAAGAAAGTCTATATATACTTCTGTAACCCATATAGCTTTATAATATATCTCATACAATGGTGTATACTTGTAAGTCATCACCAACAAGTCATTCAGATCAACAAAAATTTTTTCTCTAATGGTTTTTACATCAGTATACTATATTGAAATCAGTACCTCAGAGAACGGTTGTAATGACAGACACGTTATCATAAAATGTCAAAGCCTTTTGTTGTTGAAAATGCTTATTTCTGGACTTCTTATAGCTCATCTTATTCCTTCGGCAGAAGCCATCTGTTTTTAATGACTGGATTCGTCACTTTTACACTAAGCACTCTTAAAGTCCTGAGTTACGAAAGCAGCATGATTTCTGGTCTGAGAAAACATGGGGGGGCAGCACTCAGAGTCCCAAAGATAGAACAGGGAGGTGGTTTACATGCTGGATTCATTCCAAATTAATTATTTAAGGAATATGGCTGGCACACGAACAGTTGGCCCAAATGCTGAGAGACAAATTGGAGAAAGGAATGGGAGCTCCTTTAACCGTAAGAGGTAACAACTGGAGAACACAAAGACCACATTGAGCCAAAGCTGCAGAAGAGAAACATGATTGGGGCTAGGAAGAGAAGAAGATACACCTTGGAGTAATAAAAATGATGAGCAGAAACCATGGGAAAAAAGTACAGATGATGCTGGACAGCAGATACAGCCAGTGAAACAGTATACAAAGGAAACTGCTGTGGTTGCATCTTTTACCTAATGTGGATGGACTACAGAGAGGGGTCACTGTCCAGTCCTTGTGCCCTCCACAACCCACAGTCTCCTAGGAAAACATTACCACTTCTTTCTGAAAGATTCCCGCTCATCTCCCACCAGACAGTGGCCTGTTTGGTGTCAGTCCATGTGACAGTGCCTTTAGGAATCGGGATTACAGGCGATCGACTGCTGCCAAGCTGCCAGAAGCCTGTCTGATAATCCAGGCAGAGCCTGAAAGTTGTTGGCAATGTTTTATTTCATTTTAATTTATTTCATTTACTAAAATAAGTACTAGAACATATCATCTGCTTTTCCTAAGCATATGCAACTAAAATTATATGCTGCTTATAAGATTAACTCACCACATAAACTGTGATCTAAATCATAACTGTGGAAAGGAAATGAGACAGGATTTCTCAGTCTGTGGAAAAAATTTGAGTAAGCAACAGCTTGAAATTACCTTTCCCATGAGACTGCAGTTAAGCTTTCAAAAATGCTAAGGAACAAAAGCTTGAATAATCCTAATAATCTATTTTTTTCTTTTTTACATTCAGATGGCTTTTTTTTCTGCCCTTCTTCCTCCTTGTAACTGAAGACTGATTTGAAATGTTTAATGATGCTAGGGAAATATACAACATCCATAATCTGAAATATATATATATATATATATATATATATATATATATGAACTGGTCAGACGCAAAGATGTGGACAATGTGCCTTAAGGAATGTTGGAAAAGAGGGTTGCAAACTAATCTCTTTGCAACCCGCTGCTGCATAAAAATGTGCTCCCAGGTATAGAAAAGGCATCCGTTTGCCTAAAAGAGAGGAGAAATTTATAAGGAGAAATTAAGACCAACGGTGATTTCTGAAGCACTTTTGGAATACTTGACTGATGGGAATATCCTTCAAATGTTCTTGAGACGATAGAAATGGTATTCACAGATGTAGTTTTGGTAGTTAGACACAGATCTGTCAGCTTTTCTTTTGAAAGCAAAAAGCAATGGAAAAAAAACAAAAAACACAAAATATAACAGCTGAATAGATGGAAATTACATTCATTGGCTTGCCTGCAAAGCAAAAGGAACATTGCTTCACAAAATGTTTTTTCTCTGCCATTCCCCATCCACACTCTTTCATTCCCTTGAGAGCTGAATACCATTCTTGAGATCTGAGAGGGAGTTCTGTGTCATGCCCTACATATATGAGAAGGAGAAGGACAGAGAGGCTGTAGTTATTCCTGTAGTTATTAGGAAATTATATCCTGTAGTTATTAGGAAAAGGTTTTGGTTGAACAAATTGAGCGCTTTTTATTTATAGCTGACTGACACAGCTTCCATCTGTGCTAAGGGTTATACTTCTCATACAAAAAAGTCTGGCATATCTGAAATGCAGGACCTTGAGAAAACTTTTATCCTGTACACAGTATGTGAACAGGCTTATATTTGGCCACTAAGAAAACTTCATAAAAATAAATAAAATCCCTGGCTTTGGAAGACGTCCTAAAAAGTACAATGATCAGTCTTGCAATTTTTGAGACATTCCCATTGCTGGGTAGTCATAAGTGGTGTACTCTAAGGACTGATACTGGGCCTAATGCTGTTTGACATCTTTAATTACCTGAATATTGGAGGCAGAACATACCCTCAGCAAGTCTACAGATGACATAAAACTGGGATAGTCATGCTGCCATCCAGAGGGACCTTGACAGGCTGAAGAAATGGGCTGACATGAACCTCATGAAGTTCTACCCAGAGAAGTACAAAGCTCTGCTCCAAGGGGGGAGCAACCCCAGGTACCAGCTCATGCTGGGGCAGACGATCTGGAATGCAGCTTCTCACTGGTGGTGGACGCCAAGTTTAATATGAGACAGCAGTGTGACCTTGGGACCAAGAAGGTCAACGGGCAACCTGGGCTGCATTAGGCGAAGTATTGCCAGCAGGTGGAGAGAGGAAATCCTTCCCCTCTCTCCAGCACTGGTGAGGCTGCCCCTGGAGTGCTGGGCTCCCCAGTATAAGAGAGATATGGGCATACAGGAGAGAGTGCAGCCATGAAGATAATCAAGGGCCTGGAGCATCTCTCCTGTGAAAGAAAAAGCTGAGAGAGCTGGGACGGTTCAGCCTTGGAGAAGAGGAGGCTCAGGGAAGATCTCATCAATGTCTTACTGAAGGGAAGGTGTAAAGAGAACAGAAACAGGCTCTCTTCTTTCATGCCCAGTGCCAGGACAAGAGACAAACTGAAATACAGGAAATTCAACTTAAACATGAGAAAAAGCTTTTGCTCTAAAGATGGAATTACTTGCCCAGAAAGGTTACAGAGTCTCCATCATTGGAGATATTCTGATACCTGATGGGACACAGACCTAAACAACCTGTTGTAGTTGACCTTGCTGTGGGCAGGGGGGTTGGACTGGATCCTCCACAGAGATGCCTTCCAGCCTCAGCAGCTCTGGGAACCTCTGATTCCCCAGAGTGGCATATTTAGATCTGCTATGTTTGCAATGACCTAGAAAATGCATCAAATCTAACCTTCAAGTTACAGCTCTTTTCAGCTTTTTATTCCACCTTACCCTGTAAGTGGTCCTTACAGGCACTCAGATCCTCCTGAACCATTGTGCATGTCCTGCCTGGAACCTGCTGAGAAAAATTCAAGTTGTTAAGGGGTAGAATTAGGAAAGAAGTTGGGAAGTTTTGCTTTCAAGGGAATGAAAGAGCATTTGTTTAGAGTGCTCCCATCAAAGTGAGGACCTGAACCCATAGCTTATTTCTCTTTCAGCCACACAGCCCTACAAGCAGTCATGAAAATGATTAAAAAGGCCTCGGTCATCTTTGTTGTACCTTGCATGCACAGCTGGAGTTGGTATTGTTGGTATGTATCTGTTTGTGAACTGTTGATCCTGCTGAAGTCACAACGTAGCCAAAATTCACGTGTCCCACCATGCGGCTTATAAGAGTGATTTCTCAATTATCTCCCACTGTCATCATAACAGTAAACAACATCTGGTGTTGAGGCACGATCAGCCAGAGAAATGACTTCCTTACCACCAACTACCTACATTACTTCACCCTCTTCTTTCTCCTGAAGGAAAGGCTGTGCCCACCACGTGCTCAGAAGACACCAGCCTGCCCCCCAGCTCATAGCAAGGCTCTCTGCAGTCCCTAGTGCTGTGCACACGCGTGTGCCAGGTGAGCTGTTCCCTGAGCTAACCAGCAATCTGACTTGGCAATCAGAGGTAAGCCAGAGACCAAACAAAGCTCAGCAAGTTTGCTTTTCCTTGGAGAGCCTCTGAAAATCAGGAGTCCTCTTCTTCCCACGCACATTTCTCTCGCATGGAGTAGGGCCTGGAGACCTGCCCTCCTTGCAGCTGGGCTCGGGAAGCATTTGCTCTCCTGCCAGCTTTAACCATCGCAGACAGAGCAGGCTGTGGCCAAGCTTCATTCCTTAATGGCTTCCCGGTCAGTGGGCAGTTTCTGATCTGGCACATCAGTTGCCATGTGTCCTTAATATACACCCAAAAGTAATTTGGATCCTTGGCAAAACACACCCCCAGCTTCATGTCTGGGTAATCCCAAACCTGAAGCTGCCCTAAATTGTAACCCTGACTGATCCCAACTCATGCTCCTCCCTTCACTTCTCATCCCTCTGAGGGCTGTCATGTTCTTTGATTTCTGCCCAAAGGGACTGAGAAGGATTCAGACTTTCTGCTATTTCCAGACTTTGGGAAGGAAAGTCATCCCAGCAATCTCCAGGGAAAAATATCTTTGGGAAGGGAAGTGTGGCTTGATCGAGAAGAGGCAAGTGCCTCCTCTTCTCCCAAGACATCAAGTCTGGATGCACAACATATTTACCTGACTCCTTATGGACAGCAATTCAATCACAGGCAGGGACTCTGCAATGCATAGAAACTGTACAGTTAGGATAGAAAACACAGTTGCACATTTTGAATATGAAAAATCCTATTATCCTACGTGCAAACATTGCAGGATCACCATGGGAGGTGAAAATCAGCCCTATCTATATCCATTGATCCTATTTTCCTAGAGGAAGAATGTCCAAGAAATGAGTCAAGAGTATTCTGTGCCAATGTATTGGCACAGAATTCAATAGCAAGAGTGCTCTGTGCCATTTAAATGTTTGCACTCAACTTTGAAGGTAGCCTTCAGTGAGGCTGACAAAAAGTTAGCAGCGTCTGTAATAAATATTAAAGGAGAAAAAAAAATGTGTTTTTACATGGTGACAGTCTCTAAGGGCCAGGGCGTGGTGCAAGGGAAATGTGGTAGCACTTGTTAAACAACAGTTCTTAGGCTTTTCCTTGCTCTGGCTGTAGGATTTTCTGGGGCAGGGTAAGCTGTGTTTCCCTCACCTGTTCTCTCCCATATAACCCTGCCTTGATGCAGGAGCAAGACTAGCTATAGATAGTGCCAAATTTCTGTATTTACTTACAGATTTGGTTCTAATACTGAAAGAAGTCAACATAAGAAAGGGAAACAACCAAATCCACCTGATTCAGATTTTCAATGGCTTCAGGAGTGTTCAGTTTGTTTCAATAGTGGACAACAGAAAATCATGTTTTACAGAATTTATATTTTTAATTCTCACACATAAGGTGGCTATGAGAGCCAGGACTCATCTGTTTTTATAGTCAGCAGATTGATTTATATCTATTCCACTTCAGCTTGATACTTAGGTCTCCCAAAAATGGCAGAAAAACACAGAACCAAAGGTCTTGTCATTTTTGGAAAGTTATATGTACATCCCCTAGAAAAGAGGACAAGTTTTAACGTTTCAGAATCAACATTATTTCTTAGTTCTCACAACACTTTAGAGTGGTTATCAAAGGAACAGAATGTTCTAAGAGTAAAGTAAATATTTACTATATGCTGGTTTTATTATGTGTTCTTGTCAATTTGTTGTACCTTGTACTGTTTATGTGTTTGCATTGGTAAGCGTTTCTGAGTTAAAAATATCAGTTGTATACATTCATTCTGTAGAACACTATTTTGTCCGGCTTCCCTATAGCGTGCCCTAAGAGCACGTCCTAAGTAGACTTCTGACAATGTTGCATTTAGTTTCACTGCCTGAAGTGCAATATGGAATATATCCCCCTTCTACTCTCTTTTATATATCAGAAATTTAATTTATTTGATAATTTTAATGAAAAAAAAAAGTATTCTTTGCATTTGTAACGCCTTCTAGAGTTGAGTAACACAACCAATGTTGAGAGTCTTGAAGTGTAAGCAGCTGAAATGGTAAAAGTCAGTTTTATTTGAATTAATATGTATATATTTAGATTGTTCAAATGACTGTGTTGAAGTTTCTAGCTTTAGTGGCATATGAATACTTTTTGAGACATTTGAGGCAGCTCTTCATTCCCATCTCTATGTATATTGCAGAAGTTGTTCTATTTCAAAAAGCAGAAGATCCATAAAAATATCTTAGGGAACTAATATAAAGTTCAGGCTATACCCATACCCTTACTGCTAATGCAACCCTATACATACAGTATTGAGTGTTTTCTTGTGAACTGGCGGAAGACTGTATTTAATAAATAAATAAATAACATTTCTACCTATGGATAAGGCATTACACTTTCAAATTTAAACAAAATGCCTGTGCAAACCTATGAACCTTTTAACAATTTTAGTTAAGGTCTCTAAAGCCTAAATACCAATGAATTTCCCTGGCATAAATCTCCAGGGTTGAAGATCTGCATTTTCTCCCATGTGCAGCTCTGATTATGTGATGCAAGGGGGTTAAACAGGGACAAATCCAACCCCTAATCATGATTCTATCAACCTGATTTAAAGTTCTTTGAAGTCATTATGAGTCATAAAATCCAGATTTCTTATAATAATCAGCGTTGCACAGTACATCTATAAGTTTTCTAGAATCAAAGATTAGTAATAGTAATCTAAAAACACTTGCTGATTTACTGGAAGAGTTTCAGACATGCTCACTGCTAGGTACCTATCTGAGGTTACAGGTTTGAGCACTTTTTGCGCTAGAGTTCATACTGGACATATCAAGATGATATTTTGCCTATTTACTGTATTCTGAATTCCCCAGGCACAGAAATAAATGGGAGTATTCTAAAAATGATATGTTTGCTGCAAGTGTCCTCTATAGTAATACGTATTATATATCATACATTACATACAACAGAAGACTAAAAGTTCTCCCAACCTCTAATGCAGGCATTGGCTCACATAACTGGGGAAGGGGAATTTTCCAGCAAATCAGTCATAAATCCAGACATGTTTTAAATCAATTGATGACTGGGCTCCCTATTCCCTTCCACTTAGTGTGTGTGGAGGGGGGAACAATTCCCACGTTTTTACCTGTAAATCGCAAAGCATGTGGCAGTTTCAAGGAGTTCTGTGAAACCACAAGATCAACTAACAGATGGATGTAACAGTCTTGGGGGAGAAGAAGAGGGAAAACAATACTGCCAGAAGCAATGTATAGCACCGTTTATGTCACAGGGTGTGAGAGATGCTCTGTGTACTGCACACAGAAGCGGCACTGAGAAAGCTGGAGACCCTTGAACATGGAGAATACCAAGATGTCAGTGCCAGAGGAAGGATAAAGGGCTAAGAACCAAGTCCTTAAATAACTTTTTCAGTTATTTATTCCTATGCAATCTCCCCACCTTTATCTGTGAATGACCCATTACACTTGCAAACAGTAAGTAGTACGACAGTTAAATGAACAATAGGGGAAATAAACACAACCCTGGCAAAAACACTTTCAAATTTGCTTTTTTAGAATAACTGCAATTTCAGACTCCATTCACACAAAAGTTTGTTTAAAACCCATACATGTGATCCAGATCCTCTTGTGTTAGATGCTACAGAATACTGAATGAGAAATACATTTTTTGCCAGCTTGAGAGGCAGGGGTGTTCATACAGAAGGGACAACGTATATCAGCAGGGTGAGGTGGGGTGGGTTTGGGGAAGGAGGCGAGGGGTGGTAGACATTTGGATAAAGAGGAATTACAAATAAGTTTGTGAAGGAGGACGGTGAATTAATTTTGCAGCTATTTAAGTCTAGTACCTGCCATGTGTGATACGTTGGTCCCACATCTTGATGCATGATAAATATTGCTAAACTATGCTTGGAGTATATGTGAATAAACAGCTCACCTAAGATGTGGAAAAGTAATTTTTTTCTACAAGTTTTTAAGACTTCCTTTTAAAGAGACATATCTTCTTCAGTCTACAATTAGTTAAAAATTGAAACACTCTAACATGTTTCTCCAAAATTCCCCACTGTGCCTACAAACAAGACAAATGGTCAATTGTCTTCTGTTATTCATACCTGTATTTAATAGCACTTTTAGTGGAGAAAATCAGCTCAACACTCAATTAACACATAGCATTTCAGTAATAGCAGAATTGGGGAATTTCCACTGCCTTGTCCTACTGCCCTGCTCACCGCAGTAATTTGTGTACAGCACAGTTTGAGAGATTTTTTGTGTATAAAGTCACTACGGAAGGTAACACTGACCATTTTTTGCATTTCATCCTCTAATCTCAGGTTTAACTATTTAAAAATAAACACAAATATTTTGGTGTTGCCAGACATTCGTGAATCATTGCAAATACAGGTAAATATCCTGACAAAATCCTTCTGGCCATAGTGTTTCTTTCACCTCTTCTTGTTCAGAATGCTTTAAGGTTTCTGGAGGGTACAGAATACAGATTACTCATTGACTCTCATTTCACTTCAGTTGTTACTAGTATAATGAATTAACTCAAGTGGAGAAGACAATGGATGGTCATAGAAGACAAGTCCACTATATACAGACTCTATGTGAGTCTGAATGTCTTTTTAAGTACATAGCAGTTTCCATGTGAATTGAATGAGAAAGAGGAATTCAGAACATTCCAGGGTATTAGATAACCTTAACCTCACTGATAAACACAAGGAAAAAAGCACACGCACTCCTTTCAAACTGTTTCACTTTCCAGCTCCATTGTAGAAAGTTTCTATACAGCTTACAGTTCTGGGTTCTCTACCATGACACATGCTCCTGTTACAGGTTTTGTTTGTTTGTTTGTTTGTTTTTCCCCAAACCATTTGCGTTAAAATATTCTCAATTTAGAAAATTGGCTTAGCAATGACAATTTAAGTAAATTAAGATAATTTTTATTCAGTTCATACAAAACACTTGACTGAAGAACAGGAATTGAAAACAAAAGTAGCTGTGTAGTGTGTCTTTTCTTAATGAGGAGCGGCAGCCGTGTTTCCTGCATAATTTAGCAAGGAAATCACTTTGATTTTCTTTCTTCCAAATACCACTTTTTAAACACAAAGTCAGTTAATTTCAGTCTCAAAGGTTGGCAAATACGTCTTTAGCTGTAAGATCTCAGAGACAGATTCCTGTCTTTCCTGGTAAAAGTCAAGCCCAGTTAGCAGTTCCACATCACGAACACGTGCCGAATGAGCCTGAACTCTTTCTTCAACCCATTCAGAAGGCAACCTGTTTTCCTGCCAAAACAAACAAGATCAATGTTCCAGCACTGGTCATTGTCTAACACAACCACCACACAAGAGAGTGCCTTTTATGGCATTAAAGGCCTTCAGTTTGTAAAACTTTTTTCAGTTTTTCCTAGACATCTTTGCAGCCTTGCTTTTACAGATCTCACTTACATAGAGGCAAAGGGATGTTCCCTCTCACCACTTCCAAAGTAACAAAGAAGCAAAATTATGCTGAAATGGCAAATATGGCTTTTAACTACAAAGTACATGTGAGTCTTATTTTAAACAACCAAGTCAGGATAGTTTTAGTTACTGTACAAATTAACTACAGTACTCAGGCTAGCCAAAAAACAGGTATGTGAGAACCTTAACAAAGTCTTTACAGCAGCTTAGCCTTGATTGTTGGACAGCAATAATAATTGCTAGATAGACAGGGAAAAAATGGAAATATAAGCTCTAATCAATGCAATATAAGCACAATCAAATATGCTGAATTATTTACCTACAAAGTTTTTATGCAGATGATAATTTGCTTTTCTGTTACCAATATCTTCTTCTGACACAATTGTTCACAGTACACAATGAAAAATATGGAGTGCAATGATATTGAGTTTTTTTTGCTAAACTTTAGAAACAACAGATTAATTGCTAGAGTATAAAGGCTAATTCATAAAGATTATTTATTTTGTGCAGTCAACTCTGAGATGACAACACAGAAGTGGAGATATCCGAGTTCTTTCTAAGCAATAAGCTTGTACCCATCTGGATTTATGAGTTCCAAATCACTAACTAAATAAACACAATTGCATTGCTTTGAAGGCTAGTTCAAGTCTGTACAGCTATACTTTTGTGTGGGAAGACTAACACAGACACTGAACTAAGGAACCTTCTGCATCCCAGGGCTTATGGAATAGGTATATTCCAATAATTGGTTCAGCAATACAAGTTATACTCCACTAATTTATTGTCATTGTTTGCTACAAAATGTGAGATTTGCACTCTTAGTGGAAAGCATATGTCTCCTTTAATTAAAGTATGTATTTCTGATTGTTAACTGTGAATTTCAACTGCAGAATGATCCATCTAAATGCCTGCTGTCTAATTTCTGACAAACATGGAACAAAGGACTGAAGGAATTCCTCTGGCTACGTTGAAGGGAGTAATATTCCAAGACCTCTGATACCTCCAGAGTAAGTTTATCCTGCAGCCTTCCATACAGATATTTCATCAAACTTGTTTGTTCTGCTGTTCTCAGCCCTTCTCACTCACCTGTCGGGTGACAGTATTTCCAAGTCCTCTTACCAAACCCTCATTTATTCTTCTCGCTTGCTTCCAATCAGCTGGTTTGTTTCCTGCTGCTTCTCCTGGAGCTTCTTGCTCTCCTAGTCTTCATGATCTTTCAACTCATGCTCAGCTACTGGGAATGAATTTACCTAAATACTGGTCTAAATACCTTAGACATCTAATGATTCTCCAGATAACTGTATCACACAGGGAATCAGTTCACAAAGCTTATTTGCACACGGAAACATAAAACTATACTTACAGCACAGCTTTCAGTGTTGTCAGGTTGATGAGGAATGACAAAAGACAGGGCATCCAAAGAGCCTGTACAGTTCAGGGGAGTATAGGATTTGTTCTTGCAGCTAGTCAGAACCACAAAGTAATGGGTTGGGATAGGGATTTGTGTGTTGTTTACATGCCTATAAAACAAACATTAGTTAAGGGATTTATCTGGATATCAACTGTAAAAACCATTGATACCACTAGTATTTTATAGAATTCATCTCAGTACAGATCTTTCACTGTTATGACTTCTACTTTTCTTATGATTAAAATAAACAGCTTGGGGGATTCATAGTCTCAGTATCTGTTTCCTGAATAGCCAAACATGCATGGACTAGTCCTTTTGCTACAAGCAGTCCCACTGAAAATTACAGGATTGCTTATGTGCTCAACACTCTGCTTTGTCAAACTCAGAGATCTCTACATCTGGATGGGGCATGATAGAGCATCATATGTGCCCTTCATTACATTAAGAATTTCAACCACATGTAAATGAGCAGAAGAAGAGAGAAAAGAAGATCAGCATCTGATTCTTGTCAACAAGAAACGCCAGAATGATGAATTGTGGCTATATGCCACCAGTTTAGGATACCTAATTCAAAATGTCTTTTCCTCCATTTACTGGTTATTTTGTTAGCATGGCCACTTCTGTATATAAACTTATGAGGAGCTTCCCAAATTTGCTGTATTTCTTCAAAATTTAACCAAACACCACCAGTGAAATCATTGTTCTGCTTACTATGACTGAATAGCATGCTGAATGGAACATGCTTGTTCAAAACTGTAGACAAAATTATGTGGTCGACTGTGTATTACGGCATTCTGCTTGGAAGGAAGTTCCAGTCTCTCCTCCCTTCCACCCTCCTACTTCATGGCAGGGTTGATTTTCCCATTCTCAAACCATTTTTGACAGATGTGGTATTAAGTCTAGCCCTGAATAAAACATCTCCAAAGACAGATTCAGCAGGACAGATTTCCAAGCATTTTTCTACTACGTAAGTGTCCTTACTGTCAAAAGGTATTTTCCCTATATTTGGAACAACCCAAGTTGTTTGCATATTCTGTTTTGGGTTATTTTGTCTGTTTGTTTGGTTTGGTTTTTGTTCTTTTCCCTTCTACTTTCACTACTCCCTAGTAATACTTGGTCTTTATCTTTTACAGAATTCTGTTTTATGAAAGCCAAGAGTACCTCTCAGGAATGTTACACATTACATACCCGGCTACATGAATGCATTGAACATGCAAAACTGGTCTTTGCTAAAACACAGTTTGAGAAAACAGGGAGAAACAACAAATAGCTGAGTGGGCACAAACATAGAAGCAAGAAAACTGCACTTAAGCACATCCTCCATATATTTAGATGTCATATATTCTTCCAGTATTTCCACTACAGAGGACAAAAAGTCTAAGCATAAACTTAGGAAGTAAATTACTGGTCTGTATCTGTGCATATATGTACATAGTTACACATGTAACTGCAAAGCCTTTTTCTCTTTACTGGAACTTCAATTTCGACAGTATTGTACCTGCTTCCAAGAGAATTTGCCACTGTATGAGCAACAGTGGATGTATCATTAGAAGGGGAAGACTCAGTTCTCCTTGACACTTGTTTTTTCATTCTCTCTGAAAAAAAGGCTTGTTTGGAGACAGCGGGAAATAGTCCAGAGCTTGACCTTTGGCTTTTCTGTATACTTACTGTGCAATTTCATCAACAGTGTCAACATGGCCATCATAATTGTAATCAAACACTGGTCCACTGATAACATTTACTCCGTTCCTTTCTCTAGCATACTTCTGAAGAAGCACATTATGGAAATAGTCCCATATGTCTGCAATTAAAAAAAAAATACAAGCAGATTTAACTTTAAATTGGGGTTATTTCTGCATTAAAGAAGAAGAACACCTTGCCTTTTTATTTTTTGTTATAGATAGATAAGAAAAAAAATCCAAACTAAACTGCCCGTAAAATCAACTCTTGAAACAGAATTTGGATTTCATCACAAAGTACAGGCTGTCACTCACCATTCAGGGTAATGGTAAATGCTATTACACCTCTTGCAAGCTCCGTTGTACTACTGGAGACAATGCATTCATTATCAATTTGAAGACAAAGGTACAATTATAAAGCTGAAAGGCCATTTATTTCTGGCCTATCTGCTAGCACCCAAAAATGTGCCAATTAGTAGAATCCAAGATAATGGCTTTGAGAAAGGAATATTTACCACCTGAGAGTTAGCCTAACTCTACAGAACTCATGTCAAATATCACTAGGCAATTTGTCTTATTTCACAAATGTTATTTGAGCAAATATAATTTGTAGATTACAATCTACTAAGACTATTTGAATATTTGCAGTTATCAAGGAAAAAAAAAAAAAAGAAAACATGGGTTTGGAGGGCTGGGAGGTACCCCCTATAGATTTATTCTTGTTTATGGCCTATAGTAACTTCTTGTAAGTTTAAATCTATTGTACAGTTTTCCTTGGAACACTGGATTTTCCATAATGTCTTTGATTTACTTGGAAGATTAAAGCCACTTAGGTTTTCTGGATCTCTATTTTTTATATGATGTGTGAATGAATAAATGATGTCTGAATGCATTAGAAAAGTAGTTACATCATAGAATCATAGTATGATTTGGATTGGAAGGGACCTCAAAGGCCATCTAGTTACAACCCCCTGCCATAGGCAGGGACACCTTCCACTAGACCAGGTTGCTCAAAGACCCATCCAACCTGGCCCTGAACACTTCCAAGGATGGAAGACTCGTTCTAATACTTCCATGTTCTTCTTGTGCTGGGGGCCCCAGAGCTGAATGCAGTGCTCCAGGTGGGGTCTCACAAGAGCAGAGCAGAGAGGCAGAATCACCTCCCTCGACCTGCTGACCACACTGCTATTGATGCAGCCCAGGATACAGTTGGCTTTCCGGGCTGCAAGCGCACATTGCCGGCTCATGCCAAACTTCTCATCCACCACCTCCTCCTTGTCCCTCTCCTCAGGGCTGCTCTCAATCCATTCTCTGCCCAGCCTGTATTTGTGCTTGGGATTGGCCTGGCCTCACCCCAGATCATTACTTTTACTTCAGTAATTTCTCTTTCTATTCTTTGCCTACAAGAATGAGCATAAGCCTAAAAGTAAAACAGGACAACAGGCATTTGTATAAATTCTAATCAATGATTATAAACAAATGCAAGTCAAGTTGGTTGGAAAGGGTTAATGTAGCTTACTGTACTTGTATAACAGAAATATCTGCCTGAAAGAAATATTCTACAGTATCTGGTTTGAGGTTCTGTTTGATGAAACATCAGGTATCAGGGCATTGTTTACAAACTTTGTCCTGTCTTCCCTTGAGACCTTACAAAAGAAAAGAAAATGTGCCATTTTCCTTCAACTCGAGCCTTTCCCCATGGGGATATTGTTCCACGAGTTCCATAGCTAGTACTTCATGTTATATACACCTAAGCAGAGGACTATAAACATTAAAAAATTAGTTCGCGTAAGTGTATTGTAAAATTTCATACATCTATTTTTAAAAAGATTTAAATATATTTGCATGAGATCTGGATATACTGAAGGCCACGACTTAATGCTTTTAAGTCCTTGTCATAGCTATATCAAATCCACAATGTTAATTACAGAAAATTAATCAAAAATAATCAAAATCTTGGATCCTACCTCTGAAGGCTTCATACATGGGAACAATATTGCTGGTGAGTAAGGCATCATACTGTTCAAGAACAGATGAACTGAAGTCTACATAAAAGAACAAAGTATATATTAATGAAATGGTATACAAAGACCTATTTGATACATGCGTCACTATAAATTTCAGGTACATGTAATTAAATCACTTTACATTTCTTAACATTTAAATTTTCTGCTACTCCACAGGAGTCAGAACACAACACATGAAGCCATATACAAAGACACAGTTATGTCTGAACTATATTGGGCTAGATAGAAAGTTTCTGTCATAATTACGTCAAATACCAATGACAGTTTTGTGGTTTTTTTTTCACATGTAATATCTCAGAGAATAATTTTAATTTATTTGTTCATGGAGTAGACTGGAAAGGAACTATTAGTGCATAAAGTCACTGTATTTATCACCTATTGTAATTTCCAGGCTATTCCGCTTTCATGAGATGTGTTTTCTTTTGATTTCATCTCTCTATGAAGCAAGTTCCCCAGAAAGAAAGTATCTTACAAAGTATATTAATTTGTGTGGTACCTTTGTGATATGATTAAAAAGGCTCTGTGCCTACCTGATTCCTATCCATTTGTAACTGAAGCTGATATTTGAGCATCAGTGCATGATCCTCTCCAAAACTAATATCTCCAAATTTGTTTCTACAACCTGTTCAATACAGTCATTACCAAATTTGTCAATAGAAAATGAATTTTCATACAGAGGAATAGGGGGAGCTCTTCACTCAAATCCTTTTACATCTTTCTGACCAGTTTTCATCACATTCAAGTTATTCCATTTTCTAAAGAAAAATGTAAATATTCTAAGCTGAAAATATTTAGATACAAGTAGCAGTTGTCTGGTTTTTGGTCAGTCTACAAACACTGGAAACCTTTTTCTGCCCAACATGCTGATCCAAAGAAGTTTGTTTTGGTGTTTGGGTATATGTTTAAACATAAACCCACATCCAGCTGATTAAGACTTTCTATGCTCCAGCTATAAAAAGTATCATGCTCACTGGGAGGATAGAGGAAACCGTATGTCAAGTTCAGCCCTTCTGGGTAGTCGGAACAATTTTGGCTATGAGCAACAGGGATTCTAACATCAGCCCGCAGACAGTCTGAAACAGTGGGAGGAAGAGAAGATGTGCTTTCCTGTGAAAAGGGAAAAAAAAGTATTACACCCACGGCTGTGGCTAACATAATGCTCTGTATGTTTTTAACTTTCTAGAATGGTCTTCATTGAATTTTCTCCTGTTTTCATAATGAATCAGGCCAATGCAAGTAATGGACACTGATGCTCTCTGCCAAGTGTTTTTCCTCTACTTCTGTTTGTAGGTAATTCAGTGAAATCCTTATGCAGCATAAGGATTAAAGCTGTATTAGCAAAAATAAGGTTATACCTTAGGCAAAAACAGGCGACAACTTTGTCTCATTCATCCCTTTTACAAATTTCTGGAAACACAAATATGATTTCACATCCTCCTGCAAAACAGTTTATATATAAAGATGGCAATAACACCACACCTTAGCATCTGAGAATACTATCTCAATAATAACAGTCTGTGCCTTTGAAGAGTGAAAGTTAAATAAATTCAGGGTAAATTCAGCACATTTTACTGGCTAGCTTCACTAACTTCAACTGACTAATGTTAGCATACGCACTAGCTAATACCCGGCCAAAAGTCATTCTGACTAGTGTAATTGTTTCTATAGCCTTATACAATGGCATTAAATAAAACATGAGAATGTGTATTTATGTATTTAACTACACTTTCTTTTTTCATACTTATTTACGTGTTATTTATTTTCATTTTGGTAAGAAGGGAACACATTTAATTTTTACACCTTTACATGAAGAAGTTAAACATCTAAATTGAATTTTAGCACATTGTAGATTTTGATTGGTTTAAACCAAGCAGAAAAAAACAAAAATAAAGAAGTGGAAAGTTCCTCTCATGCCTCTTCACACTTCTTGATTTAATTTCTTTACTTACTTTCATGTGAATTTCTAAAGATGCTCATATCACAGTCAGGTTATATATTAATGGAAAATACATATACGGCATGCAATGAAATACGAAATACAAAAGGCTGTTTTTGCCATCTGAGAAGATAAACTGTCCTTGTTAAGCAAATGTATATCCCAATACAAAACTGACACCCAATTCACTTCTGGAATTTGTCCTTTCTAGTGTTGAAATCAATCAGGCAGGGTTAACAGATCAGGTTCACTCTGAAGAAATTCACTTAATAATTAAACTGTGATATTCAACAACAACTTTGATTTCTCCATGGTCCCTGAAAGAAAATATGAATCAAAGTAACAAGGGACAGAGTAAACATGCCAAGGACCGTCCTGAACAGAACTTCATTTTAATTCTCATTAAATATAGGGGTCACACCTATGTTATCCAAATACAGCAATGAATCTACTTTCAGACCTATATCATGATGCTGGGTTTTCAAGACCATTCATGTTTTCTCCAGCCTGAAGCCATGAGAATATCCCCCAACTCTTCCCTTATTATCTTATGTTACTTGAAGCTATCTATACAATATGAGCTGTAATACAGGTGCCATGGCAGGAAGACAGTGGTTTAGAGCTGTCTCATGTGCGTACTACATCCTGTATTTTCTGAAACACTCTCATACATTCAGGAAATGAAAGCTGCTCATGGCTGTTTACATTGGGCAACACAGGAGAAAATTTAACTGAAGAAATGAGAATTCATAATGAACATCATATGAACTCTCAAAATATTGAAAAAGCAACCACTCAAGAATATTTCAGCTTGCTTTTTCAAAGATCTACAAGTCAGGTGGTAAATAATATCTAAAGCTGCCAAGAGATGAGAATGGCTACCTATGTCACCTTTTAGTACAATGAGATCAACAGTTAGTGAAACCCAAGATTGCAAGCCTTATTTCTGATGCTCTATAAACTAATATACTCACTCTACCACCTCTCCATTCCTCTTCCTCAAAAGAGAGAAATTAGCTCTTTTTAAATAGGTAGTCTTTCGATAAGAATAGAAAGATTCTCAAAGAAGCTGTTGGAAGGGCTGATTTATTAAGAAATGAGGTCTTGACACTGACAACCACCTTCTCAAAACTTCAGAATCAGGCCAGGTTTAGCTGTTTGGCTCCTTGTCTTTAAGTTCAAAGAACCATAATGCCTCGTGAAGAATGCAGTTACAACTGTAAAAAATAGCTTTGCCTACCACACCATGCATTACCTTTTCTGATGCAGGTTTTTGTCTTTTGACTAGTTCGTAATTAACATTGAGAAGCATGAGATATTTGCATTACATGACAGACTTGAGCATCTGCTGTGGTCATGTCAACTTCAGCCACTTCCAGGAATCTTTTTTCGGTAATCAAGAAGAAAAAATGCCAAACCACACAAAACAAAACTTCCATTATCCCAGTGCACTGAGCTGTAGTTCCAAAAAACTCAGTGACTTAGACATGTATCATTGCAGTTTTCATCATAAAATAGATTAGATTATTATACATTTTAATACATTCTTATAGTAAACTTAAAAATTCTTACATGTAATTTTCTTTAACCTCAAAAAATGTTCCAGATTCCTACATAGAAAACCTCTTGAAAGCTCAGAATGGCAAATAAAACTGCAGTTCCACTGTAAAAAGTGAATTCACTTTTATATACAGCAAAGATATTATATACAAAGATTTTATATACAGCAAAGATATTCTACATTCCGTAGGTGTCTGCGGCCAGGTGGAGGAGCTATCTTTCTGCAGGAAAAACCTGCCTTCTTCCCTGGCAGATAAAAGTATAAAAAGTATAAAAAAGTATATAGTATATATA
Source organism: Cygnus olor (assembly GCF_009769625.2). Classification (NCBI taxonomy): domain Eukaryota; kingdom Metazoa; phylum Chordata; class Aves; order Anseriformes; family Anatidae; genus Cygnus; species Cygnus olor. The sequence continues at coordinate 59,239,745 of NC_049171.1, read as the reverse complement.
AAAGTATAAAAGTATATAAAGTATAAAGCCTCAAAAAAAATATATCCTTCAATCTTTTTTTTTTTTGACTGAGAATACTAAGCAACCTGAAGTCTGACATCATTTATTTAAGATCTGTAACTATATATTATTCATGATATCCCTGATTCTGTATCAAGTTCAAGTGTGCATGTGTGCTGGCTTCATCAGCCAGCCCAGTTTCAAAACTTCTAAATCACACAAAACCAGCAGAACTTCAGCCTGTACCACTTGTTTTATGGTTTAAACCCTTCTTTATAGCTATCTACTGTCCAAAAATACCCCACCTTGCAAATTGTATAAATCTCTGCAAAGGCTTTATTGAAAACATAAGTAATGTAAGAGACATTAAAATTATGTAGAAATTGCAGTCTTCTGCCATTCCCATGTGTTGTAGCCAAAGCTTACAGTCAAAGGTAGTGGCTGTAGCCTTCTGTCCTTCCACTGCTGTCATAACTTGCAAAGCTTTTCCTCAAGTGTTACATGTTGTAATTAAACTAAAATTGTGATGTCAGCTTACTGTGGAAGGTATGTTAGTAATTGAGCTGACTCTTAAACTTACAACCTTTCACCATTGTGCTTCCGAGAGTATTAGAGCGAAAATTTCTTCTTTCCTATTCTTTCTATAGGAAACGTACATCATTGTATTTGTCTGCTGTGAGCTATACACTCTAATACTTCCGTCTTAATCATTCACCGCTTCCCACAACGTTGCATAAATCACCACCAGAAACTCCCACATATATGTATTTGTGTTAACTTAGATGTTACACTGGGCAAAAACTTTTCCAACTGAGAATTTGGTTTTCAACAAAAGAAAATGGCTGAAAAGTAACTTGATTTTCTGAGCTTTTTGCTGCTGTTGTTGAAATATTAAAAAGACCTCGACTCTGGTGGGATTTTGTAATTAAGCAAATTCAGAAAAAAAATCTGCCCACAATTAACTGGTTTTCAGTATGGTAATGCACTTTCATACCAGGCTATAAGAGCAGATCATCAAAAACAATGAAGTAAAAATAATCTTTGCTGAAATTGACATTTTTTTCACTAGGTTTTAAGCCTTGTTAGGGTTGGATTTATGATCTTCCACCCAGATTATGAACAATTAGTATAAAGCATAGAGTAAAACTTTCTGAAATTCAAACATTCTAGCAGCATATATGTTTAAAATTATTTCCCCATATGTGTACAGATAAAATAAGAAATCACGTAGATATCATTAACACAGTTCTCTTCAGAGAGAAAAATAAATGTTGAAGTGTAAAAGTTGTTTCCTCGTGGCAACTTAGAAAAAGGGTCAAATTATACAGTGGATTAAGCTCATGAATGTCCACTAGCTTACAGACCCCGGGAACTCAGATTTTTCTAGGTTTGCATACCCTTGAACTCTCAGAGTTTCATTCAGATGTAATGATATTTCATAAATTATATAATGTAATAGGAACAAATAAGCAAAACAGATCATGCATTAGTACAAGTTGTCTTGCAGAGTTGTATAAAGGTTTGTTAATAGGATAAAGACTATGATAATCATTGAAAAACTTAAAAGTTTCTGTTTTGGAAATCACAGACCACTTTTGCTCAGGAATTGACAGGCAAGTTCGAGTAACCTTCACACTTTCTCTCTTTTAAAGAACTGGCTTAATGGAACGAACTTCTTTTATATCTTGTGTCCCTAACATATGGCCATTCCCACTTATTTAAACATATTTTTAGATATTTAAAATTTGACAGATATCATTGATACTTTTTCCTTTTCAGAAATAAAGGCCTTGGTCACATAATATCCACCAGTCCTTAACCAGAATTCGTAATGAATGAACAACATTTTCAGTCCAGTGTATTAGACGTTTAAGAATGATACAAATGTTTGATAACTTACAGGCTTATTCACAGTGTATGCAGTCCACAGTGGCATCCAGATATCATGGCTGTATCCACTCACATACTGATAATGGGGAAGGAGGCAATAAATGCTGTTCTTCTGAAGAACTTTGGGTCTCCCATATGGCAAATGGTATGAGGTTGCATTCTTTACTATAATTTAAGAAAAAATGATTGATTCATTCTTCTATAACATTTCTGATGACACAAAGGTTTAAGCCAGCAGAGAAAAAACACAAAGCAAGATGTAAATTAAAGCATTAACAAATACAGACAGAACTGACAACAAACACAAGCATGTATTTCTTTAAGCTATTAGCTTCTAAGTGGAATAAAGAAATGTAGAAAACAGTTTTAATTTTGTTTAACGTAGAGGGGTCAACATGATATGACATCAGACAGGCAAATTCTCATTTCTTTGCAATTTCATATGAATATAAATCTTTTGAATTCACCTTGCCAGTGGAAAGAGAGCTATTAGGCTAGCAAACATTGAAATGCTTCGTAAAATTTCCAGAAACCTCACAGAAAAACATGGTAGTATGAGAATTTTTATCAAAGACAAACATATGGTTGCAAGGTGGCAAAAAACAGATATGTCATATAGTTCAGAAGTACTCAGGCTTTCCACTGAAAACTGTGTGGTTTTTCTCAAGATTTTAATGGGATTCAGATCTAGTTCTTGTGCATAAATGTCACTACAAAAGTATCAATTAGTATCTTTTAAGGAAATGCAAAGAAACAAGAAAAAAAGTTATGCTTCTGACTTGGCTCTCCTACTTCACTTCAAATTGCAATTAACATTGCAAAAATTCCCACTGAAACCAATAGCTTAAAATATAGAACAGGCATAGATTTAAAAATATTGCTGTCCCTTTCATTTCTTTCTACTTACTTTCATCTGTGGTGAGATTTAACCTCATGTTTATTACTGAAGAATCTGTGATCTGTAAAATATCAGAGAATCCTTCAGAATGAATCAAGCGTTTAGAAAAATCAAAGAAATGAGAACACACTTGAAAAAGATGATGGAAAGATTCCAAAAGTTCCTACTTACATTATTGCATGTGCATCCCAATTCATCTGCAGGAATCAGACTGGAAACTGGACATGATAAAGGAGATGACTCCTCCTTTGCATGTGAAGGATTGTAAAAAGGCTTTTTTAACAGGTGGTTTAAGCTGCCATGTGTTCCGTTGTTTGGTGCTGGTGTAATATGTAGCAGATCTGTTGGAAATTTTGAAATTTTAAATCATTTTTAAAGCTATTTTAAGACTAGAATAGCATTTTAAATAGACTCTCTTTCCACTGCTATGCATTTTCTGTCAATTTTTTTCTAAATGTAGAACAAACAGGTTATTCAATTATTTAAACTATTAAGTTAACTACCATCATCTTGCAATTTTCCAGATACAAAGGTTCATTGATATCTTCAAGATTTGGTAATCTATGTACTTGAGTACTGTTCATGCAGTTTTATACATTGCCATAACATTCCTGAGATTAAATGATTTTATGCAGAGTACAAACTTGTTTGCAAGTCACAAAATCACAGAACTGTTGAGGTTGGAAGGGACCTCTGAAGATCACCTAGTCCAACCCCCCTGCTAACAGGATCACCTAGAGCACATTGCGCAGGATGGCATCCAGGCGGGTTTTGAATATCTCCAGAGAAGGAGACTTCACAGCCTCTCTGGGCAACCTGTGCCAGTGCTCTGTCAGCCTCACAGTAAAGAAGTGCCCTCTCATATTCAGACAGAACTTCCTGTGCTTCCCGCTGCCTCTCATCCCGTCTCTGGGCACAACTGAAAAGGGTCTGGTTCCATCCTCTTGAGACCCTCCCTTCAGATATTTATACACATTGATGAGATCTCCCCTCAGTCTTCTCTTTTCCAGGCTTAACAGGCCCAGCTCTCTCAGTCTGTCCTCATACAACAGCTGCTCCAGACCCCTAATCATCTTAGTAGCCCTCCTCTGGACTCACTTCAGTAAGCATTCTATTTTATTGCATTTTTGTGTGATCCTTTAATCCTTATTTTCTGAGGAACATACTTCCTAATTGCTTACTGTAGTGGCTGCAATGGTTCAGCTGAAGCTACGAGCAAGAGTTGTAACTCTCTCTAAAAGGTTCTTATCCCCAAATGATTCCACATGATACCACTTCAACAGCAAGCCCACATGGCAGGAGCACTTCTCCGTGGTTCTTTAGTGGACTTCTTTTGCAGTCAGAAACAACCTCCAACACAAAATAATTTCTGGCAGTTAATCTTTCAGCACCACATAGGAAGCAAAACAGCATGGCTTCCATATTGTATGTGAAAAAAAAATAGCTTCTGAATGAATTCACCAAACTTCTTGTTACTCTTCTTTTTCTCTCACAACACTGGCATTTGAAAGCACTGCTGGTTTATCATAAGTACTAGATTGTTTCTACTCACCACACATAAGGTTGTAAACCTCGATGTTTTCAAAAGCATCCACTTCTGTTTTTTCTTTAAAACTTGGGCCATATCCTAGGAATATAGCCTAGATTGGAAAAAAAAATGCTATTTAAAGGAACCCAAATTAAAAAAACAATTCAGTTGTATTTTATGCAAATGGGGACACTGGACCAAAATAGCCTTTTCACAGTCATAAGTTACAATACAGGATTGCTCTGATAAAAAAGGCAAATTTTGCCCATTACCTATAATTTTAAGAAAAAATATTTTATCTTTTTTAATATTTTGATGCATACTTATGAAAATTATTGCTTGCTGTGTTTCAAATTCACACATTTTTATATTTTCATTGCAAAAGTTGGTAACAACAATACCACTTCAATAAACGCAGAGTTTTGTCACTCACAGATCCTATTTAAATGCTAATATTGAGCCAGAAATATAAGGTTTGGTTTTGTATTTTGTTCGCATTCTCAAAAATCTTTGGATAGCTTAGGAGCCTATTGCTGTGGCTACAGCCAGCAGTAGGGAACTGGGGAGACCCATCTCAAGCCTTGCTGAGACCTAAGTCAGTAACGCCAACAGTACAGTTTAGTACTGGACATCCCTTGCTGGGATCTGTAAGCATTTTAACAGAACACTGATACTACATACAGTCCCACATCAGTTTCTACTACTTCATAAGCCTTCTTAGCTCTCTGCCATGAGATACAGAAAACATGACTAAACAGGACAATGATCTGTTCTAAAATAATATTCTTATGTTCTCACAATAGAAAAGGAATTTTTAATATATTTTAAAGACAATATTAAGACATATTACTACTTTATAAATAAACATTTTTTAATCAGTCGTTGTGCCACCAGCATAAGATTATCTATGATTAATGTCTCTACGTCAGGCAGAACTTTTTTATTTTTTTTTTCCAACACAAACACTGAGTGCCATTCTGATCAGTATATTGACATGTGGTTTTAATACAGTTGTGAAGACCTAGAAGAATCTCATTATTAGGCACAGGACATGGGACTAGTAGAGGTATGCTTGACCTTACTTAAAGGTTCACATCACAAAAAGTATATGAATAATATGTATCCTCTTGAGCTCAAAAGCTCAAGACCTCTAAATAGACCTGTTACAGGACGTGAAAGAGACAAAATTTCAATACAGGCTATATTAATGTACAGACTATATTAATGACCTTTTTGCCCTGATGACATGCCTAAGGCTTGTAAGACAAGCAGAGAAAATGAGATTTAGCTTATTTGAGCACACAGGCCTTCAGATGTTCAACTGGACTCCCAGAGCTTATGGAGACTTTTCAGTCATTGCTTCAGTAGAAAAGGAAAGAACTTAGTGTTCCACATCTGAACACAGTATGCTTGATTTACTGGTTCCATGGAGTTAAGGTGAGCGACAACAAGTTTTACTACAGGATCCCAAAGAAGCTGGACTTGTACACACTGATGAAAAGCAATACAAGTATGCGAACCCCATACATGTTCACAGTTTACATGTCTGGACGACAGGTAAGAAAAAGCGCATTGCAAAAACTATTATATATTCTCCTGGTTCATCTAGCACATACTGATTTTCTTCATGAAAAGATGCAAGACTTTAATAGAAATCATCTTACCTCCATACTTTTGAATTCATTGTCATAGCCATGGTTACCTCCATCACAAAACGTGTAACTGTTGTCCCTAAGAAGAAACCATCATACACTGTGAATTAAAATGGCACAAATAGAGACAGCTAGTAAGAGTCATCCTGAATCACTGCACTCTGGACAACATCCTCAGAACTGACTCTGAAATAATATTGTGCTGCTTTTTGCTCATCCTGTGTCCATCTTTATGAAGAACTCTCCATCTTATAACATAGTTTGCTATGGACAGAAACGAAATGTATTCTAGGCAACTATGGAGTGTACAGTGAATCAATGTTTTCAAAATAAATTGAATAAATGCCTGTTTTTGAACTGAGGCCTTTACTCGGCAAGAACTTTCACAACAGTGTAATCTGCTTAGGAAGAATTCTTCAGTTATATTCTGTGGTATCAGCAACTTAATATAAAAGTAATAATGGGAAAACTTATCTGTTATCTTCTGTGGAAAGACATGAATAAGACTGCAAGGGATTTTGCCTTACAAGAGAGTGCAATCTCATCATATATCTTAAAAGGGTGAAGGAGAGATGTGTATGTGTGAGGGGGTTATAGAATTATTAACATGCCAAAATAGTCTGACTTATGGTGACTAACGCTTGTATTAATTTAACTGTTGCTGAGATACCTGGAAAGATAAAGACATAGTCATCTTATATTTATTCAACACATACTTGTCAGACCTATGTATCCTGTTTTCAGAGGCACAAGAACACTCAAGCAGAGCTAAAAAGAAAAGGTGAACGTGACATTTTTATCCATGGTCTAAACTTTGGGCAGACCTGTGTGGTGCCAAGAGTTGGACTAGATGATCCTTATGGGTCCCTTCCAACTTGGGATATTCTATGATTCTATGATTTTTCCCTGGGCGTTTATTTTTAGGTCCAGGACAATTATTTGGTTGCATTAAAATAAACAATCAAGTCATGTACTGATCAGGTATTTTCTAGTATTTGAATAGCCTTGAAACTACAAGTCAGATCATAGTTTTGCTATTGTAGCCCTGTATCTAAGAAATACAGTATTGCTACTAATGCCACCAACTTTGTCCTGAGTTTTACATAGTTTTTTATATAGATAGCAGTAAAAATTGGTTATTCTGTGTAGAATGAGATATTTACAGCTCTGAGGTAATGATGTAGTGTGGAGAAAAACTGACCTGGTACAGTAGCAGAGGGGCTTGAAAAGGGGAGACACAGAAGACTACAGACATGAGATGACAACAGACTTGCCCAAGCTGGCCTCTGGAGACCCCAAGGCTAGAAACAACTCACCAGTGTTTTGGTGAGTTATTAAAGAAATGTAGATCTGGAAACTAATATAGCCATATTTAGAAGTGAAAAAGAGAAGAGGAACAAGTATTTAACACATGTAAAGTATGCCAGAAACAGTAGAATGAGATTGTGTTGACTTGCAGACCAGTGAAGAATGACGAAGTTATAGAAGTGTGTTAGCATACATATAAAAATGACCTCAGTAGGATCACAGAGTGAAAAAAAAAAAAAACAAAACCATAAGCATCATATTCCTACTGATGAAGGATTCATAATGTTAATTACTGGCCATATCCACAAGCACAGCAGACTGAAGTCATAAGGGCCCAGAAGAACAGTGGCAGGATGACCTTAACACCAGGAAAAGGTCTAGATACTAGGAAAGATTTGCGTAACACTTTTAACTGCATTATTTTTGATACTATTTTTTTTTAATATAGTTTTTTTTTCTTTTTTTTTTTGTAAAAATTTGTTCTGGAGTACTAGACTTCTTTGACTAGACTGTTAAGATTTCAATCATACTAAAATACATTCTTGGCTTACATTATTTTTACACATGAAAAAAATTTAAATGTAACACTGCAAGTCTTACAAAACAAGAAAGGAGGCATCAACGAATGAAATGAAAAGGAAAACAGTCACAAACATGATGGTACCTTACAGCCAGCCACTGTCGATCCACCAAAAGATGAACTTTGTCAATACGAATGTTGTTAGCATAATGGAACCGTTTTGGCAGGTTAGGTGTCAGATAAGGCTTGAAGTGCTGAGGGGATCTTTTGCACTGCAACACAGGAAAGGGCCCACTCATGAGTTTTGTGCAGTATCAAAAATAAATCCACCATTGAGTATTATCACAAACAGTGACAGGTATGTAAGCACAAATCATATTGTTCAGAGATAGCTTCTCCAATAACCCTGCATACCTCATTTTCAGCCCAAGAGGCAATGGAAAGAAAAGTGACTTATTTTGGAATTGTTTGAAAATATACTGCTATAATACATATAGTAAGCATACTAATACTGTGGTAAAAGCACTGCTAAGGCTGAAAGACATTTAGTAGTAATGTTTACTCTATACATCCATACTAATGTCACTGGCATCTCGTATGTAAGTTCACAACCTACAAGAGAAAGTTCCTAGGTAGTTCATGATTTTCTGCCATCTTCTATTACTTTGCCATTCAATAAACAACAAAGAAAACCAAGTATACATAACATAGTACAGTCTAGAGTTTTAGGTGCAAGATTGAACATCTAAATGTCTAGTGCTCAGCTATTAGCTACAGTCCTTAGCTTTAATATCCACATTTGCTATGTTAATATAACTGCTGTGTTAACAGGCATACCATGAAGGAGTTTGCCATCAAGAGCCTAATGACAACCATACAACATGCTGCAAAGATTTAACTGCATATCATCATCAGGAGCCACTCCACCAGCCAGCAACCATCACAGCAATGTTTTAGAGGTGTTGATCCCGTTCAGAAATCTGGGACAACACAGAACAGCTAAAATGCTGAGGGAATTGCTGCTAGAAAGCAGGTTAAGCCAGAGAAGAGGACCTGTTTTATCACACAGGCAGCACACAAACTATCGCATGCTTTGGAGTCTGATCTGACATCTTCACCTTTGAGCCGTAGAATTCTATACTATGCACAGAATGACATTCATGTATGAAATGAGAGTAAAATGTCCCTGGATAGTCATCTAAGAAGCACAGTGAAAAGCAACATGTAAGGATTCAGTGGGTTTGCTAGCTCAGGAGAGGAGATCATTCTGCAAAAGATACTCTAATAAAAGGGAAAAAATAGAGGAAATCGACCTAATTAATATACAATCCACAATTTCCTTCTCTGCCCCAAAGCCTCCTTCTAACAACCTGAAAGAGACAAAACACGGGATATAACTATCTACGAATAGACAGGGGGAAAGGAAGTCTCCTCAATCCAGGATTATTCCTACAAAAGAGAGATGTTGCATCTCACCTTGTAACTATTACCAGTAGCAGTTTCAACTAGAGTAGAGAACATGCAGAATCTGCTATTGCCTTCACACTAATGCTCTTTGGTATGACAGGCTCCACGTCATACAATGGGGTAGAAGATGTAACACTGAAAAAGCTCCTTCCTCTATTCCCAGCCCGTGATATTCTACTCCCGTGTAGGACATGTTCTTAGGTATTCAGAATCAATAAGAATTTAAACAGGAATTTCACCGCTCTCTGGACTTCGGGTGGCTGGCAAAAGCTACGTGTTGTATGGCACAGATGAGTTATTCAAGAGGTTACAGGAAGACCTCCAGTGGTGGTTTACTGGAAATACACTCAGCTGAGACAGCCTAGTATTTTTCCAAGCTGAGTAAATACTCAGCTCTAGAAGTATCAGAACATCTGTCCACTGCTTGGACTAGGACTAGTCACAGAATAGGAAACAAATTGCCATTGAAGGAAAGAAAGGAAAATTATGGCAATACAGAGAGAGTGAGCAGTTTATGTCTTTAATTCACTGTGAATCATAAATTTAAAGGAATACAAAAAATCAAGCTTCCTACAAGGATGCTAGTTTGCATACCACATGTATAACAAGTTAATGTATAACTTGATTAAAAATAATAATAATAAATAAATAAATATAAAACACCAACAACAACAAAAACAAACAAACAAACAAAAAACCAACAACAACAAAAAAAAACAAATAAAAAAAAGTGAATTATCTATCTAAGAGACTATAAAGAAAAATATGCAGTGTTCCACCTTATCACCTTTCAGTAAAAGAAACAGTCTTGGTCTTCCTGTGTTTTGCACTGCATCCTGCACTCATTTGTTTGCATCCTTCAGCACTCAACTGCCAGAGTACACCTAGAAGGAGCAATGGTCTACACAGGAGACACAGGCAAGCTTGGACCTGCTCTCAAGTGCTACATCCACAAAGTATGGCAGAACTATCACCATGGAGACCAGTGGTAGTGCAGCATACCTAAAAGTCCTGCAAGTGCTTAAGTCATATGCCATAAAAGATCCTAAGAGCCATATCGCCTCATGCCAAAGGTCCATCTTGCCTAGTACTCTGTTCCAATAGTAGCCAGAATCAGATACCAAAGTATAAAGAAAGCATAAACAAACAAGTCAAGTATTAAATTAATATTCTTTCTTGTACCTGCTCAGCTTCCTCTAGGCTTACTTGTGCATCATGTTTAACAGCCCTTTCAGGCCTGTCCTTCTTAAAGTCATCTAAAATCTTCCCTTCGTATTTATATAGTAAGCCTCTACAAAACCCTGTGGCAATGTACTCTACAACATCAAAATCTGTTGCATGGAAAAGTTGCTTTAACCTAGCCTGGGTGCAGCCCTTGTGATACAGAGCTAACAGGATGTCTATTATTTAAAGCACCACTGTGTTGTATTCTGTTCCATAATGAAGATACACCTTACTTTCTCCATCTGAAGTCAGCTGTTTCTTCCATTTCAAAGTGAAGCTCAGAAAACTTCTTTGTTTTGAACAGAAATACAGCACAGCACTCATTTGTGTACTATTTTTGAACAACTTCTAGAACTACCTCATGTGGTACACTACAATATGCTATTTAAACTGGCACTGTAATCTCAGTTTTTCACAAACTATGTTTTTTGATCAGATTCCTATTAAGAGGAACTACGAGGAAAAAATATTAAAATATTTACTCACTGTGAGGTTTTTAACAATTCCTTCTGAGTCAACTGTTAAAAAGAAAAGATCAATCAGCATACATTAAAACAGTTGAAGGTCCAAAATCTTGTGAGAAAAATTTCAACACACTTTTTCCCTGTAAAATTGAATTTCTTTGTTAACTTGTGAAGATTATGGTAACCATAACCTTCCATGGACAGGAATGTTATGTTTCCAAGAATAACTGCTTGTATACATGGTAGCCTGTGACAATACCTGGTACTTTGGGTACATCAAGAAAGACTGTTGAAAAGCTGTGGTAATGACTGCCTACACCTAAAGCTGATAAATCATGAAAACCAAATTTTCTTCGCCCTATGAACCTCTGTTTGAAATAGAACCTTATTTACATTGAATTGGACCTGGACCGCTTGTCTAGTATTCCAATTCCAGCAGCAGTCACAAAGAATCCAGTCTGTCTTAGCACTTTCACCTTCCATGTTTTAGAAGAGTAACTTCAGTCTTTTGACATTAGCCTTCTAAAATACAAATCAGAGCATTTTACAGAAGGCAAGTTCTTTCAGAAAGAGTAAGATTATTAGAAGGAATAAGTCAACAATTATACAGAAAATAAAACACATAATAAACATCATTATTCGCTCCTCTGGACTCCTCAGTATACTTTGTTAACTCTGTTCCTGTCTGACTTAGTCTGTTACTTAAGCCAAGGAAAGTCTGCTCCAGGTTGTATAAATTCTGTGTCTATACATATAAATACAATTAGAAAAGATAAAAGAAAGTGCAATAGGATTCCCGCTTTTCATTAAAATCTGCAATAATTATGCCTTTTAGAATACTTTATGAATTCTCTAAACTCACTGAATAGAGCACTTCCATGGTTTACCTCTCTCCCTTCTTTTCCCTGATACAGAAAGTTTTGTTTGTTTATTTATTTCCTGATATAGTGCTTGTGCAATCCCAGGATTGGTCCACACTTACAAGTATAATAGTCCTGAGGAACATTGCTTGCTCGAATGCGAGCTGCAGGCCCAGCATATATGTAGAAATTAACCTGTTGGAAGTAATCAGTCATGTATTCTAATTGGCTGCAGTAGGTCATATCCATCCCTAGAGAACAATACAGAAACAGTTACATTTCAAGATACCATAAAGTGATTTATAAAATTGATTAAAACTAGTAAACACACATATTACAAGAAAACAATAACTCAGTGAAGTTTACATTGAAAAACAAAATTATATAAATTACCATGATCAGCTAAAACAATGAGGTTTACACAATTGTGCAGGTTTCTCTGTTTAAGTCCCTCCATTAGCATTCCTAGTGTTTGATCTGCTAGCTCTAAGGCTTTGATTACCTGTGAGAGAAACAAGGTTCATTAGAACTTTCCTTTGTTGCTGATTTCAAGTTATCACTTAATCAAGTTATCACTTAAATCAAAGTCTGAAAAAAGCAAGTTTTTTTGTCAGCTTTCATGCTGTTCATATTGCTTCGTTATTTCTTCTGCTCCAGTGCAATTTACCATCACCATTAGAGTACAGATGTGCAAAATCCAAATACTCTACCACAGAATTTGCTACACTAAGTACACTTTAAAGACTCACATTAGACTTTTTTTCTATTACTTTAGCTTTAAAATATGTTTATTAAAAGAAAAATGTAACACATTCAGATAAATTTTTCCTTACTCCCCAATTTATATAAAATATAAGATTTATAATATTAAATGCAACTGTCATTGTAGCATGAGAATGTCGTTGTATTAACAATAAGCAGCATTTCAAAAATATTTACATACACTTGTTACCTATAGCATCTAATGAAACGTGGTGCCCTTCTCCAATACAGAGTCCCTTCAAGCTTCCTACAGAAAATCACTGACCATCTGTACTGAATTTACATGGCAAGGTTTTGGTAGTGGGGGTCTGCAGGGGTGGCCTCTGTGAGAAGAATTCAGCAGCTGCCTCGTGTTACATAAGGGCCAGTTTCAGATGGCTCCAAAGGGACCTGCCGCTGGCCAGAGCCGAGCCAATAAGCAATGTCTGCATCTCTGCGAGAGCAAATTTAAGGAAGGGAAAAAACTGCTGTGCAACAGCAGCTGGGAGAGAGGAGTGAGCACCAGCCCTGCAGACCCCTAGGTCAGTGCAGCAGGAGGTGCTCCAGGCAGGCAGCAGCAGTTCCCCTGCGGCCTGTGGAGAGGCCCCTGGTGGAGCAGGCTGTCCCCCTGCAGCCCATGGGTCCCACATGGAGCAGATCTCCACGCTGCAGCCCCCCCGTGGAGGAGCCCCCAGTGGAGCAGGTGGATGTGGCCTGGAGGAGGCTGCGGCCCATGGAGAGCCCCCGCAGGGGCAGGCCCCGGGCCGGAGCTGCAGCCCGTGGAGAGGAGCCCATGCAGGAGCAGGGGGGCTGGGGAGAGCTGCCACCTGCCCATGGAGGACCCGTTCTGGAGCAGTTTGGAGCACCACACCACCACTGAAGTAATATGGGAGAAATCCATCACAACCCACCCTGCAGATCTTCACAGAGAATGGCTCTTCCCTAAATGGCATAGCTGACTTACTGTCTCCTTCAAAGAGCAAACAGAAAGGACAACACCTTACTCAGTCTGAGGAGTTGCACCCTTCTTGTTCCCCTAGCTGCACTCTCTTGACAATCTTGCATGCAAGGACAATGCACACATATACAATCATGCATATAGTCAAGGGTTTTTAAAGCCTTTGTGCACAAAGAGAAATGGAATTTGCTTTTCAATTAAGGAGCCTAAAACTGTCCTACAAAGATCAGTTATTGTGTTCTTGTCCACTACAAGAAGGCCTTCTGTTGAAGATCATTTTCAAAGCTATTACGCAAGACCATTCTAGGAAGGAGCTGATATGATAAGCCCTAATCTCCTTAAAGATTGAACTTTTTTCATGCATGCAGATAAAAAGGAAATATTACAAATCAACAAACACTGAAGTAGAATGAATGAAATATATAAGAGACAGTTATGAGAACCTTCTAGGCCACATGCTTCCAAATATCACTTGCCAATAAAATTGCAGTTTAGTCTAAATGCACTCAACTTGAAACTTAATACTATGTATTAACAGTATGAACAGTATGAACAACAGCATGAACAGAAATGATTTTCTGCCAGTCTGTTTGTATTACAGCTCTTTTGGCTCGCACACACTGCTGAAATCATAACTACGGGCTCAGCTACAAGCAAGAGTCTAACTTAATGAAAACTCAGAAAACAGTCATGGCAATTTTTGATCTAGTATACTTTCCAAGCTTATAAATCAGATAAGTTTATAGTATGGCACCATTTTTAGTGATATTTAGTCTAGGAAAACCACAAAAACTACTTACGCCACCACTAACTGGTCCAAATGAATGTCCAGAAGAATCTGGTTCTTCAATATACAAAGTGTAGAAATCAGGCCTCAAGTTACAAATAAATAAAAAGGAAATATTATGAAAATTTGGAGACAGCATTGAAAAAAAAAAAACTCATTTAAAACAAAATAAAAGGAAATACGAACATAATTATAAGTAATTTCCTCTAACCTTAAGAAAAAAGAAAAAAAAACGGTAACTATAATCATCTACCTTCCTCTGAGTTTTGTAATTAATCAACATGGACTATTTTATTTGGAATTACATTTTAAGAAGCAGTATCCAGTATCTTTAATAGTATCCAGAAATCACTCTGTAAAACCTCAGGATTTTAGAGAAAAAAGCAAGTTGTTCCTTGAGATACAAATGCAACTACCACCAAAATGACCTTATCTTGCTCAAGCGGTGTGGCTCTAGAAAGTGTCTCCTAACTGCAAATATGAAGACTTTGGTAAAAAATCATCATATAAAAGATTTCACTTGTTTACATGTTACAAAGATCAGCATGGTAATCTGTCATTCTATTTAAACACACACACACACAGACACACAAAAGATTCTTAATCTGTCATTATTTCATTTAAACTGCCACAGATACAAATCTATTGGGCACTTAACTGCCAAGTTACAGTCCTAGATCACTACAGGGTTCAGAATCTCGTGTCATTTAGAAGATGTAAAAGTCTTCTACTTTGTCATTCTCTGATACATGCAAACATAGTAATATCCACACCACTACTACCAGTACTGACATCTGCTTTTCATGCTGAATTACTGCCTGCAATTACTTTCAGATATTTAACCTTTATTTTGTAAGACCTTTCATACAAAATCTTTCATCCTACACTCAGACTAGAAACTGAATGTTTCATGTTTCACCTAGGACATATGCCAAGAAAAAAAAAAAAAGACAAAACAATAAAGGAAAACTTAAACAACAGTACATTCCATTCAGATACTTATGCACCTCTTCCTCTTTTGTATCTACAACCTTATGTTGAAAATTGTTAACTAATACTACAAGTTCATGTTCAGCAAATTCTCATTTGAGATGGTGAGGGAGATTCCACTTTCAGAAACACTAATAGAAAGTTCAACAGCAAAGTATTACAACCATTCTAAGCTGTATTCTTACAAACCACTAGGATATTACTGTTACCTTTCAGATTTGCTGTAATCAAGCCATTTCAGTATTCCTGAAATTCTCTCTTCATATGTAACTGAACTGAAACAAACAAAAAAAAGGTATGTCAACAAGCCCTTTCTGATTTGCCCTCCTAATTCCAAGGAATATAAGTACAGAGAAAGAGTCCACCTAGTTACTATATTACTATATTACTCTAGTAACATAATAAAGTCAATGACTTGTAGTTCCAGAACGACATATCTTAGTAAGATACCAGTAATAAGTAATTTGTTATCAATACAAACTTACAATTATATACTAACTTTAGAATGTACAGAACCATGAGAGATTTACTGAAATCACACACAAAAAAAAAAAAAAAAAAAAAAAGAATTTGCTAATATCAATGCCTTCCAAAAGAGGAAAAATTACTTGCTCTAAAGGTCATCTTCCTTCAGTAGCTTCCCTATGCAGTGTCTTTCTTCAATTAGTTCTTGCCTTCTATAACCTCTTGCCAGTGTGTCCAAGTTAGTTAGGGCATAGGTTATCTGAGAACTTATTATCAAGTACAAGTACTTTTAAAGAGTTAGTTATTATGTGTAGATTTTATGTGTGAAAATATGGTAGTCTTTGGTATAGGTTGGAGGTGGCTGCTAATTATTTACAGGATGCCTTCTCAGTGGGAAATTAGTGGTTTGCACTTGGCTGAAACTTTCAAAACCATCTAGGAGGGGAGAACATACAGTACCTTTTGCCTTTCTTATTGTGAATCACCTAAATGGGTTTGGAAATTTTAACTATTAATGGCAGTTTCATGGCAAACACAGGACTATGTGACATGGCACTTGCCACTCAGACTGTTGTTTAAAAATGTAATTATTAAATTAAATTATTTAGGTATTTAACTGTTATATGACAATTTGTATTTTTGGAGTAATTTAGGGGAATTTACCACAAGCCTTATAAAAACTTACTTGTTGTATATATTGTACAAGTCCGGGTATGTACCATTAATGGGAACATCAGAGCCTGGCCAAAAGAATGTGCCTGCTTTCAAACCTTGGTACATTGCTGTCAGCCACATCTATGGATAAAGATATAAACAAATTATTTTATTGCATTTACACCACTGGAGGACCTCAGATCACCAGAATCAAAATACATGATTGGATCAGAAATATGGGCTGCAGGCATACATTTCTTTCTTCTTTCATACATCATGTACCTAACAAATCATCATGTTGCCTAACAAATGTATCAGATTTGAAGTTTGTTTTCTGTGTACACATTCTGAAGAAACATTGGTAGCATGGGAGCGAGTATGCTGCAGTTTCTTGGGAATTCTCAGGAAAAAAAAAATCATACAGGTATTTCCATAGCTGACAACAGGTAGTGTGGCCTTTTTCCCAATGACATATCCCACTGAATGGATATGTGGATCCAGTGGAATGAATCATGAAGATGGAAGATATGGTTTCTAGTTATATAATTTTATTATTATAGGGTATATTTCTCTTCATTCTAAAGAGTGCAACTGTGGTCCCTACTGAATCCTTCAGAAAACAACAGCACCAAGATTTTTGTACTTGAGTATACTATAAACACGACTACACATATAAATATATAATCTATATGTGTGTATATAATTAAATATATATGTATGTTAAACAGATACATTAAGCATATACTACATGTGTAAATATTTTTTTTTCTATTTTTGTACTACTTGGTATTTCTAGTAAATTAATAATATTAGCCATAACCACAGATACAATCAGGAGGTAGGTTTTTTTGATGAAATGAGTCACATTTTACACAGAAGTGTTCATTTAGCTGGAAATGAAGTTTCTTGCTATCCTATTCCTTGTTTTTATATGCCTGGACTTTATAAGTGTATTTTTAAATGGATATATTATGGAAGTAGATTTGCAAATTTCATTGCATTAGCTAATTGTCAAAAACTAACTAACCAAAAAAACCAAACAAATACAACCTACAAAACAAAACCCTATCAAAAATTTACTAAGGTTTCCTGCGGCAAGAATTCCATTACAATAACAGCCAAAATATTTAAGGATTTTTCAGAAACTGTCACATTAAGAGAAATTTTTAAGTCTCTGAGTCAACATTTTAAAAGTTCTTTTACCTTCAGAAAGAAAACTGTTTTGTAGGCAGCCTATAATATGAACCCTACAGGACATTTAGCATGTACTGCATGTATATCACACAACTTTGCATTTTATTCTCTTTTTGGTTTTTTTTTTTTTATAATATGACACACGATCCCTTAGACATAGAGGAACAGAGAGGAAAACCTACCGGCTGTCCCTTCCACCACGAAGGCTGGAATTTTTCGGTCCCTGAAAGTGAAAAATGCTTGTTCAAGTCTACATCATACATGTTGTTATCAATAATACCATGAGATTCTGGATACAATCCCTGCAAAATGAAAACAAACAAACAAACATAAAACTATGAACCTTAAAATCAAATGAAACCTAAATTATGTTGCAATACACAGTACTGCAATTATTTTATGGCTGTTTTATCACAGAAACAGAATACATTTCCTATCTCACATAGTTCATCAGATTCCTTCCAGTGAATTCAGTGTGCCTTGCAAGTTCCCTTTCAGTTTTCCTGTTTTCTCCACAACCCAATTAAAAGCTGATATGCTATAGATTAAGTATCAGATATGTCACATGGTTACGTATCAGCTGCCAAACTCATCCTAACACAGACACTCATCAAGTGGCAGCGCCCTCACCCCTATTCATCCATATCCAATTAGACTGACAAAGATCAGGAATAACAGGTTCATAGGCCAGAATCAGATAACATACCTATGTAAGCATGTAGGCATGCCTCCTTCCTTCTACATTGCTGCATGTACTATCTCAGCATGTCTCTTTATATATCACTTCTATAGCTTGAGTTCCCATGTTCCACAAAAAGATTAGTTAATTCCTTGATACCACAAAATCTTTTCTGTGTCATATAGATAAAGAAAAGTACAAATAGCAAATTCTCACTTACTGTGACAATAGTATAGTGGTTTGGAAAAGTTTTTGTGGGGTAAGCAGCTCTCATGTATTTTGAATGTGTGCCACATGTTTCTGCAACAGATTACAGAATTAATATAAATTTCCTTTTTTTTTTTTTAGTTGAAAACTAACAGTCTTAAAAACAAACAAACAACAAAAATCACCACAGCCAGCTGCTCAGTTGTCCAGTTGCTATGGTATTAGACAGGAAATTTAACCCAAAAATAAAACACATACATTCTGGTGTTTCCTTGTGAGCTAGGTCTACACTCGATTGCCATCAATGAACACAGGACACTCAATTCAGCTGCCTGAACCCTATATGCCTGAGGTCATTTAAGACATCTTTAATGATTCTGCCCAGTCTGCAGGTGCTGCTCCTGCATCTGGTCTGCCAACCTAAATAGATGTCTCTCATACTTCAAATCACCCAAAGTGGCACTGGACATATACGTTTATGTAACCAGACTGAAGCCTCAGGTCAGACCAGGCGAGACAATCTGCAGAGCTGTCTGGTGATCAGAAGGACTCAGTTGCTACAGCGCTGGAGTCCAATGCCATTTTAGATACCCTCAGATATCCAAGACGTGTACAGGAAGCCAGCAGTTTTGATGCAAGATCAATGGGAGACCTGTGCCCTGATGTAGATGCAGAAAGCCACCCAGTCCTGTGGCACCCTCTGTAAGCTGAGCTGACATGCCCTCTAGGCACTTGCACCATACTGCACAGACTGTACTAACCCTAAGTGCACTGACTACAATGGACATGTAGATGTATATAGACATCTCCAAGAACATATCTAAATATAGGTGCCCTGCTCTGGACTGAATCCCATCCCAAGTGTCCAGGAAGGCTGGACATGCTTCAAGAATGAAAACTTGAAGGCACAGGAGTTTGTAGCAAGATGGGTGTCATTCTCTTTTCTCAGGTGACAAGTGATAGGACGCAAGGAAACAGACTCAAGTTGCATCAGGGGAGATTTAGATTAAGTTTTAGAAAGAATTTCTTCACGGAAAGACTGGCATTGTATTAGGCTGCTCAGGGAAGTGGTGGAGCTGCCATCCATGGTGGTATTTAAGAGACGTGTGGATGTGGAGCTTAGGGAAATGGTTTAGTGGTGGACTTGGCAGTGATGGACATCATTGGAATTGATGATCTTATGGGTCTTTTCCAACACAGATGGTTCCTTGATTCTTCCTCTCCAACCATTGTGCCACTTTTCAGCAATTAATTTTCAAAGGCACTTACCACACCTGAACATCTGTAATAGCTAAATGCACTGCAATTCAACTTATTTATCCACAAAATAAAAGGTGTGAAGACTCTAAGATGCCTTAATGCCATTTTTAACATGTCATGTGGAGAAACAACTCTGTATTAATCTGTAGTCAGCTGATTATTTGATTCACCAGAAGCACAATTTATTAGTTGATATAAAGCATTTCCATTAAAGAATATAAATTGATTTTAACTGAACAAGTTCAACTAAACAATTGAAAGCCTGATATTCATCAAAACTGTTCCAGTGTTGTACAGAAAAAAAGGCTTATAAGAATGTTTAAAGAGGGACTGAATAATTAACAAATGAGAAAATCAGAAGAATTTTTTTACAGATTTGTCTTGAACAGTAAAGGAGTTATTTTCATAACATATATTCTGTAACAACTTGCTTGATTAGCTCTCTTGAAAATGCTAGGTTAATGGAGTTCTAGAGAGGAAATATTTTATGGTACAAATCAGCTTGAAAGTCTTCCTTTTGCAAAGAAAGGAAATTCCCTTTTCTACTCACAGTAGATTATTGAGAAATATAAGCATGAGTGTGCATAAGTAAAGCTGACCACAAGTATTGAATTAGAACGGATCTTGTTTAAAGGGATTTCTTGGAAACATACACCTAGCATGGTTTTCATGCCTTATGTCAAATTGGCATTTCCTTTTCACCTCTTTCAAAAGACTGGAATTGAACAATGACTTCTTCATGCATGATTTCTTCACTGATTCAAATTCCCTCCATTGTCAGAAAGACAGCAAAGAATAAAATATTTGCACAAGAAGTCATTTGCACATTGTTTTAAGTTCAGGCTCCTGGATATCCTTTGTAATCCACAAACAAGATTGTTTACTATTCAGTAAGCAGAACATGATATATTCAGAACAGACACAAACACTGTCAATTTAGACTATTACTGCTGAGAAGAAATGAATAAATTTGCAGAGATTTTGTCCAGGTACAAAGCATCTTGAGAGTTGAGCTCTAAAATATACAGGAAATTTGAATACAAAGTATGCACTAATGGTTTTCAATTTTTAGAGCCCTCTACAGCACAAACTAAAGAAATACCGAGAAACAGTTGCTTGAACCTTACTGCAATTATATCAATACATTAATTTATACCAATACGTAAATTACATTATATTTAAGTCTAAGAATATTCACTGTCATTCTCTTAAATATGCAGCTTCTTTTTAATATGTTAAAATATCTGACTTGGAAAAGTGCACCTTTGAGGGATACTTCCCAATAACCTAATGCATTTTTTCTTAGTATTATACTTTAATGAAGATCTCCTTACTTAATAGAATTTTTACTGGAGTACAGAAAATGTATGAAATCCTTTGCTGGAACTATTTTTCAGCCTTAAACTGTATTTGAATGTATATTTCAAACTAGTTATTTAATAAAACACTGCAGACCAATATTAATGGCCTTCTTAAAAAAGAGTCGTTTGCTGTGCACTCAAATACAAGAATTAATGTAGAATATGAAATAATATAAGCATACAACTGATAAGGGAGACCTGATTTGGGATCTTCTTATTGTTGAGCAACATGTGAGCAGCATGTTGAGCAGCAAAAGGGACTAGAGAGGCTGTATGCAGATTTTTAAAGAAAACAGTCAAAGCACTTCTGGTAACTTACTGAGTTTTTCAATATTTGGCAGCAAAGAACTCCAAGTTTGCAAGTATTCCGCTCTGAAACCATCCATTGAAAAAAGGATAAGTGGTGGCACATCAAACCTGTAAGAAAATACAACTTCTTGATCATTAAGGAGTTTGAAGAGTTAGTGACTTGTTAAAGTCTTTAACAACAAAACAAATTCTATTTTTAAAAGCAGTGTCCAGAACTCCCATGTGATTCCGAGAATTAAAGTCACAGTGAGAGATAAACAAATAGCTCAAGTACAAATACACAATCCTTCTGAAAAAGAAAGCACTGAAGGCATAAAATACAAGCTACTCATTATATATACAGCCCATGAAAATAAATTGTTTGGTTCTTTTTCATCTTTTAATTACAAATATAAATCTACTGACTAGCATCCAAATTCAAGCCCAGAGTACAGAACAGCCAAAGCACCTCTGTACATAGCAGCATTGAATTCTGTCTCTTCTCTCTTTACACATCTTAAAAACCTTTCAGGGCACTTGCACAAGAACTGTAAAAGTACAGCAATCATCCAGCAGGCAGCTAGGGTCTGCTGGCCTCTGGGCTGGGAAGAGTAATCTCTGCACTGCCAGGTTTGTGCTGTTTACCTTACCACATTTGCTTTGTGAAGACATTAGTGGGCAGTCCAGGTTCTCTGTGGATTATATCTTTCAAGTTAGCTCTTTCATTGAGCTAAAGAAAGTTTTCTTACCTCAAGTCTGCTAACAGACTGCACACAAAGCTAAGAAAAGAATGCCGCTGCTATCATGCCTTTGGTAAGACTTATTGTAAAGGAACATGGATCAAAAGCCTTAGATCCAAGTTTATATGGAAGGTATGATAAAACATGTGCAAATTGAAATTGATCTCTAGAACAATGTTTAGATTATTGTTGTAAACGTTCTAATTAGGAAGTGCTACCTGTGAAAAAAAACTTCCAAGTTATTAGACATGTTTTTTTTTAACCAATCTAAAAGGACTGATAAAGAAAAAAATGCATTAGGAGATATAAAATGCTAGTGCTACAGCATTTTACTTATAACACAAATGGAAAAAAATCAGTAGGATCAAGTTATCTAGTTTTGCAATTCAGTCTTTTTGTTAACCATCAGTATGTATTCCACTGTTTCCTTAGAAAAAATAATGCTTACAATTGAATGAAAAATGTAGTTTGAAATAGGTTTCATTATGTGTGATATCTAAAATAAATAAAAATAGAACCAATTATTCGTAATTTGTAGAAAAGGTTCACTACATAAACCTGGAAAACATCTGAAAAGAATAACTATTGATTAAATGCAGTTACTAATATGTGACTTTGAAGAACTTTTTTGAGTAATACTTTGAGTGATGACTATAAAGTTATATATTCACATCACACAATATCACAAAAAAAAAAAAAACAAAAAACTATCCCAGTTTCTTGTTCACCATAGTGTTTCCAAAACACTAAAGTACACTGTCGTCAAAAGTTTTTATACAAACATTTTGCATAAAATAGCTTGCTGATTGGAGTTTGAAACAAAATGGAGCTTTATGTAGCTGTGTTGTTTACAGCACTTAAAGCGGCCTTCTTCCTCCACTGATGTCTAAATTTTAGCCTATGAAACTTTGTGAACTCTGTAAGTTATTTGTTAACCTAAGAAGTATGTATCTTTGTACCTATGCTTGGAGGTGCACGCAGGAACCCATGAACTTTAGAAAGAGGCTGCACTACTAAAGGTATAATTGCTATAATTAAGTATAATTTGGCAGTAAAATAGATAACATAATAATAACATGACAGATACTGAGACTGAGCCAGAAAATAATCCTTTTTATCTTGAGAACAACATTTAAACGATATTTCTGCCTATCCTATACTTATAATGTCTGCCTGTAGATATAAAATATCTTTATAAAATAACTACAGGTGGGCATCAGAATTTCCATGTTCCAGATATTGCAGATATAGCACTACTTTCATATTTTCTTTTTTAATTAACCTTTCCTCCCATATGTTCTTTGAGTAAAAATAAATAAATAAATAAATCTGTTACTTAGATAAAGAATTGCAGTCTTCTAAGTTATCTATCTAAGTTAATCTAAGTTATTGTAGCCTACATAAGTTCGTAGAAGGTCAAGATTGAATTATCAGAGATACTGTGCTAATAACCTAAAACGGACTATGAGCAATTTGTGATACATGAATCAACTCTAACTATTTTTCCAGGTCTTTGCAAACTGACTTTCAATCTGGATTTGAACTCCTGTACTCTGCTCTAAGCTGTAAATGATAAATGAATGTGCAACAAAATTACATAGGCTCTAGAAAAACAAAATGTTGCTAGCCATAATCCATTTCTATAGAAAATATTCTATAGGCAGGCATCTTATTCTCAGTAATTATAAAAATCTCTTAAAGACCTACTGCGGCTGAGTGAAGCATTTCTGCCCACCGTAATATTTCTTATTTGTTAAAAAGAAGAAAAAAAAAAAAACTTTATCCTACCCAGCTGGACACTGAGGAGTTTCAAGTGGTGTACATGGTTCTTCTACCCAAGGTATTTCACCTAAAATGACAAAAGAAAATACTGAGTTAGCATTACAAAATAATACAAACAACAAATAGTACAACAAAGAAGTTTCCTGGTTGACCTTTTTTTAGAGCTCTTTCTGACACTTTTTGTTTCAATACAGAATTATAGAAAAGTAGGGCTAAAAATACCTTTAGACATCATTTAACGCAACCTATTAGGCCTTTAGACACTGAAAGGACTAATGCTTACAGATGTAAGTTAAAAACAAAACACACATACTACACAAACAAGCAAACAAAATGGAGGAAAAACGTCTATGAAAGCTTAGCCTAAGTTTTATCTGGCTCTAAAGGAGTAACATTTAACTGTATCCAGGATCGACACCGGAATACTACCTTCTTTTTCTGCAGATTCCACTTATACATTTAGTGATGGCTGCCACAACTTCCTTTAGCCTTTATTTTTTATTTCCCCCTGCCTGTAAAGAGCCCAAACTCCTTCAGTCTTCCCTTGTTGGCCATGGCTTCTGACTTCCAGGTCTTTCTTTCTGTTATCCCTTGAATGCTCTACACCTGCTTCACATATACACTCATTTATGATAATGATCTGCCCATCCCTTTGGAAGAAATAAGGGAAATAAAAGAAGAAGTAAGAAAAGCATGAAAGGAAGGAAAAAAAAAATAAAGAAAAGAGAAGAAGCAGTGGCTGTTAAAGTTCTTGGCTTACCACAGAAAGCTTCTATCCTAATAAGCAATCAGAGGTGTGGATGTACACTAATCTTAACTAGGTCAATACTTTCTGCTCAAACAAATTAGCATCTAGCCAAACTCTTGACTGTTTTTAGCTTCCATTTGCAGTTAGGTGACAGATATAACATTGCAGAAGTTGACTTCAATCTCTGCCACCTCACAATATACAGGAGTTCTAATAACAGATAACACGTTTTAAGTCACCAGTATACTCTTCAGATATCATTTCTGTAATCCAATTTTACCAATGATGTTATGTGTTTAGACAGAGTCTGTATGAAATAATCAGGTATGAACAATGACATTCAAAATAAGTAAAACATAAGAAACTCATTTTATAAATTAATTTTTAGTAAAATGAAAGGGAAAGTTTTAATTAGGGCTCATTACTACTACTATAAGTACTTCAGATTCCATGGAGTTTGAAGCAGGAACCATGTCTCCAACTATTTTGGGGGGAAAAAAAATAATTGGCATAATGCTGCAGTATTCAGAACACTCTTTCTTATGAATGAAACTTCTCAAACTTCTCTCCAGAAATCTTCTTCTTCCTAGTCAGAAATACCAAAAGCTTAACCTCAAAACATCTTCATCTTCCAAAATGTAACTATAAGAATCCAGCCTTGAGAAACAAATGTATCGACCTTTATATTTCCAATGTTTGACCAAACATTTATTTCACAGGAACATTTACATAAAATTTTTCTGACTTCTGATTTACCTTTGCAAATGCTGTTGTAGTTTACACAGCAGTCTTTATTCTGCAAACAGTCATCAGAACAAGAACAGTAACTTCCAGGTAGCCTTTTCTCACCACAACGGAAATTAGTGCATCTCCAAGATCGGGCTGAAAATTATAAGAAAAAGATTACTATTCAGTGCACAGAATGTTATGTAAACTCCTTTGTGTTGAAATCTCCCAAACATACAGAAAAAAAAAAAAAAAAGAAAAAAAAAAGCTTTCGTTAAACCACTATTCATATGTCCTACTTGATTTACTTTAAAAGTTTCATGTAAGAGGAAAATTCAAGATTTCTCTTAACACATAAAAACACATAACATGTTGCTGCCATTGAATGGTAACACCAAATCATAGAATAATTCATTTTAGAAAGGTGTTACCAAAGCCATCTTGTTCAATGCCTTCCACCCTTCAAAAATAAATAAATAAATAAATTAATTAAAATGAAAGAAGGCAAGAGATCTTTTTTTTTTCTCTCTCTTGTGCATAATTCCCAGCAGATAGAGAAAAAAAAAAAAAAAAAAAAAAAAAAGATCTAAGGGTCTAAGGGCAGAAGCAGGCAGAAAGTGATAAGGATGAAGAAAAACTGAGCTGCTGCCAAGACAGCATAGGGACTAGCTGGAAAAGAATCTGGACTCGAAGCAGAAATAAACAAATTTCCTGGAAGAACACTGCAAACCTCTGATTCCATTAATTCACAAGTAATCCCCGAGCCTACATAAGGTCAACAATATCCTTTACAGGAACTCCCATTAATTTTCAAAAGGACAAAAAGTTCTGGTGCACAGGCATTGTTTCAGACCCCTAGTCAAAGAAAACCTGTCATTTCATTCACACTGGTCCATAACTTCATCTGGGCCAGGAAACATGCACTGTAAATGCTCTGGTCATCTGTGAAGGAGTTGGCTGTACTGTACTGTTGTGCTGTGCACTGCTGCATTGCATTGTGCTATACATGAAGCCCATAAAAATTGCTTTAATTAATATTTTTGCCTAAAAAGCATGTCTCTCCATAAGAAAAAAGATGAGGATATAATTTGAGAAAGAGATGGAAATATTTCATGCTAGGCAGTCTAACAACCTGAATGTAGCATCAACTCAACACCACTGGCTTCCTCCCTCCTCAAGTCAATATATGGCATAGCACGCCCCGAAACCTTTTTCCAGCATGGCCAGAGGGCCTTCTGTATATCAGTGTAAATACAAGAACTGATCTTTTTCCAATTAGTACTATGCAATAAAGCAGAATAGAATGGAAAACAATGAGCATGGACTGCTCAAGAACCTACTTGGCTCCACACAGGCATCTTCATAATCCCAGCAGCAGTTTTGACGCTCTTTGCACCCACTGTCACACTGGCAGCCTGCCACCTCTTTTCGATAGGGCTCGTCACATTTGTGCCTGCAGCTGACTGCAACGAGAAGGCAAGGGATCTCAATGACCAGGCTGCAAAACAGTCCTGTCCCAGCCAGGTCAGCTGAATGGATCATGGACATGGAAAGAAAGGTGATTAATTTTCCAAACCAATTTCCCAAGTCATTTTCCACTGCAGCCGCTAGTGCACAGGTCAGACCAAGCAACACGAGAGTTGTAGGAGGTCCTCTGGATGCTGAAGGTCCTGGGTTTTGTTTTGGTGTGCTCAGCCAGGACCTCTGGCACAGCTGTTTCTGCTACACTTCTCCCCACAGAGGCGATGCCCAGGTATCCCACCCTCCCACTGGTGTCTCCTCCGCTTATTTCTGGATCCAGGGTGCTGAGAGAAGAGGGACTCACACCCTGGGTGTGGGCCAAGGGCTCCCTGAGGGCTCTGCAGCAGCCTCATGTGGGCAGGGGCTGACAGTCCCCAGGCTGAGGTGGTGCCCTGGGCCCTGCGTGGTGGGGGGAGGCCCAGAGGGCTGGGCAGGGCTTAGTGGTGCGCTCCGTGGCCTGACCGTATCTCTCCCACCTAATCATTAAAAAGTGCCTTAAAAACCTGCAGGTTTGATTGTTTTGACCCAAAGAAAGAAAAGGGTCCACATAAAGGGCCTTGCACAGGAAATGGAGACGTGCAGTTCCTCACCACAGCTCTGATACCTTCAGGCAGGGAGCAAGAGTTCTGCCTCTTGGACATCCAAGGGCAACTCCAACTCTCCAAACATCACCTGCAACTCCACACGAACCACGATGAGCCTTGTGTCTGCAATCTCTGTGCTGCAGAAGTACTGTCTGAACCACCCTGAGCACCTACATTCCTAGTGTTCCCATCTACCCACAGTTATATAGCGATAAGTATAACTACTCAGATTTGCTGGTGCAATCCTATTATAGTTGCCAAAAGGTTCATGCTTGTGCAAGGTGTACTGCCTACAAAAATCAGGCTTTAATATCCACTATGTATGGATATGGAGCTATGAGCTAAAATTGCATTTTTTTCATGCTAGTCAGCTTGTTTCACATGTAGAAAGTTCACAAGTTGTACTTTGCTCTTCATGTGCATACAATAGCAATAATCATTCATTCAAGAAAGCTAGGCAAATAATTAGAATAAAAATATGTAATGAGCATACATGGATCTGTGAAAAGAAACATACAAATGGAAACAAGTAATAAAAGGTTGTATTCCATGTTCTGCCAAGGAAAAGTGTGATTTTTCACAAATGTTTATAAACATATGCAAACATTTTTGCTTCATTTTTAGTCTCTAAAGTATTTCATTTAATTTTCCCTCTATTCCCCAATTTCCTCTATTTTCCCCAATTGTTCCATTGACTTTAGAACAACTCAGAGTTGTTCAGATGGTCTACCTGAGTTAAAATGATATAGAATATACATGGTGAGTCTAAGTCAGAAGAAACATAAAACTCTTCCTCTGTCTGAAGCAGAACTGTTCATACTCCTAACAATCTGCAATCTATACCTCTAATTTCTTCACCATGTTTACAAAACTGCATGAGTTCTGTTAAGTTAGTATGTTACTTCACACTTCAGAATGCTACTTCATCTTTCTTAAGTAGATCTGGTTATAAAGGTAGCAAACAAAGTTTAGCAGTCCCTATTTAGGATTGCTCTGTAACATCTGCAGTCAGAGACACAAACACTCTCGTTCAGTGCCATCTTTCACCTTCCATTCACTTTCCACAACAATGATCAAGTTCCTCAGGTAAATGTCATTAAAGACTCATGTGGTAGGTATCTACATATTTTACACAGAAAGTTGTAATGCAACACATGTGCCATCAAACAGTAATTACAACTCCATTTCATCCTGCTAGAATTGAGTGATTGAATGAGTAAAGAGTTGATGTAGGTAAATATGTTTGATACATGTTGATTAGGAGTGAGATAGATACTGTCCTTTCTTGAACGCCTCCAGTATGAGATTATTATTGTTTTGATTCTAAGTGAGGTGTTATAACTCTCCGTGTGATGTCTATTTGTTCTGATCCTGCTTGACCCTGACATCAATATGCTATTCCGTTTTTTCAAATTAAAAGATAACATTCCACAAAATCAAAGCATTATACCTTTTTTACCACAGATTTGCAGAAATTGATGATTTCACAGAAAATTCATGATCAGTTTTAGCCACCTGAACTATGCCAAATGCACCCGAATTATGAATCTTGAAGGTGGTCCAATGATATCTCTTTTACAGAACATGTTGCTGAAATAATTGCAATGTATTATATATAATAAGAATGTCCTATCTCAAATTTTCTGAAAATATTATTAAGATAAAAATACCAAAGCTGTTGTGAACTAGATTTAACACTTCTAGAGTGAGAAGCAAGGCATTCAGTGGTTTAGGATAGGTTTTCAAGTATAATTATGTGTACAGATTTTATACTGTCCAACTTGAAAAATGCAAGAACTTTATTTTCATAGGTGGTAGGTTGTTACAGAACATTTATACTTTATAAAAGAGGGTTTGCTGACGGCCGTTAGCAGATCTACCTTAAGTTGTAATTATACTGGAAGTATCATAAACATACCTTGCTCCTGGGCTCCACGGTTTAGTCCAAGTCCCAAACCTAGTCCCAGCGACACAACCACCAAAGCAACTAGCAGAAACTGTCACACAAACACACAAAAATTAAAGTTCATAATTGTGATAAACTGTTATGTTTATTAGGAATTAACTATATGACATGGGAAGCACAGAAATAATAATCTTGTGAACTGTTTGTAAGGCAACGCCTAAATACTGCACTTTTAACCTAGGGCCGGTCCTATCTTGTAACTGAGGAATTCTTTGATAGGGAAAAGATAGTAGAAAGTAATGACTGTATTCACCTGTTTTGCAAATTCTTAATCTATGTAAAGAGAAGGAAATCCCCACCTTTCTCAAACCCAAAGCCTTTTTTATAGTTTCTGTACTTTCCTGAAATGCCCACAGGGGTTTCTTAAAAAACTCAGCTGGACTGAGGCTGCAAGCGTCAAGTTTTCATCCACTAGCCAGTTTCTTTTAATGAGTAAGACATCGTATTAGTGAGGTTAGAGAAAACTGGAAATGAACGAGCAGCCCAAGGAAAATGCGTAATAGAAAGTCGCATAATGGTTGGGAGACTGGGGAGGAGCTGAGGAAACCTTTATCAGCTTAACAGACACTCTAGATGTGCTGGCTAAAAGGCACGGTGAAAAACGACAACTCTCTATATTACAGCGTATCCATTTTTTACTTAGGCAGTAACAGGAAGGAAAATGCCTGTCAGAGAAAAGAACCATAAAACAATCCAGCTTACTTCCCGCTTTTGTCTCAGAGCCTAATTCTGTCTCCTGCCGCTTCCAGCAACCATCAGGCACTAGCAAATACCGAGATTCAAAACGGAGTAGAAATGAGAGCAGCTTACCCTCATACTTTTCATTACTGTAATAGAGCCTCTAGGGAAGCACCCTAGGCTTTTCATTACTGCCCATGCTGCCCCAATACTTCACCAAATGGCAGCAGCAGAGAGTGCTGCCCTGTTCTCAGGTGAGGGGTGGGTGTACGCTTTGGCCACAGAGCAGCTCCACTCCAGGACACAGCCTAAATGCGCATCATTCCTACCTGCAGACTGGGAAGATCAACCTTACTTGCTCCCTGCTGCTCACTCCCTGGTTTTTGGACAGGAGAAATACCCCAGCAGTAGGAATGGAAATGAATTGGTGAGAGAAATGGGTAAAAGAGACTGGTGGGAAAAGCATGAATTGGAAGGATTGCCCAAAGTGGCAGAAGAGTCTCTTGAAGAGTCTCTTGAAGAGAGACCCCGGGTGTGAAGGTAGCGGTTTAATGTCACATCCAGTCAAGCAGGACTGAGAATTAGCAGTCACATCTGGGCTAGAACACCTGCCTCTTTCTGGATGGGGAGCACAATTCTTCCAGTGTACTGTAATTGGTTTTGTTTCCTGAGCACAGACCAGACCAATCCCCAGGGCTTGCAACCTTCATCTAAAAGTTCACTCTGGTTTTACCCTCCATTTTCTTACAAACTTATATTTGTAATTGAAGTAAATAGGCAATACTAAATTTAAAGGATAGCTACTACAGCAACTAAATGTTCCCACTGCTGCAAGTCAGTAGAGAGCTGAAGTAAAAACCAAAAACTCATGTTTAACAGGTATAGACACAAGGTATTGCATTTTATTACCAAATTTACACAAAGGCCCTTGATTTTGGGACGTTGATCCTTAAGGTAAAATAACATCAGTAGCACCTATTCAAATCCTCAGACTTTCTACTGCTAACTTCTATGTCTAAATTCACGACTAGGGCTTCTTATTCATAAAAAAGTTGTCCCTAATGTATATTCTCTGACTGTCCTCTGGAGGACCTACTAGGTAGTGTGACTACTCACTGAGTACACAAGTCTCCATCTGAACTTTCAGGAAAAAGTTACCAAGGAAGTAGTTCATTCATGTAGTTTCTCAAAAACATAAATCAATTGTTTAGAATATTAACAGCTGACACCTCCAATATCGAGGTTTTGTTTCTTATAAAGGCAAGCATTTGAAAACCATTGCATTTGGAAAAACGAATATTTTATGATACTTGAACTTCTCAGTTTACTCTCCTAAGTACCTTTTGAAAGTACTGTTTACTTTCCTTCTCGGTTAAACATTCTTCTTACACTGTTTCTCCATTAAATTATTTTTATTGAAGACTTAAGGAAAACAATGTCTGTTATTTTCACTTCTCTTTTTTTCTCCATTTCCAAAATTTCTTGTATATTTTATGCAATACTTGCATAATGCAGCATTAAATAGGAACTTGCATTATGTGACATTGTTCTGATGACATAATGCTGAAGAATATCACAACCTGCCTCTCTTTTTCATGGGGCTGTTTTCAAAATTAAGTTTTTAGTCTTTTGAAAGTCAGTACCTGTCATTTTCAGTAAATTCCAATTCTAGATGCAAGAGCTTGTGTAAACACACACACATATGTATGTATAAATATATATATAAATTTAATATTTGTTTCATTTATGGTCAGAAACAGAAGCCTAAAATGTGTACCAGTTCTAACAAAAGATTTCAAAAATGTAGAAAAAAAAACAAACAACACGCATTCTTATCTACAAGGTAGCTGAATGACTCTTAAAGCCCTGGGGAAGAAGGAAAGAGTTGGCACAGTATTTGAGACGTGAGAATGACAATACTGGATGAAATGGTTCATTCATCTTTTCTTGTACCTTGCTTTGGGAGTGATTTTCATCAATGCCTTGCCTACATACTCTTTTTTATTAATGACAAATCCAAAGACACAAAAGAATAAGCAAAAAGGAACTGGGGATGCATTGGCCACAAACAAATGTATAAAATAGTATACTGAAGCACTGTCCGCTGTGCAAAAGATCTATCAGTTTATCATAGCAAAAGAAAAAGTCTAATTAATTGCCAGGAAATATATATATATATATATATATAAACACACATATACATATATACATATATGTATATTTGACAGTATTAAACTGCTGGATAAGTACCACAAGAACTTTAGAAATCTGCCAGAGAAATTAGTACCTTTGTGCTGTAGAACTTTAGGCACCAATTACCAAGCTACCCTGAATCATTACATTAATACAACAAAACTAGTAAAAAGTCTACAGATTTGAAAATTGTAAAGTTTCTACAGTTCTGAAAGGAAAAAAAAAAAAAAAAGAGTAGCAGCCCTGAAGAACAGCGCCTACTTACAGCACAGATTATCTTGTATTTCTGTAGTGTTTTTTTCTTCACATACTGTGATGGTTGTAACATCATGTCATCCAAACGTCTGCCTTGATGCATGTCTAGTTCATCGCGAGGATTCATTTTGCCGAGGTCTGCCTCTCAGTTGCGCGTATGCTGTGCTCCTTTGGCTCCCCAGCTGGGTTAGCTGCAGCTAAGAGGCTGCTTCTGCTTCAAGTGTGTGTGTACTTTGCTCAAAGGTTTCTAATGTGGTCTTAGCTTTTACATCGGTGATAGGTTTGCAGGAAGCCAAAGTAAGCAGGAAAACTACTCAGCAAGGTCAAAGGCTGAAAAGAAATATTCACGTAGAGAGAACTGTTTTGCCACATTTCAAGATAAAGATGGCAATAGATAAACTGTAGATTAGGAATAATATGTTGCTAAGCAATAACTTGCAAAAACTACACAACTTTGACTACTCAACTATTTGTTAAAAGCCTGTCATCCAGAGTATTTCTTGACTTCACAGAAAGCGTCTGGGATTCTGTTAAACACGTTAAATAAAACCAATACCTAAGTAGATGGATAGCTTCTGCTCTATGTTACATCTATGTTTTGAGTTCCATTCCCTTATTTAGCACCAGAGGATTCCTCCCATTGAGTTTCAATCCATTTTTGTCATAGACTTCTTTCAGTCTGCTACACTTTTTTTTTTTTTCCAGTAGTGGTAGACGCACTCATTAAAGACAAATGGTAAACAGCCAAATCAAATTCAATAAAAACAAAATTTAAATACATTTTGAAATGTATTCCTCATTCAGTTTGGTGGTTAATGGGAGGTCTGTTTGTTATGGAAATGTATAGCCTTCATAGCCTCCCAGGATTGAGAATCAGGGTTCTTGAATCATAACCTATTGTAATTACTCAAATTTTTATCCAATTCTAAAGTTGAGTACCACATGAGTCATAATTTAAAATAAATTTATAACATTTATTATAAAAAACAAATGCAAAACATAGAACCATATGAGCTGCTATGAAGAAAATTAGCTCTCTCCCAGCCAGCCCAAACCAACACGATCTCCACACCTTATTATATGCCATTTACGTTATGCTTATGTCTCACACTATTCAATACATCGTCATTTAACCACCGTGTCCCTGCCCATCCTTTGATATATACACAGATACCATTCTCTTAGTCTGTGGTTCACCTTTGTAAAATGTTCCTGAAATGTCCATGGACATATCTTCATGACTTGGGTTCCAGCTGTTATGGTGGTCACAGGACAGGAGAGGGGGTGTGATGTTACTGGCTGCCAAAGCCAGCTCAAGCTGGGTCACTGCTGCACTTGCGTGGCTTTTTGTGAAGCTCATTCTTCATCGGTTTGAGTGGTTCCCGCTGCAGTACTTCCTACAACACGCAACTCAAATCATGGGTTACAACTTAAGGGTCTATCCATTCCAGTCTTCACCCTTTGTCCCTTTGGAGCAGACTATCAGACTTATCTTTGCAACAGACTCCTCACTCTTGCCCGTGCTCCTAATCAAGGGTTGCAATTCCTGTAGGGGTAGTGCTGCAGTGTGGACTTACTCGGAAGGCACAAGTCCCTCTGACTTGAGACGCTGCAGTTGCAGCCTGTCCATTAGCAGCACAGGAAAAAACAGCAATGCCCTGGCAATTTGTCAACCCAGGGACATGGCCTTTGCTGTTATCAAAATGTTCCCAGGCACAGCAAAACATGATGCTAAGTGCAGCAAATAGCAGCGGCTAACAAGCACTAGACTCTGATACAGAGAAGCAAGCAAGACCTGTAGCAAGCACAGAAACCTGCCAATGCCAATAGCTGAACAGTGTAACAGCTATAAATTAGGTCTAGGACATTCCAATCAAATCTGTTATTATCTTGAGCGCCACTAGCCCCAGGTTGGGTGCCAAAAAGCACTCTGGTGGGTTAACCCCTGTAGGCAGCCAAGCCCCACCCAGGCACTTGGTCCCTCCCTCCCAGAGGGATGGAGAACTGCAGGAGTAGAAAAACAATAAAACTCATGGGCTGAGCTAGAGTCAGTTTAATAGGTAAAGTAAAGCTGCATGCACAAGTAGAGCAAAACAAGAAGATAGAACTTGTTTGCTGTCCTCGTATAACAATTGTGAGAATTAAATTGTGTTTTTTGCAATAGAAAATACTACTAACCTTGCATATTTGAAAGTGATTGCGCAGGCATAACAGTGGGGGGTATGTTAGGCAGATAAGGGGACAGTGGAAGGTCCCACTGTCCCAAAATATGGAGGATGGCTAAGAAAAACAAGACAAGCAGTTGTGGAATCAGCAAAAACAAAACAAACAACCAAAAAAAGATCACGGTCCCCTCCAGTAATGAGAGAAGAAGAAAAAAGGGGGAAAATGAGAAATTATAGGTTGGTCAAATAAAATTGTACATATATGGTATAGTAACAAGCATCGAGTAGGTTGTGAGCCTGTCGTACTCAGCCAGTGAGGAAACAGGGAAGGAGTCGAGTGTTGGGTAATAGGGGATATAAGGTTATGATACACTTCTGCTGTGGGCTCCTGCTATTGCAGTTGTGAATAAAAATGCTGCTTCACTGAGATCCTCGCCTGAGCCTGTGTTATTGGCTGCAGATTGTTTCTCACATATAATGTTGCTTGTCAAAATGTTTGCTTGCTTTTTTATATATTTAAAGTCATTTTGTACGGTGTATTTCCTTTTCTGTCACTGGAATTACAGGGTCATTTCTTTCTCATGCAAATGTTTCTTTTCTTCCTTGTTTGGTCAGGCTTACAGCTCCATTTTACTTAACACACAGAATCTGCCACGGCCTCATTCCTTGGCAGAGACAACTACGTGTAATCCCAGCCCTTAAGACTTGTACTGTTCTTCCTCTTTGACGCTTGGGTCCCTTACACAAGGCACGACGACCTTTACTTAGACCTGACTTGCTCAAGTAATGGCCCTGACTTGGGCCTCAGCTCTACCTCAGGGACCAGGTTCTCTGCCATAGGTAGGATCATCTGTAGTTCAGTTTTATTAAAATGAGACGAATATGGCGGTTTCACACTGATGGACTCCTAAACTCCACCACATCGTCCTTCTGCTCCCCTTCCTCAACACAACATGGGCAGAAAATATGATATAAAAAAATGGGGCTGAGATAAGGACAGGGAAATCACTGACCATTTACTATCACAGGCAAAACAGACTCAGTGTGGGAGATTAATATAATTTGCTGCCTATTGCTAACAGACTAGAGCAGTAAGACACTAAAGCAAGCTACAAAGATCTTTCCCCCCATCCACCCTCTTCCACCTCCTCCCCAAGTAGCACAGGGAATGGGGGCTGCGGTCAGTCCCTGACGCTTCGTTCCCGCCGCTCCCTCACGGTCTCTCTCTGCCCCTGCTCCACGTGGGGTCCCTCCCACGGGATGCCGTCCTTCCCGAAATGAGCCTGAGGGGGCTGCCCACAGGCAGCAGCTCTCCAAGACCTGCTCCCACACGGCTCCGTACCACGGGGTCCATCCCCCAGGAGCAAACTGCTCCAGCACGGGTCCCCCACGGGCAGCAGCTCCCCCCAGCCCCCCTGCTCCTGCGTGGGCTCCTCTCCACGGGCTGCAGCTCCGGCCCGGGGCCTGCTCCTGCGGGGGCTCTCCATGGGCCGCAGCCTCCTCCAGGCCACATCCACCTGCTCCACCGGGGGCTCCTCCACGGGGGGGCTGCAGCGTGGAGATCTGCTCCGTGTGGGACCCATGGGCTGCAGGGGGACAGCCTGCTCCACCAGGGGCCTCTCCACAGGCCCCAGGGGAACTGCTGCTGCCTGCCTGGAGCACCTCCTGCTGCACTGACCTAGGGGTCTGCAGGGCTGGTTCTCACTCCTTGCTCTCCCAGCTGCTGTTGCACAGCAGTTATTGTTTGTTTGGTTTTTTTTTTTTTCCCTTCCTTATATTTGCTCTCACAGAGGTGAGACACCCAGCATTGCCCCCTGGCTCAGCTCTGGCCAGCAGCAGGTCCCTTTTGGAGCTGGCTCTGATCTGCCATGGGGCAGCTGCTGGGCTCTGCTCCCAGAAGCCACCCCCGGCAGCTGCCCTCTACCAGACCTTGCTGTGTGAATCCACAGCACCAAAGGCACCGTTTATGAGATAAATCACTGTTGGGACCTATTAGGGAGTTCAAGACTGTCCTGCGATCCACTTTTAAAACGCAAAATAGGGTGTGGTATTTGGGCCAAGTAACGTGGCCCAGGACTCTAGTTATAAAGTTAGATTAGGTTTAAAATAAAGGTAGCCCTTCCCTTCCCTTTCCTCCCTCCCCGCCCGGAACGCTGTAGCTGCGGAACGCCCGTGCCGCGCACCGCTTCCCGGGGGGGGGGGGGGGGGGGGCGGCGGCGGAAGCAGCCGGGACCTTCCGGCGGGGGCGCGGGGCCGCCGCCTGCGGCTGCCGAGGGCCCGGCGGGGGCGGGCGGCGGGTGCGCGGCGGGGCCATGGCGCTGCCCATGGCGCCCATGGAGACCCAGCTGCAGAGCATCTTCGAGGAGGTGGTGGTGAGTCCGGCCGGGCCTGCAGGCCCGGGGCGCCGTGCGGTGCGGGCGGCGGAGCCCTGACGGGAATGGCGGCCTGAGGTTGTTCGTGGCGTGGTATTTGTCCGTACCTGGCTGGCCTCTTTGTTTGATAACTTTTATTTATTTATTTATTTATTTATTTTTATTTATTTATTTTCATGTTGTCATTCAGATTGTGACTTGACTGTGCTGTCGCTGCCTGTTTTTTCAGCAGTATTCTTTCCCTAGAGTTGTAATGGGACAAAACAAAACGTTTTAACAAATTTTCATGGCATTTTTGAAGCTGTAACTGAGAAAATACCATGTAGTCGCTTTCACTGTTGCTATTAGTCATCTTATGGACAGCAGCGAAGCTTACTTATGTTTCTGTGCGGAACAGATGAGTGTCAGGTTTTCTTCAGTGTCTTGAAAAGGCTGAGAGTTACAGTCATGTCTAGGCTTTGCAGTTGAGCATAATGGTATTTAAGAAGAAAAAATGCTTTAGAAAAGATAAACTGTATATTCATAGATAATTTTCTACTGCAAGGCCGTATGATCGCTTAATGGAATTTTAAAAGCAATGGACTTAAACTCGGATGGAGAAGTAACTGTGTATACAATTGATTTGTGTAACCAAATGTCATGAAACAGGAGTGGGACAAAAAACTTAGTGGGATTCAGAAATACTGGTTTCTTCAAGTGTGGGAGAAGAGCTGCAGTTACAGAATTGAATCATTTCTACAACTTTGGGACGTAAATTAAGAAAGAGTCTAGCATAACACAACAAATGCATCCACCTCTGATACAGTCCCATAGGAGTCTGGTTGTTATTCCTTAGTGTTGCATCCTGCTGGTTAGGCACCCTTGGAAAATCTTGTCACAACAGCTCACCTGGGGCTTTTCTCTTGCAGAAAACGGAGGTAATTGAAGAAGCTTTTCCTGGGTGAGTGTGATGTTAGATTTTTTGTTTGTGACTTTCTGTGTAAATGTATTTTTCTACTTGTGCTCTTTCGCTGGTGTAATGCT
Source organism: Cygnus olor (assembly GCF_009769625.2). Classification (NCBI taxonomy): domain Eukaryota; kingdom Metazoa; phylum Chordata; class Aves; order Anseriformes; family Anatidae; genus Cygnus; species Cygnus olor. The sequence continues at coordinate 59,201,597 of NC_049171.1, read as the reverse complement.
AACAACGTTTTCTCATTTGCATTAGTATGTTTATGGACACTCCTGAAGACGAGAGAACCAAACTGATCAGCTGCCTGGGTGCTTTTAGACAGTTCTGGAGCAGTCTTTCCCAGGTTAACATTTAATTTGTTGCTTCGATATACTTTTTTTTTTTCCCCCCCCATGTAGTATAACCTTGTCTAGTAGACAAACACTTAAGCTATAAGGTCTGTTTCCAGTTATTCAGAATCTGATTTCAGGTATGGCATGGTAAAGAATATAGGAAGACTATGCAAGAAAAAGATCAGCTTTTACATTAGAAAGGCTATATAGTTGTTTAGCAAAAGTTGTGCATTTCTAATAAAGATAACCAATTGGAAGTAGTAACTGTTAAAAAAAAGTTATTTTTGGTAGAAGTGAATAAGTAGAAAAAAAATGAAAATAATGTTTATGTTCAAAAATGACCTTTTAATAGTTAGATGCCTCTAGGCATTCTTCCTGTAATGGGAGATCTACTCATCTTCATTTTCAGTGAATTTGATTATAACTGATACGGGAAGAATTGTATAAAACGATTCTACTTTACTCTCTTCTGTGCTGAACCCATATGTGAACAACAAGGTTGACTATAGAAATCAGTTTCAGGTATGAGACTTCAGTGGGAAGTGTTTACAGTACTGTATCAAATGACTTGTAGGGAAAACTGAATGTTGGACAACTGGACTAAAAACATTGTAAATCTCATTCTTATCTCCTGTCAGTTTCAGTTCTTCACGATAGGACTTTATATGAATTTTATGGTTTGTTTCATTACCCGTAGATACATTGTTTCTCCCCTATGCTGTTTTTTCAGGAATCCCATGAACAATGTGTCCAGTGGATTGTAAGATTCATTCATAGCCAACACAGTCCTAAAAGAATTTCTTTTCTTTATGACTGTTTAGCAATGGCAGTTGAAACTGGACTTTTGCCACCCAGGTAAGTTAAGCCACAGTGGGTCAATAAATAGGATACTTGGAGGCTGCAATATTGCAGGGTTTTATGTGAGGGTATTATTAAAGTATTGCTGAAGAGCACGTGCTTATAATCCGTCATTCATTCTTGCTTTGTCTTCCTCTGCTAGGATGGTTTGTGAATCTCTGATAAACTCCGATACGCTTGAGTGGGAAAGGACACAGCTGTGGGCCTTAACGTTTAAATTGATCCGGAAAATTATCGGAGGTGTAGACTACAAGGTATTTTCCCCCCATTCCTTTCTTTGTGAGAAGATGTATTGCTTTATGGCTTTGCTCTTATGCTTTTGTGCTGGTGAATTCCAGTGTTTCAAAGTCTGCTTTGTTAATGAAAGAAAAAGGTAACTGAGTGAGGCCAGTTTTAATGCTTTTTCGTAACTGTGCTTTACGGTAATAGATAATTCTGTACAGATATGCAACTTCTCCTACTCTCTTTTATAGCACACAGTCATCTTCCATCCCTTTATTGATTACTAAATATCCCTCGTGGTTGCATAAGTGGTACATACAGAAGAGTAATGCTATCAAGCAGTAAGGCTGAAGTTCTTACATTTGCTCTGCCCCCTGTTGCTACATAGGAAAAGCAAGTCTGAGTCCTTGGCATGGTCCGACTCCAACAAAAGGAGTAGAAAACCATGCATCTCTCTCAGAAGAAGACCACTTCACAAATGTTGGTGGGCAAGATGTTGTTAGAGCAAAACCCATAAAGCACAACATTGTACATTGGGCAGTCTGCACAAGACATCGTATGCTGGATATCTCTGGATGCACATCAAAATTTCAACAGTTATTTTTCTTATCTGGGGTATGCCAAGATGGAGAAGTCCCATAAGAGGTTTAATGTCATTAGCGTTCGCATTCTCCCTAGCAGTCTGTCTGCTGGCACTTAGTAAAAACCATCTGATTTCACTGAAGATGCTGTCTGGTCATATTCACTGTGTAATTTATCTGCCAGAAATAAAAAAAATCTCCTGGAACATTAATTCTGTGTGCTTTCTTTTAGGGTGTGCGCGATCTGTTGAAAGTGATCCTAGAGAAAATCTTAACAATTCCAAACACTGTGAGCTCAGCTGTCGTGCAGCAGCTTTTAGCAGCAAGAGAGGTAGTTAGCTGAATTTTATATGATGTCATTATGATGTCACATCGTTCTTTTGCCATTCATCAGTCTTTCAAATAGAGCCACTTTAGCTATTAGAGTTGATACAGATCAACAGCAAAGACCTGTTCTTTTCTGTTATTGTGTTTTGTACCTCATACGAGGAACTTTTTGGGGATGTTGTTGTGCACTAAAATCCCTAAAGGAAAAATCAGACCCCATATTTGACTTACTGAAGTAAGTTGTATGAGATAAAATGTTGAGATCAACTACTTTCTTTTTTCTTAATGAGTGAAAATACTAGTTGTTTTCAGCCTTTTATGGGCAGACGTAAAGGCATAGTTTTACTTGGGTTTAAACAGCCTAATTTACACTAGTACAATTTAAAAGCAGATTCTAATCTAATGTACTATCAGGGTACAACTTAAGAAAAAGTATTTTAATCTTATTGGTATTTATTTTTATGGGTTTCCCCAGACTAGTGGACAGGCTATACCTTTGTCTATCTTATCCAAACTTTTTTAATGCTGATGCATTCTTCTACTTATAGGTGGTAGCCTACATTTTGGAAAGAAATGCATGTTTGTTACCTGCCTACTTTGCAGTTACAGAAATCAGAAAGCTGTATCCTGAAGGAAAACTTCCCCACTGGGTAATGACAAGATATGAAATCGTGTAATCTAGAGTTTTGTTTTACGCAAAACAAAATGGTGTCTCTTTTTTTTTTTTTTTTTTTGCTTAACAAATTTAAAGCGAAGATTTAGAATCTTCTATTTAATGGCAAATTCTGCGTTTAGGTATGTCAATTAAAGGCATAGACTTGTTGTGATTGCATCAGCAGATCCCTGTGTTCTTGCATGAAATTGATGGCATAGTTTTGACCTCTAGCTTGATGTTCAAAAGTCTTGATGCATTGAATTGGGTTTGTTTTAATACATTTGGAAACATAGGTCATGCTTACCAACCAGCTTGTGCTCTTTCTGTAGTAAGAAAGAAAAAAATCACTTTAAATTGCTGACTGGCATGGTTTTATTTGTTTGTTTAAATTCAGTTCTGCAGAAATATTTGGGGCTGTTGTGCAATAAAAACGGTCGTTGTTTCTATAAAGAATGTAATATTGATCCAATTTTTAGTTTTGTTTTCTGTTAAAATAGCTAGATGTCTGGGAAAATATAAAATCCTGACCCCTTTGAATTAATGGGAAAACTAGTACTGACTTTTTCTGAGCCAAGAGTTAATCCAGAGCATACTAATGTAGGTGCTCTATTGTTGTGGTATTGTTATCCAGAGGCAAACAGAAATTCTGAAGTTTATTTTGTCTTAAAATCTTTGCTCCTAAATAGCATACACTGAAATAATAGGGTATATGTAAAAGAAACCATTATTATACAGTTATTATCAATTATTATTATTATTATTATTCTCATTCAAGTGCAAAGTGAGAAGAGTGCTTCCTTCCTCTTTACAAGGTTGCATTTTTCCTTTTGTGGTTCCTAGTTTCTGGAATATTTTTCTGACTTCTTGAAACGTGTAGGGAGATACTATTTTTAGCAGATTTCTGTGTATCTTACTAAAATGCATAAACCGGTTTTTTTTAGTCTTAAATATTCTGTATCTATATATGCAACTTAGTCTTATTTTTTTTCTCCTTTTCTCATCCAGTTACTAGGTAATTTAGTATCGGATTTTGTGGATACCTTCAGACCCACAGCAAGAATAAATTCCATTTGTGGTAAGAGAATGACTTGAATTCACTAAATATTTTGTTTCATATAACCTTTTGGGGCATATATTCATCTAAGCAAAATGAATCAGGGCTTATGTTTCATGTAGTATCTTTCCTTTTGTTAGTTTATTTTCAGACTTGCTTCTCTTCAGTTTTTGCTTTGAAGGGGAAAATTGATATTGACGAGGTTAAAATCATTCAAGCTGATAGCAGAAGTGTACTTTTTGTTACGTGGCTGTGTAGTTTCTATCTACAGTAGACCTTAAGAAAATCATAGCTTTTCTACATTTAAGGATTTTGAGATAATACAGATCCACCAGTATGTTAGTCATAGAATGTTTCCTGTTTTCAGTTTCCATTGGAGCTTTTGTAGCTGCTCAGTTTCATCCCTATTGTGGCAAAGTTCTCTGCGCACTTCCTAGTTCAAATGAGTACTGGCTCTCTTCTTTCATGAAGGAAAAACTCACCTTCATTTATTGCTAGAAATCAGAAGAGCAAAAGTTTGCTGTTTTAATTGTGATGCATGTTGTGGTTTTCTTTAAAAAGATAAAGATTTCTTCTGTTTGCTTTGAGAATTAAGTAACTTTATGACAGTTGCATTATTTCTTAGCTCTAAGCAAGTTTTATTGCAACTGAACTTAAAGAATGAAGAGATTAACAATGTAAAATCATCATGTCCCCAAGCATTTTGATTACAAAGAAGGTAGTTATTTTGCATGTATAAAATGGTTAAGGGGAAGATGCGAGTATTTATACTTTTTATTTCGTGTGATAGTGTTATGGTTGGTCTGGACAGTAGAAGTCATGGAATTTGAACTGAGAATTATATTTAGGTCAAAGCTAGGGCACCTAAATTTAGATTCTTATACATAGGTGCAGGGGCTCAGACCAGATGCTTATGGTTAAACAATTGAAATATATCCCAAGTCTCTAATCTATACTATCTAATGAGTCTAAATTTATCCTCCAAAAAACTCTTGGTGTGCAGTCAGCTGAATCACACTGGCCTACACTGACGTAGTTGACTAGATTTCCTGCGACTGCAGGAGGAGGACGGACACTTGTATTTGGCTAACGTCATCTTGAATGGAATCCTGCCCACAGTCTGTCTTAGGGGATGAAGGAAGGAAAAGGGAAAGAATAGGTTGCATACTTAAACTAGTAATACCACTTTTGTTGCAAGGGCCAGGGTACTAAAAGTTAATCCCTAGGCCAAGCAGTGGCATTAGAACAGTCTTTGGGTAAACTGAAAAGTCTTTGGGCACAGAGGTTACTCCTCTAACGATGAAATAAAACTGACAATTTGTGGAGCACTATTTGTCTGTGTGTGTGTGTGTGGTTTGGCATACAGTATGAAGTGCTATGATTTTTCCCCATGGGAAGTAGTGTTTCTTTTAGATTAATACTTGCAAATACTTTCATTTTCAGGGTACCCAATCTGAATAGAAGGGGATTTAACTCCTTAGATATTTTGTTAGTTGAGCAGTTGAACTTTCTGTTGGGAAAAATAAAATCAGCTTGAAGCAATCCTATGGTAAAAAGCTGTAAACAATGGAAATTTAAGGAGAGCATAAAAGTGGCCGAGGCTACTTTTTGCATCAGAATGATTAATCATAGGCCAGTTTCACTGTTTAGAATTCATAATGTTTCGTTGCATGTAGGTCGCTGTAGTCTTCTTCCTGTGGTAAATAACTCAGGTGCCATGTGTAACTCCTGGAAGCTGGATCCTACAACCCTTCGTTTTCCTTTGAAAGGTCTCTTACCATATGATAAGGTATGCCTTGTTAAGCTTCTTAAACCTCTTTATGTTCTGGAAATACAAAGGTTTTATATCGTATGGGGGAGGGCGGAAATTCAACTGTGAATATCCTATTGTTCCAGCTAGCCTAACGTTAGAGTTGTAGCTGTTTTCCCTGTGTTATGTATTTCAATGACCTCAGACTGTATGTGGAGGACCTTTAAAGTAGCATGTGGTGTAACTGCTGCCCAGGAGGCTGAAGAAAAAGATGTTTCATGTTCTTTGTTGGTGTGTGCTTCTGGGAGCAAGTGGGAGCAGAGAATTGATTGAAAAATAGTTTAGCAGTGAGGAGATGAAAGAGAATGGGAAGGTGATTTCTTCTTTTCTATGCTCCTTGTTGTTCCATGGGAAAGATACATTTGCAATTCAAATGTAAATATAAGTTAGCTTATTTGAAGTTAGAACTCTAGAGTGTGAAGCAGTGGTGTACTGAAAGAAGTTAACAATGTAAATGATCAGGACAAAAATCCAAGGTATCCCGTCCCCAGTATAGCCTAGGCCTCTAAGGAAGGTTATAGAGGATACATATCTAATGTCACATACTGCTCACAGTCCACAGCTATTTTCAGTTTAGGGGTTTACTGAGACAAGCTTGGTTTCTATATTTAATAACCATTTCTCTTCCAAATACTTGTTCAGTCTTCTCTTGAGCCCACGTAAACTGTCAGCATCCTCAGTATCCTTTTGACAAGGAGTTCTACCTTTCAGCTTTGTTGCATGAGCTGTTGGCTTCTATTTGTTTTAAATCACGCGTCAGATAACTTTTTATTTAAAGTGATTCAGATGTTGGAAGATACAGTGAGCAGTTCCATATCTGCTTTCTTCGTGCCACTTGTGATTTTTATGGATCTTGGTCATGTGCTTCCTCAGCTGTCTTACCTAGCTTCCTTTCAGTTCTTGACGGTCTTCCAGAGTCCTGCTCACAGTTTTCCAAGGCTGTTTTCAGAAAGCATGACACCCTGTTACTGGTTTTAAAGAATGTCTTTCTATCTACTCCCCGTAACACCTCTAAAGAGCTCTAAAGAGTTACAATTATTTCCTTCTTTCTTTTGGGTATCAGAGAGCAAAAAGATTTGCATAGGTAGATCTGCATAGATAAAACACTTGTTACATTGCTAACTCAGTTAAATGATAGTATTAAACATAATGTTGAGGCAATATATGTTTGTGTATGTTTGCTTTTTTTTGAAGGATCTGTTTGAGCCGCAGACTGCTTTGTTGCGATATGTGCTGGAGCAACCGTATTCAAGAGATATGGTCTGCAATATGCTAGGTCTGAATAAGCAGGTACTGTACTGTGCTGTAACACGTGGTTTAATTCTGCATAGAATCTGCACTATTCTTTTTCTCTTTTCTTTGCTATAGCTAACTAAGCAAAACAGTTTAGGTCCAGAGAGTGATTTTTTTTATTATTTTTACTATTTTATTTTTATTTTATTTTTTAATGAGATCATATTAGGTTAATTGGACACTGTTGTTCCTATCATTTGGATATTGCTTTACGAATGTTAAATTAAAAAGTAGAGATTTAAAATATGATTTTTTTTTTGCATTGCTTTTTTTTCCTATAAGGCCAGCCTCAAGTACACCCTTGACAGACAGTAGGAGACTGCTAGCTCAAAAAATCGGCTTGACGGTTACTGTTCCTGTTTTTAGTTCTCAAAATGTTGTATTTTGTTGTATTGGCATGTTACAGTACTACAGTAGTGGAACGTTGGGCTTTGCTTTATTATGTTTTTTCTTTTTATACATTAGAATGGGGGGGCTTAGTCTGACTTGGGGATCCTTGAGGCTGGCCTCATAGTCACTGTTTTGTCTTTTCTTTTTTTCTTCCTTTATTTTTGTTCTGTCCTGTCTTGTCCTGCCCATCCTCCAATGCTCTAGACCTTGAACATTGCTCAGGTATGTTCACAACCTTACTGTTGTATTGTGACTAACGATACGCTGGCCGCTTTGTAGCCACTGATTCCAGTTAGAGAATACATGTACAGTCAGGGCTTGAAATTGGCAGGACCATTAGACAAGGGCAAATTGTCAATACAAATCTCTTCAGATATGAGAGATGTAGCATAAAACTGACAGTCAGTGGTCCTTTGGTCCTAAGATTTTGATTGGAATGGACTGCTACCATTACCTTTACCAGTCATAAGTACTTTTATTGCTGGAATTTTCAGATAAAGAGAGACTCTTAGTTCAAGACTCCTTTCCTTATGCAGGTGGAAAAACATCCACTGCACTCAATTGTAAAATTACAAAGCTGTAAATACAATCCTTGTAAATATATATATATATAAAAAAAAAAAAGCAAAACACATGTTAAAAAAAAAAAAAGCATTAGGAAGTCTCTGTAACAAACTTCCCAACAGGCAATTATAATATTCTTCAAGCTAGGTGAAACACAGTAGTGTGATAAGTAGTTCCTTAAAATTTGGACTCTACCTGTGGGGTTTTGTTTGTTTTCGTTTGTTTTTGATTTAAAAAAAAAAAAAAAGGCAAGCCTGAGCAAATCAATCAAGTAGACTTTGTTCAAAATTTGAAATATAGTATATATTTACAGTTGATCCCTTGTTACAATAATAATTCCTCTCCTATTTAAAAAAAAAAATCATTTCAAGCTTTATAAATGGCGTTGCTGTTTGCAATACTATAGTGAAGGTTGTGTCAGTGTTTCCATTTAAGAAACTTTTTTCAGATTTTTGACTTGACTATAAAATTCACATGATCCTGAAACCTTGTGTATATTTTCTATTTTAAGTGAAATACAGCAATGCTCCAGTGCTCTTTCTGGGTTGAGACAATATTTTGGAATGCACAGATTTCTACATCTTGGCAAACAGTACTATACTGTCGTATTCAACGGTCTTCTGTATTTGAGACTCTTAAAGCAGCTGAAATGTTAAACTTCAGAAATGGGCTGCTAGGTTTAGTGTTCAGATGAGTAGTATTTGTATTTTGTGTCTTTTTCTGTGTCTACATTTAGATAATAAATCAAACTCTTGTATGTATATTGTAGCTGGTAAATCATACAAGACTACAGAAAAATAAATATTGAGCCTATTTTATTCTTCTATTTGTGGTCTGTGCCTTACAGTCAAAAAATATCAATGTTAAAAATGCTGGTTTTTTAGTCTTATTTTTCCATCCTCTAAAAATAGTTGATGGAAATTCAATTGAATTAATGAAATATATTGAAGTATACTTCTTAAAACTTGCTTAGTAGCATAAGAACTTCTACACAAAGTTTCAACCTGGCATGAAATTTTATGGCCAAGGAACAAACTTGAAGAATGTAGCTTATAAAGGAAATGCTGACAGAACATGAACTATAGCTGTGCTGCTACAACTACACCAGCGTAAGGATGTTTAGGCTGCTGTGATTCAAAAGTGCAAATTTAGAGTAGGGTGGTGTAGTGGTATAGAACAGGAATACTATATGTTCTACTGAGACATTGATATTCTCTGTTTAAAACTGTGAAAAACATTACAATTTAAATCACTTTTTAGGTACAAATTAATGTTATAGCTGAATTTGTTAATGTAGCCAGCTGATAAAAAAAAAAAAAAGTAATTGCGTGCTCTTCACAAGTTGTGTTACTGCGTTGGTGTTTTCGGTAAAATGGCTGATAATTTTGTATTTTATACTTAGAACTGAACTAACCGCTATACGTTGATTGTCACTGTAATAAAAGATGCTTAGCAATGCAAATAGTTCCAAGTTTGTTTCAAAAATGAATACGGAAACACCTCAAAGTGATGATCAGGCATTCCTTTTTATTTATATGAAGCTGCTTGTATGCCCTGTCAACTATTCACACAGATCCAGTTGCAGGATTGGAGCCTTCATTTGAATCTTTTGGCATCACAAACTAGGTATGGTTCAGCAAATCGGAAATTTGCCCTAGTTCTCGAATATTCTTGAAGACGAACAATGAAATTCTCTGGTTCAGTCTTAACTAAGCAGATGTGTGTTAGAAAAATGTTCACTCAAACCGTCTCTGAGTTGTGTAGAAAAAATATATCCAGCTGTCCTGCTAACCTTGAGAAACAAGAAGGTAAAATCTGGTATGTTTATGGATTCATATGTTCCTTTCAGGAATTTAAGTTTTGTTGTGGGATTTTTATGAGCTTTTTTATACTTTTACCAAGTCTATGTATGGCTGTAAGTCCAGGTGCAGTAATACAGACTTCAGAATATTCCTTCTGTTGGACTATGGGGTTGGCTTTTTTTTTTCCTGCTAGTGTATACTTCTATGTGTGGTAGTATTTTCTTTTCTAGGTGTGTGAACTGGTTTATAGGAAGGAGAGTTTTAAATTGTATCTTATCATGTCACTTCATATACATGGGTAGTACTCCCAATACTTACTTACCTTTTGACTAATTTTGTTGAGGTATTTAACAGTCTGTGTGGGTTTGGGTTTTTGGGGAGTTTTTTGTTTGTTTTATTTGGAAAATGCTTAAAAGCTTAGTGTGTCTTACATTGCCAAATTCATGGTTTAGGGACCATGTTTAAGGGAATACTTAAAACAGTTGATTCTTTAAATCAAACTGTAGTAATGTCTTAAAACAGGCATGAAATTACTTTTGAACATTTTGCTTTATATTATTACCTTCTCTATATGTACAGATTTGCATGAAAAAAAAGTCCTTTTTGAATAATTGAATCCTTGAATAATTAATCTGGATGGCACTGCAATCCTCTAAAAAATGAAATTTACTTAAGTTTAATCTAAACTTTGATTGGTCTGAGTTGGGGAAGCTTTGAAAAAAGGAGGTAATTTTTCAGGTGTCTTGTTTCTATAATGTTACACAAACTTTTAATTAGGACATACTGTAGTAGTGATTTTGCAAATTGCCAGTGGTGATCTGCAGCTTTGACTATGAGATTATCTGTACCGTGCTGGGTTCAGGTGGGTGTGTAGCTGTAATCTCTGCTAGCTACAGACCAGAATAGTTTGCTTAGGGAAATTGTTTATTTGATGTCTGTCCATGCATTGTGGAAGTAGAATTAAAATATCAAGTGAAAGGAATGACATAATGCAAAAAATGACTTCCCCTTTTATTTTTGAAGTATTGTATATTGATGTTGGGGACTTTCTGGTATTATCAGTGTTAGCATGGCAAAGTACTAAAACTAAGGGGTGTGATTACTTTTTTTGATACATTTCTGATTGTCTATGTGTTGAGACCTCTTGAGTGCAATTTCCTTGTTCAATCTTGCACCATTTTTAATGAGGAAAACTTCAAAATGTCCACTGAACTTGGTAGAAATAGAATCAGGTGTAATATAAACAACAAACTGTAGAGGCTCATTTTGAATCTTGGCAGCATACAGTTGTGGAAAATGGAAGTGAGAGGGGGCTGTAGTTGATGCAGAACAGAACTACTTTAGCCATTTAACTTATGCACTTTGAATTTGACTTCTGGAGATACCCATTGCTCAACAGGACTCTTTGGCTCTGAGGTGTGATCTCCTGAATCCACTAGTTATTAAATATTTTCAAGCTAAATGGTGTTTCTTTAAAATATTTGAAACAATAATAACCTGCAGCTAGCCTTACTGACTTCTTAAAACAATTCTCTTGTAGGGAAGTCTTTTAACAATAAAATGAAAGACAATTGAAGCTTTGATCTGCTACACTGGTCCGTTAGAGGGCTGGTCTTGAGAGAAATTTTAGTATCAAATTGTCCTGGTAGTACTTTTTTTTCCTTTATCTCTTTATCATTTAATAACGTCTTCAATGACGTTGTGTATTTGTCAGATATTTAAAGGTTATTTTCAGGAGTGAAATGGAGAGTGTTTACTTTATTCACATTTTTCTAATTTGGTTATTTTATTTCTTATTTTTAAAGACCAAAGCATAGTGGTTTTTACCACTGTATTTTTCCATATGTAAAAATATTTCCAAAATCCCAAATCAGTTTTTAATTTTGAAACACAAATTCCTGTTTGTTTTTGAGGAAAATCAGCCGTCACCTCTATTTTGTTCATGTCTCAATACACAGAGAAGTTCTCTTTCAGTTATGAGTAGTTAATAAGACCCCAATCCTGCAAAGACATAGGCAAGTGCAGTATTTTATTTCTGAGCGCTCCAAAACTCATAGATAGAAAATTTCTGCTTAAATGTGTTCGCTGAAAATAGAGAAAAAAATGCCAGAAAACTAATTAAAGAAGATAGAATAATAAATACTGCTATGTTTATCACAGAATATCGTAAAGCAATAAAAGGATGAATTTCAGAATAAAAGAATGAATTTATTTTACTAGTTTCCTGGCTCCTAAACCTTTCCCAGTCTTAGAATTATTGAGAATACTGAAAATTCCTACTGGAAATTCTGGCTTTCTTTTTAACAGTAATATTTTCCTGTTGTATTCTTTCAATAACTTTATCCTAAATTAATATAGCCTAACATGATTAGGCTTTTGGACATTAACCCAGTGCTTAGCAAACTATTAAATTTCAAGCCCTGTACGTAGTAGTTTTGCATGCTGGATTATAAACTAGTCTGTAGTCTTGTCTGTTGCACCCTGCTCTGCTTCATAATTAGTTGCTTGGTGAGGGAGGGGGGGACTGGGGGAGGAGGGGATAACAGAAACAAAAAGCACAACAAACCGAACAAAACCAAAGTATTCTCAACTGATGATGTTAACATTGCTCTCTGTAAACCTGTAGCGTGATTGATCTGTGGCAATGGCATTGGCATTGTGTACTGGAAGAGAAGGTGAAACAGTAACCGGTGCTTTCTATTCTAGTTAGAGGTTTGTGTTAAGCATGCTTCAAGAAAGCACAGCTAGAATTGTAGCTTTCTGCAGTTTGGAGCTGGCAAAGAGCATGCAACAGGGGATGCTGTTCACTATATTTTGCCAGCTTTTCCCATTCGTGCATTTTATGTTCAATTTAAGAGAATATTTTCTTTTTTTTCCTTGCAAAAAATTGCCATCAATGAAAGTTAGAACAAGCATCCCCTTTGAGCATCTCTCTTTCCTTTTATTATTTCTTACTTTATTAATTAAAAGGTGTTTTTAGGCTGCCTGGCTAGTAAGTCAAAGAACTCATCTAAGGCATCTAAACTCATCTAAACTATTTTATGAATATTTGGGTAACCTTTTAAAACTTTTTTTTACATATGCCTTTTTGCCTCTAGAAAGGGACCTTGCATTTTCATGATTAGTGTTTGAGCAGCTCAGTTCCTTTTCTTTTGTATCATTTAAAGTAATAATGTTTTCTTTAAGGCTGCATTATGTTACAGGCACCAGATGTAAAAATAAAAAAAAAAAAGAAATAGAAACTTGACCATTCCTGAAGAGAGATTGTAATGAAACAGGCAGAGGTTAGATTAGTTCCATAGTTCTAGCATTGTCTGAAGTAAATTAAATTCCACACAGCTTTTTGTTCTTAGTAATAGCAGTTTGTACCACTAACTGTACAAATACAGAGCAATACAAGGTTGTTGCATTATGCTTAAATTTAATACTTGTGATCTGAGTTCCAAACTGTTAGTGGGCCTGGCTTATGTACATCAGTGCTAACATACAGATCTGAATGTATAATGCGTTCCTTACTTGATTGTTGTTGAAGGTCATTACAGAAGGTGTGTTATTTTAAGTGATTTGTCTGATTGCGTACCCCGCTATGGAGATTGTGGCCGTCCAAATCCAACATGTAAAGTGTTCATCACTGTAATACATAATTACTGTTCTATGCATGGTATATAGAACATGCTGATTACATCAGATTAACTTTCAAGTCTTTTTGATCTTGCCTTGTACCAGGTGGTGCTGTGTCAGTAGGACTTCTAATTTTAGGGGTACTGACCAGTTCATTCTGCTGCTAATAGTAGGTGAGCCCAAACAGGGTGAGAAAGAGGAGGAATGGTCATGAAACACCTGTACTGTGTATTGGGATGCTTCCTCTGATTTTGTCAGTATAATTGGTATTTTTTTCTTTATGGTGCTTTCTGCTTTTGAAATGTACTTTACAAGGAAGAGGAAAAACAGAAAAAAAATATTCTTTTAACATGCTTTTTGTTCTAAGTGCAAGATCAGAAAAATAACATTGGGCATGAATTTCTTTAAAATACAGGAAAAAAAAAAAGACTTTTTTGGTGCACTGGTGATCTGTGTTATGGAACCGAATAGGGAGTTACCTAAAAATCATCATGACCTGTAACATAGTGCAGCTTTAATACAGTGGCTTATCCTTAACTTAAGTTCAGACTTCATTTCATGCTTCCCAGCCTTCTGTCAAAGTACTGTACTATAACTGCAACTGTACAAGTCCTGAAGTTAATGGCAAGACTTTTGGAATACTGTATCTGATCTCTGCCTTACAGCACAAGCAGCGCTGCCCTGTGCTGGAGGACCAGTTGGTGGATCTTGTGGTGTATGCCATGGAACGGTCTGAGACTGAAGAGAAGTTTGACGATGGTGGAACCAGTCAGCTTCTGTGGCAGCATCTCTCCAGCCAGCTCATTTTCTTTGTGCTCTTTCAGTTTGCAAGTTTTCCTCATATGGTCCTGTCACTCCATCAAAAGGTAAATTGTTTGTATCACTCCCACTTGGTAAGAGAGACTTAATAAAAATTAAAAAGTAATCCTCACCCCTCCCAAGAAGTACATTATGGGTAACAATCAGTTATTTTTATTATTGTGCCCTGTAGAAGCAAGTCAAATTCTCAAGTTACATTGTTGTTAGGTAGGTCTGTTTTCAGTTTGTTCAGTTACAGGGTATTGTATTATGTTTCAACTCAAAAAGTGTTAGTAGCGAAATTCGGGAGATAAACTGGCATAATTTAGAAGGTCTGAGTACTGTACTGCTGCATCCAATATACAGTGAAGCTTCAAGCAGAGCAAACAACCTGTGCAGTGCGTGAGCTAAAGAAACATGCCTTGTAAATGAAAGCAAGAATTTATGGTTTGTTCGTTTAACCAGTCTAATCAGAGTGATTTAATCAAAGATCATTTGTCCAATTACAGTGACATTAGCAACGACAGTCTACAGTTATTGTTACTTCCTAATAGTAATACTGTTAAAAGTGATACACTTCCTGGTATTTACCATCTCCTTTCTGAATCCTAAAGGTGGTGTTGCCAGTCTTCCATTAAAAAGGATAGGAAGGGTTACAGTAAGCCAGCAACATCCTGAGCTCTCAGCTGAGAGAAGTATGGTGTTCATGATAGGAAAAGGGTGTTCTCACTATAGGATCAGCTTGTGGCTATTTAGATAAAATTTCTAGCATGCTACACCTTGCTCCATCTTTGTTTGTCCATGGTTCCATGTATATCCAAATTTACTATATGTAGTATGTTTTACATGTGGAGGATACTTTTCTCCCTGCCCTTTTTGGTAGCCCTAAAATTCAGTTGTTTTCCTATAATGACTGTCAATGAACCTTTGGTAAAGCAAGTCAATGTTATTAAAACAGTAGGTGCTATGCCACAAAACTGTACAGATCTAAGCTGAAAATCAAGCTAGGTAAGAATAAAGGTTGAGTAGAGTATTTGTTATGAGAGAATTGCTGTATCAGACAAACTAAACAAATTTAAAAAGATACTCGAGCAGGCCCAGAGAGTCCAGATGAAGCAAGTCCAAGTAATCTGGGTTCAGAAACTTTCTAAATAGTGTAAAACCTATGGCCTGCCGCAGTATTCCTTTTGGCTACAAGGCCACAAAGTGACAGCTTAAGGCCAACATTTAAGAGTTGCTGATTTTTCAAAACAATAACCCTGGAGAGCTAAATACATTTTAAACCCTACAGTTAACCTTTGTGGCCCTGACAGTCTGTTTCTTTGTTATGACTAATGCATCCATTTGCCATCTTTCTGAAAACACGACGTGTATTTCTATGATTCTATAATTTCTGTCTATGACCTGCTATAAAATGCCCAATAATCTCTGAAAATTAAAACTATTACAGCCTGCTTTTCTACTTTCATGGGAATCATTGCAGTGTTTTTTCTTCTGCATTCAGTATTTGTCTGTTACTGAGTGTTTTTGACAGTTGGCAGGCCGTGGTCTCATTAAAGGAAGAGACCATCTGATGTGGGTGCTACTGCAGTTCATTTCTGGCAGCATCCAGAAGAATGCTCTGGCTGACTTCCTCCCCGTTATGAAGCTTTTTGACCTCCTTTATCCTGAGAAAGAAGTAAGTCTTGTCTATGAAATCGTTTGATTTTTCCAATTATTATTCAACATGACAGCTTCATACATAGGTATTACTATTGTTGTTGAGTTAGTGTTGCAGCAGTGTGCTGCATAGTTATAGAACTTTTGTAGTCAAATGAAAAAATTCAGTGTTTCCTAGCTATGTTTTTTCAATAGCCACACTTGGTCAGTGTTTTTGTAGTCAAAAGAAAAAAAACACAACGACCAAAAAAACCCTTCTCCTAACTCATGTTTTGCCTGAAGTAGATCTGACTAAGGTTTTGAGGAGGGGATTTTTAGCACGCTCAGGCTACTATTAAGGAATAATGTTATGGAATTTCATTGCTATGTCTGTCCTATGACAGAATAATACATTATCAGACCATTCCAGGAGCAAGAAAATGAACACGACACTTTAAATTCATTTTGTATTAATGATTCCTTCTGTGGTTGTAAATCAAACCCTAGTCACGCTTGGTACATTCCTTTAGAATGAAGGTTCTTAAGAACAGGGGAGTTAGAGGAAGTTTTTAAACTTCCACCATGACAGCATTGTTGTCAAAACATCCTCATTTTTTGCTCTTACAGTGCCTTCTGTTTGAGGTCAGTAGGTACATTAGCACAAATGTGTGGTGTACCAAACTGATAAGGGTTAAGTGTAGCATTTTTTCTCCTCCTAGGTTGGTTTTGACTGGCAGAAATTCTGTAGTACAATTTGTTGCGTGACCTCACAGTGACTTTTGTCAGCACAAACTATGGGAAGAGTGACAGGACTGGTTACTTTAATGTAGCGATGGGCTTTGAGCTATGTTTGTTTCAAGTGTTTGTGGGCTTAGAGCATTTCTGAACATTTTCTAGATGTTGTCAAAGGCTGTTGCTCTTCAGAGGACCTGTCTTACTCTGCTCTTGATTATGCATTGCTGCCATCTCACTTGTGGTGCTGAGGCATTAGATAATTTGCTATATTTCAGAACAATTACTGAGGTCTAGTTGTGTTCCAGAGCTCTCGAATTAAAGTGATTGACGAGGAATAGAATCTGTCATCTAAATATGTTGCTTGTGGTGTTGCAAGTCAAGAAGAAAAACTTAACCTTGTGACTACCGGCTATCTAAGCTGGTTTTCTGTACGTTAATACACGCAACATGTTACATTCACGTGTTCTTTCTTTAGTGTATTCCTGTACCTGACATTAACAAACCCCAGTCAACTCATGCTTTTGCAATGACCTGCATATGGATTCATCTGAATCGGAAGGCCCACAGTGACAACTCCAAGTTACAGATTCCCATTCCTCATTCTCTTAAACTTCACCATGAGTGAGTTTTGTTTGTTTGGAGTGTGTGAGTTTGTTGTTTGTTTTTTTTTATGTTTTGATTTGTTTCTAGAGATAATGAAATAGGACCCTTCAGGTCTGTATTCAAAATGTATTCTGTGATGGAATGCTGATGGGATAAGGGTTATCAAAGGATAAAAGCACTAAAATCTCGAAGTCAAAACACCTCATAAAAAGTGCACTGCTGTTATAGCTTAAAGGAAATTGTTTTAAGTCTAAGAGTGATTTATCTTTTCTACTGATAGAGAACCGGAAAGCAAATTGACTACCTTGTTTATTATGCTGTGGCTTGGAAAGTGTGCATAAGAGGTATACTGGGGCTAAGTTTTGTCTGGAAAAGTTTTTTTTAAAGTGTATTTTTCTCCTAAGGTGACAGAAGAAAATATGAACTGAAAATAAGAACTGTTTTTACTAAACAGTGAAACTAACTATGGCATAAGACCTAGTTATTTGATGTGATGCAATTGATAAATATTTTTCTTTTTTCGCACTATTTATAATCGATTTTTAATCTGTGGATATTGTGGTTCTAATGTTGGAATGCATGTGTATTTTTCTTCTTGCTTCTTCCTACTTAATATATAATTTGTCTTTGGCACGCAGGTTTTTGCAACAGAGTTTAAGAAATAAGAGTTTACAGATGAATGACTACAAGATTGCCTTGTTGTGTAATGCTTATTCAACCAATTCAGAGTGTTTCACTTTACCAATGGGTGTCCTGGTAGAGACTATTTATGGCAATGGCAACATGAGGATATCTCTTCCAGGGACTAATTGCATGGCATCAGGGTCTATTACCCCATTGCCAATGAACCTCTTGGACTCACTCACGGTTCATGCAAAAATGAGGTACAGTATCCAATGAGCCTTTTTTTTAACCTGTTAATGCTTATGTAATTATCATCAGGACAACTTTTCTCTGTCTGAAAATGTCATGTTTAGATTTGTGGACTTACATAATAAACTTCTTAACTTTCAAGTACTTGTTTTTGATCAAAAAATATTTTGTTTCTTTCTTCAGCTTGATTCATAGCATAGCTACAAGGGTAATTAAGTTGGCTCATGCAAAATCTAGTGTGGCCTTGGCTCCTGCTCTCGTGGAAACCTATAGCCGCTTGTTGGTTTACATGGAAATCGAGTCCTTGGGCATCAAAGGCTTTATCAGTAAGAAAGCTTTTCTTCCCCCCTCCCACTTTCCTTTAGTTCAGTAGCATTTTCTTTCAGTAGGAACCGGAGGCCATATCAGAATCTAATGATGCAACATCATGAATACATGTGTAAATTGCCTTAATATTAAAAAACAAACAAACAAAAAAACCATAATAGTTACCCTAGTGCTGCAGTAAATTTCAGATGAGAGTGCTGCAGTCCCTTTATATCATCACTTGTACTGTCAGGACCTTCCTATTCTATCTGTCTTGTATAAAGAAGAATAAAAGTAAAAAGACAAAAAATGCTTAATAGAAAACCTTAAGTAAAGGTACTAAATTGGTCAGAAATTATATTTAATTTCACTTCATAAAATAATTCAGATGTCTGCTGTATATGTTCAGCCATGAGATTATTGAGCTCTACACGTTTACAGCCTCTTAAAGCAGTGCTTGCACATCTGCTGTTTGGAGATTCAAAAAAAATCTGACTTGCAAATAAATATAATGATCTATCCACGGTATACTCTGTAGTTGTTTTTTTGAAGTGTAATCACTTGGAAAACTAAACTTTACAAACTCTTTTTCATAAGGTCAGCTCCTGCCAACAGTGTTCAAATCTCACGCATGGGGAATTTTGCACACTCTACTAGAAATGTTTAGCTATCGCATGCATCACATCCAGCCTCATTACAGAGTCCAGCTGCTCAGCCATCTTCATTCCCTGGCTGCTGTGCCGCAGACTAATCAGAACCAGCTTCATCTGTGGTGAGTGATGGTTACCATATTTAATCATTATCTCAGATTGCTTCTTCAACCTGTGTTGAAAGTTGTTTAAGAACTGTGTTTGAAATTGGATGCAAGTACTTTCCAGTCTCAGTTCTGTGAATGTGGTGTTTTGTGGAACCTCAGCAGGTTGTGTTTCGGAGATATAGTTAGATGTTAGCAGTACTACTCTGCAGAGTTGCATGAGGCAGCCTCTCTTGCACAGGCATGATAGCAGTGTCACAGGGGTGACAGGTTCTCTTCACACAGTAACGTGTGCCAGCACCATCATATCAGGAAGTGTCAGAAAACTGTTGAGTTTCTTGCACTGGAGGAAAAGGGCAATGCCTGCTTCTTGCAGTCACAGTGATTAGTTTGTCTGCCCGAGGGGACTGTGCTTGCTCCTGTAGAAGATGTGTAATTCCATTACAAGAATTAAATTTGTTCCACTTAATTCTTTAGTATAGTTTATTTTCAGTCAGATCAAAGAAATAATCTCATTCATTCTGAATATGTAAAGGAGTTAGCACAAAGCTGTGGTGGTTTTATGTGAATCTGAATGGATCAAAAAACGGTACGTCTTACATCAGTGTAAGCCACACAGTAAAACAAAGGCTAATCTGCATACAGGAAAGATGGAATTAGTAGCTGAAGTTGTAGAGCTGATACACAGTTAATTCTAGGGAAAAGCTTTGAGTTTAACTTACTGTTAAAGTGACATTTTTATTTTTGTATTTCTTAAAGGTTAAGCTGCAGACTGAGATACAGTTTGTATGCAGAATGTGGGGTTGGTTTGTTTGTTTGTTTTTAAGTCCATTTATTGTTACAGAAGGATACTTCTTGGGGGGAGACCTGTGAGGAAGGGAGAGCAACCTCATTGGTTCATATCAAGGAAGTCTAATTAAACTAATTTCTAAGTCCAAATTCAAATTGCTCAGTTGCTTATCCTTTAGAAAGAATGAAGAGAACAAGTGAAGATAAATTTCTCCTTCAGTCAAGATCTTTTTTTTTATTCACCTGGGTACTGTTTTGTCTTGTTAGTTGGGAAATATAAAACCTGATCATTAATCAGACTACCTAAGTATGCATAACATGTAACTAGATTGGAGTAAACTAATATATGGCTTTGGCATTTCAAAGACACAATGTTGTAAAAGTCTCTTAAACTATTTCAAACTATCTGGTGTGAAAAGAACTCCCCAATTAGAGTGCTGGAAGATAAAGTGCTTCTCATTAAAAGTAGTACTTCTTCATTCCTTTAATAAGGATGATTTACTGCTGTCTGCTTCAAGGTGATAGCTTTGCAATTTTCCATGCCTTATTCATGCTTTTTTGCTCTGTTCTTGCGTATATATGTATTATTTTTCCATATATTTCATGTTTAGATGAAGAAGTTCAAAAGGTAACAAAGGGGGAACTCTAAATTGGAGAGACTCCTGAGTCTTTTTGATGGGCTTTGCATCTGGAATTTTCACTAAATCAAAGTTTGAGAGCTTTATTTGAAAAGAAAGTACTTAAATGGCTGATAGGTTTATTAAACAGTGTGGGAGTGTGGCGGAGAATTTTGTCAGAAAATTAAGAATGTTGCTTTCAAAACAAATGCTTCTGTATTATATGAAGCAGAAAGTGGTGGAAGAGTATTTATTTTTGGAATCTTAGAAGCAGTAGTATAAGCATTCTTTGTTAACTAGGCTGTTTTCTTCTTTCAGCGTTGAGAGTACTGCTCTAAGGTTGATCACAGCTTTGGGCAGCTCGGAAGTCCAACCACAGTTCACACGATTCCTCAGTGATCCCAAAACAGTTCTTTCGGCAGAATCAGAAGAACTCAACAGGGCTTTGATCTTAACTCTAGCAAGGGCAACACATGTGACAGGTAATAGTGGTACTTTGAGATATAATCTAACTGAATGGTAAAGTCAAGCTTCTTCTCTAAATACCATTTAACAGAATATCCCAGAAACGGCATGGTCAAAAACATACACCCCCCTTTTTTAAAAAAAAAAAAGGCAAATTTTTTATTTCCAAATACTGGGATTGTTTTTAGGGAAGGGGCTGCTATTTATAACAGAAATCAGATGTTAAGAGCTGTTTTTTATGCAGAGATATAGTGTGACCAGCTTCTTCTCTCTGTCTTGTTTTCAATTTCATCATTAAATGTTTGGATTGATTAAATATGTGCCATTTAAGGAAAAAAAACAATCACGGATTGTTGAGGACAAGTATGTTGCTCATGCAGAAGCCACCAACTATATAGCTTACCTTTAAGACAAAGTAATGCGTGTTTTGGATCCCCTTTCTTGGGGAAGGGAAGGGGCAGAAGCTTTTCACCTGTATTTTAATGTGTTAACAATTTGCAGTGACAGTGGTCAGGTTTTTGATAGCTTGGAGAGGGATATTTTCTCTAGCTCCTTTGTTTAAATGGGAAAAGTACAGTTTTAGTCTGGAGACTGGAGAACTAAAACAACTGATTTCACAAAAACTGGTGGAGGAAATATGAAAGGGAAAGGGTTTTGTTTTTTTAACTTTCGTTCAATCTTTAATGTTTAGTCAACATTGGGGCTGGAGGAAGATGAGTTTTGTGTTTTGTTTCTACAGCTTAATTGAGAAAGGTACTGCTGAGGAATCTTTGAAGCAATACAAAAGGGCCGTCTACTAATTTTTCCATCGTTAATTTACTCAGGATTTTTTAAAATTAATTCTAATGAGTTAACTAGCAAAAGCATGTCTTGCTGTCATTACAGGAAATTAAATATAAAATCTTAAAATTATTTGCTTTATTTCTAGCTCAAAGCTAAAAATAATTTCATTACTTTTAATAGCATAAAATAGCTTGTTTTACAAAATATATAAGATTCAAAAGAAGGGGGTGGGAGAAGTTTATCAAAAGGGGAACCATGTTGAATGAGCAGAGGCTTAATGCCTTTTACTACAGAAGAAATATGTGTAAGAAATAATAGTGGTTTTTTTGTGTGTGTGAAATGCTAATGTCATCAATCCATTTTCTAGACTTTTTCACAGGCTCTGATTCAATTCAGGGAACTTGGTGCAAGGATATATTGCAGACTATCATGAGTTTTACTCCACATAACTGGGCATCACATACACTAAGCTGTTTTCCAGCTCCACTGCAGGTAATAGTTTCAAACTGATGATTTTATAACTAGAAATACAGAAAACTTATTCTCTTTGCCATTTGCATGTTCATGAGATTCTTCTCCCATCCATACAATCTTTATCTCAAGTCACTAAAAACCAGTATGATTGTAACACTGATCTTCAGAAATGCATTAGCTTTTCCTGGAATGCTCTTAGGCCAAGTTTGGCGAGCTGGTAGTACCAGTGCAAGGTAAATCATATCTTTCAAAACAAAAAAAAGTAATAATGGAGAAGCTTCTTCTCTTGTGGCAATTTGTAATGTGACTTTGTTATAGACAAAACAGTCACTGTGGTGTCACAGTGAGGCAACAACCCTGTCTAGTAGGTTTTTATTGTACAAGGAAGTAGAAACTTAAAACCTGCTAAATCAGGCTAAAGTTGACCTGTTGCAATGTTTTGTGTTAGGCTCTCAGTCACACCAAAACCTACTTTTATTTCAGGTGTTCTTCAAACAGAATAATGTACCTCAGGAAAGCCGTTTTAACTTGAAGAAGAATGTGGAAGAAGAATATCGAAAGTGGAAGTCCATGACCAATGAGAACGGTATAATCACTCACTTTTCCGTGCAAGGTTCACCCCCACTTTTCCTTTGTCTTCTGTGGAAGATGCTGTTAGAGACAGATCACATTAATCAAATTGGCTACAGGTGAGCTTAAAAGCTGTGCAATTTCAAAGTTACTACAACAATGCTTTCGGTTCTGAGGACATAGGCCCTGTGCATTAGAGCTTGATTTTTACTTTTCTATTAATTTGAAGCATGGGGGAAAAAAGGAGTGGAGCCTAGGTGTTGGTATATAGTAATAATTTTGCATTGTTTAAGGTTGATTACACCTCCTAGCTGATTTTTTTTTTCTTTTGGTGTTGCACACAGTAGTCTGTATATTCTTCCTGGTGAGAGAGGTGTAGACAAGGATGTGAGGTGTTTGAATTCAGCAATTTACTTAGCCTTTATACACTAATAGAAGATTATATATATGCGTGTGTGTGTGTGTGTATATATATATATATATATATATATACACACACACACACACATATATATATATATATATAATGTTGTATTAAAATTAAAATTATATAAGTAGTCCTACATTTTTTTGACTTGTTCTCTGTAATAATAGCATCAGCTCTGGTCATGAGAAGTAAGATTATTCTTTTTCAGTCCTCATTAGGTCTGTTGAAACAATGAATATTTATAATAGCACGTGTTACTCTTCCTTGCAATCAGGAAATAACTATTTTAATGTTAAGGTTATACTAAAAACACACAGTACAGGAAGATAAAACCGTGTTGCAGAAGATCATGCTAAGAGTTGTGTAACTTTATAGGTTATGCGCGTAAAAATGCGTAATTAAAGCATGTATTCTGAGCAGAATGCTACAGGTAAGAATTGGTGAACTTGAGTCATTTCTTCTTATTAGCGTCCAGACTTTGGAATTCCCTTGCTCAGCGGATGGGGATTGTTTTGGTTTTGTTTTGTTTTGTTTTCATTTAATAAGGTAAGTTTTTTTTAAGCAAACATTTGTATAAAATTCACGTGTTCTTATAAAATAGATTGCTTAAAAATGTATTAAGAATACTAACATCGATTGGTTGCTTTTATAATCTGTGCAAGTATCCTTGTAAGAGAGACTTTTCTTCTTCCACAACAGAGTATTAGAAAGAATTGGGGCCAGAGCTCTAGTGGCACATGTCAGGACATTTGCAGATTTCTTGGTGTATGAATTCTCTACCTCAGCAGGAGGCCAGCAGCTTAATAAATGCATTGAGATTCTGAATGATATGGTATGGAAATACAACATTGTAACACTGGATAGGCTGATATTGTGTTTGGTAAGTATTGCCTTAAAAGAAAGGATGTGAGAGGTTTCACAGAACTTGGTCCTTGCATTCTTTGTCACTTTTATGGGAGCAATCTTTTTAAAAAATGCATTGGTTTTATGTATTGACTATTTGCTAACCCCAAAATCGAGTAAAACAGTAGATTAGTTCTGTAAGCAACATAGAACTCAGTCGTACAGTTCTCTGAATCTTCAGAGAAAGCTTTTCTTGGTTATTTAAAGGCAACCATTGAGTTGGTATTACTGTATGTTATTGCTATTATGCTATGGTGTGGAAACAAACGCGAAGTCTTGTACCCATTAGAGTTTTCTATTTTTGCTTGGAACTCAGCCTTTTTCATGCAGAAAAATAGGGGAGAAATGGCATTCTCTGACTTTCCAGGTTATTCTGCAAAATAAAGAAAAGCATAATTTACCCAGAGGAAATTAAATTGGGTTTTAAAACTCTAGTCCAAACATGTCTGTGGCCAGAAGCTTGAAGAAATTTTAGATTCACTGTCATTAATTGGATATTTTCAAGAAGAGAAATGAGAGCCAAAAGAGAACTAGAATTCTTGTTAACATACTTCCACTGGAAATTTTTTGAGACTTTTTGCCTGTTGGAATGAAAATGTGATGCTTAGTTTTCACAGGAGATGACAGAGCATACCTCTGTTGTGTGTCTTCACTCCAATGTTACAGTTGATAGATTACATGTTCAGTGTGAATTTGCATGCAGATCTATCTAATGTGCTAAACGTAGGCTAGCCAATGTTTAAAGGTTCTAAAGCAGACAGTAATATCAACTCTAATTCCATGTTTTCTGATCTTTTTTGTTTAAAGGCTATGCGTAGTCATGAAGGAAATGAAGCTCAAGTCTGTTACTTCATAATTCAGTTACTCTTACTCAAGCCTAATGATTTCAGAAACAGAGTGAGTGATTTTGTGAAGGAGAATTCTCCAGAGCACTGGCTGCAGAATGACTGGCATACTAAGCATATGAGTTATCACAAGGTATCAAAGCTAATAAAATCCTTTTATTGTAATACTATGCTATGGAGTTCAGATCAGCTAAAAAGTCTTTTGTCCTGTAAATTACAGGACAGTTCTGTAGATTCTTGGAGTTAGTTTATAAGTAGTAATTTATTTGGACTAGTATGAAAAAAATAACACTGTTTATGTAATAATGTTAAAATTATAATGCAATCATATCTAAAGATGGAAGCATCTGAAGGGTTGGTTAGAAATTTTTAAAACTAAACCCAATCATTTTAAAAATTATTTTAAAAATTAAAAATAATTAAAATTTTAATTATTTTAAAAATAATTAAAAATTTACTCATTTAGAATAGAGGTCCTGTGCATCAGGAAAAGGTATCTGTTCTCTGGTTCCTCATCATCGGGTTCCCCATCCCTGTAGTGATGGCACAGAGCCTGGTTGCGTTGTCTTCACTCCACTCCACCTTCCCTCCTATATCTCTTAGTCTGCGCACCAAGCTCCCCTGGTGTTACGAATGCCTAAGGTTGCAGTTTCCCAGGGAGTAATTACATGCATGTTATTTCTAGTGTTCTGACTTAGTACATAATGCAGAAACTTCTAGTAGTGCTGATTCCCCTAGATTTTCTCTTAAACCACTTGACAAGGAAAACACAGTCACTGCCTGCTTTCAGCTTTGCATTGGTTTCCTTAATGCTCCCTTATGCCCCTTCAAGTGGTGATGAAACTTTGTATATTTTTTTTTCCTGAAGAAGTTGTATGTAGGAGTCATAACCACTATTTAATTTCACTCAGAGATAAATTTTCTTCAGTAAGATTTACACTGGTAACCTCTCATTGCATTCATGTATGATAATAAGGGTTATGAAGTGTCCTTTGAAAGCAGTGTCGATTCTGAATATTTAATGCAGTGCTTTTAAAGAAAGAGCTTTTAATTTTGTTGGATTTCTTCCCTCCAGAAATACCCTGAAAAGCTGTATTTTGAAGGCTTGGCAGAGCAAGTCAATCCCCCAGTACAAATCCAGCCACAGTACCTACCAATTTATTTTGGAAATGTATGTCTGCGCTTTCTGCCAGTGTTTGACATTGTAATCCATAGATTTCTGGAACTGCTTCCAGTGTCTAAGTCACTAGAAACTTTATTGGATCATCTGGGAGGTTTATACAAATTTCATGGTAAGTTATCTGGGAATGCAGACTTTTTATTCCTATTGTGACAATTCTGTTCTTTCTCCTTCATCGCCTTCATTCATAATTTTAATCTGCTAGCACAGTGATGTTTAATCCTTTCCTATTCTTTGAGCCCTATGCGCATTTCCACAAAGAAGTGCATTCCCTGGTTAGTGTATTTCAGCCTACAAATAGTGAACTTACTTTTATTCTGGTAGCTTTTGCTAGTTCATGCTTGCTTTACACCTTTCCCTTTCACTCCCTTCTAGTAGTGAGTACTTGGACTTGTGTCTTAACAATCTTTCCGTTACCAAGACTGAAACAGACAGAAAACAAACAAAAAATTCCTCCATCCACCTTTGTTTAAGGTGAAATAATTTAACCTGTTTTTTATTACTTTTTTATTGCACTTTTACAGTAAGTTTTGTATAGATGACATAGATATGTTATGGCCAGACATTTTACAATATTCTTTTACTGTGATTCCATACCTGGAGTCTTCCTATTTAATACCTTTTATATGAAGAGGTGATTAAGTGGATTAATGTCGGATAGGTTATTAAATGTTCATATGTTAATATTGACTTTCTTGCTTAACCTCTACCCATCTCCCCACACATCAAAGTATAAATGGAAGACAAAAGAGAATCAGTGTTGTTTAGTGAGGTAAAGCACATGAATCCATTCCAAATACACTGTTTTGAAATACCTGCAATTTAGTCTCAGGGAGCTCTTGATTTTAATTTCGTGTTTGCAACCAGAAATGTAACGGTGATGCTAAAAAAACATCCTGTTCACTTTGTTGTTTTCTTCTTGGCAGACCGTCCTGTGACTTACCTGTACAACACTCTTCACTATTACGAGAGGCATCTCAGAGAGCGCACAAACCTCAAGAGAAAGCTTGTTCATGCCATAATTGGCTCTCTCAAAGATAATCGCCCACTGGGCTGGTGTTTAAGTGATACTTATCTCAAATGTGCTATGAATGCCCGAGAAGATAATCCATGGATTCCTGATGACATTTACTATTGCAAACTCATTGGAAGACTAGTAGACAATATCCTTCTTAAACAGTGCATGAAATAAGCTGTGCCAGTGTCTCATAGCTTCATTTCATCAAAATGTAAAGTTCAATTTCCATCCGTTCAGCCTAAATTCATATTAGGCTACTTCAGTATATTTTAACTGTATGCATTTGTTTCTAGAGGTGTGAAGAATGTCAAAGCAGTAAACCAGTTAAGCAGATAAAGAACTGACTGCAGATGATTTAATATGTACGTATATATACACGTATATACTAGGTCAGTGGTCTCTTTGGCCAGTACAGAGCAATACCTTCTAATTACAGGCGTTGTTTAAAAGATGAAAACAAAGTTGTAATGTGTTTCTTCAGTATTTTTTTATTATTTTATGCAGGGACTGTGCTCTCCTGGTAAAAACAGCTTGAAAAATATGGTGAAAATGATATACAGTACAACTTTATAAAAACTTCACTATTTATTCCATTATTTCTAAATGCTTAATGCCTTCTAAATTGAATTCTAATTGCCTCATAAAATCAGCTTGACATAAAGCATGATTGTGTAAAGAACAATGTAGAACGTAAGATTAATTTTTTTCTAGTGCCATTAGCAGTATTACTAAGAAAATATGTTGTAAGCAGTGCCACATTTAGGCATGTATATAGCTGAATATATATAGGTGAAAGTCAGTATACGTGCTGTTAGCTACTGCTGACAATCTGGTTTTTAGGCGGGAATAACTAGAAATTATATCTTTAACACAAGCCTAAGTTTTCTTAATTGTTCCTTTTTACTTTTTTATGGTTATGATCGCAGTTAATTTAAATTCCTGTGGAAATATCTGGTGAACCCATGCAGCTATGTTCTAGAGAACAGTGCTAGACACTTCCTCTTTCTGGGTTAGTTTTATGGAAGTTGGCCAGTTTTCTGGGTGTCGTGTCTCTTCCTTCACTTATCTTCCCAAACCTGCCTTTCCTTTATGTGTAACTTGGAAAAAGTTTACTTGATCTATCTAAAGAAAGCTAAAAATACATAAAAACCCTGCTTTTATGCAAATGTCAACAGTGTCGTGGGAGATCTTTTCTGTATGTAGCTCAGATGAGCTAGTGTTCCTTGTGAAAGCAGAGTATTTTCAGACTAAGCAGGTGCTCACTTTGCATAAACTGTCACCCTGGAGTTCTGCTAGGAGATCATATACTGAAGCAAATTAATGGTTTCAGATTATGCAGAATAGAAAATTCTTGTTATTTTCATCTTGTCATGGAAGCAGATGGTGAATGAGATGGTTGGTGTTGTTTTGTTCCACCTCTTAATCAGGGAAATTTATCCTCTGCATGACCATGTGTGTAGTGCATCTGTAACTATGTATTTGTGCAATCCTTCAATGACTTATATTGATGCTCTTGGCCAGATGTCTTATTTTTATGAACTGTGTTTTTTTTATTAGTTCTCAGTAGCTTATCTTTCATTTCAACTCAACTATATATGTATATGTGTTATATTTTTAAGTACCATGCTGCTTACACTAGTCGTTGTTGGGGAAGTTTTTTTTTCCTTAATCATTGTCACCTATGGCAGGGAAATCACCTGGTCCGTTTCCAAACTGTGACTGGAGATTCAATGAGTTTCCTAACCCAGCTGCCCACGCTCTTCATGTTACCTGTGTTGAGCTCATGGCCCTGGCAGTTCCAGGAAAGGATGTGGGCAATGCACTGCTAAATGTTGTGCTGAAGAGGTACGTTGCATCTCTGAAACTGTTTTCTGCAATTTTTTGAGATCGCTAAGGTAGTTTGCAATATTCATTTTCATTGAGTTTTATAATTTTTAAGTATAAATAATGACATTTTTAATTAGGTGTTTTTGGAGGACAAACAAAGCTATAGGGATCAAGCAGAAAAATGGTGTGTTGGATTCCTGTACTGTTGTGGATTGTGTGTACTTCAGGAACCATTGATTCAGCACAATGAAAAGATGGAGGGAAGACCTCACACTAGCTAAGGAATTATCCAGTGGGTTCAGTGGCACAGAGACTAGAAAAAGGCTGTTGTCCTTTAAGCTGGCATGGGAGGAAAAAAGTTGATATGCAGAGAAAGGGGCAGGAAGCCTTGGCAGGATTCCAGATCCTTGTGATGCCAGTGTAAAATCAGAGATACTTTAAAACGGAGTAGTGTACCAAGGCTGGCGTTCTGTAAGGATGCATTAAGCTTTACCCATAGTTCTCTTTCTTGATTCCTAGCTCAGTCACCGTGAAAAGAACTGAAGTGAAAGGAAGGACCTAGTATTCTTGCAGTGACTCAGATGTCATCTTTGATAAGCACTGATAAACTGAAATGATTTTTTTTCAGCCTTGTTCAGCTTAGTAATGTATTATTGTTATCTTTGTTTGTGGCATGTGGAGGGAAGTAGTCAATAAAGGGACAAGTAGCCTTTAAGCACTCAAGTCTGTTTTGTAGCAATCACAGTGTGATTACAGTATTTGAAGAAAACATGATACAAAAGCAAAATCATGTCTGAATAAAATTTTGCTGGTAACATCATAGTGGTATTTATATTGTCTGTTGACTCTCCTGCATAGCTGCATATGTTTGTATAGTTCTCTCAACTTGAGAAATGTTCTTTGTATAAGTACACCTTGTTCTAGGTACGCGAAAAGCACAAGCTGCAATTGTGAATTTCTGAGACTGAGTTCTCTTTTTCTCTGTAGTCAGCCCCTGGTGCCGAGAGAGAATATCACAGCTTGGATGAATGCTATTGGACTAATTATCACAGCCTTACCAGTAAGTCGATACGTTGTACTTTGAAATAAAAAAAAAAAATCTTTTTTCCACGTAAAGATTATCGTCTTCCTCGAGCATGTTGTAAAATGTCTTGTAGTTTGCAATGTGACAGCCAACATTCGTAGATTCCTCAGAGAGCCATTCTGAAGGCTACTTCCATGTTAGAAAAACATCTTTTTCTGCTTATCCAGCATGGAAAAAGTGAACAGGCTTTCTGTTTTTCTATTTTGTTTTGAGTCTGGGAGAAAAAGAAGTGAATCACTCCTATTTAAAACGTATTTAAATCCCACATCTGTAATATTAATTGTAGACTGGAGCTATGAAGATGAGAATCTTCATAAGACTTCTGATGCAAATCTAATGTTTTTATTAATGCTTACACTTGCACATCCTGTACCTCTTAAATCATGTAAATAAGATGTGCCTAAGACTGCAAAAGCAAGTATATGCAGTATTAGAGAACGTTTCAGTAGAAATGTTGATATCCTGAATATAATGACTTACGGTATCTGACCAGGAATGTGTGAATAATTTTAATCTTGCTAACATTTATATGTTGCTTATATGTGCAACAGTTATTTTCACAAGGGCTTCTGTCCAGCAAAATGGTTCCTTTCCTTGGAAGAAAGGCAACATTAATTTTGTCCTTATTTTTATTATTTTTCATACATGTGTTTCTCCTGTGTCTTCTCCTTGCACCTTCATCTATATTCTCTGACGTTTGTACCCTTCTGTTTTCTTTTTTCCATGTTGGATTTTTGGTCTGTTTGTTTGTGCCTATACTCAGAAAATTCTTGGTCTCTTTTCACTAAGGCTTTTCATCTCTGCCCTGTTTCTTTTGGAGCCCTTTACATTAGCTCTCTAAATAATGAAGTTCATGAAATACGTCTTGATAATGCCACACCCTTGAGTGTGCCACGCCCACTAACGATGTATTCTGTATTATGCTTCTTAATTTTTAGGTTTGTCAGACAGATTTATAAACTGCCATGTAGTTGAAAACATCTTAGAAATGTGATAGTGGTAGAGAAAAGATAAGGAGCATTATCTTAGATGGTGTTCTTTTCAGAAGGAATTCAGACTTTTTGTTTTTCCAGGAGCCATACTGGATTGTTCTCCATGATCGTATTGTGAGTGTTATCAACAGTCCCAGCTTGACATCGGAGACAGAGTGGGTTGGTTACCCGTTCCAGCTGTTTGACTTCACAGCATGTCACCAATCTTATTCTGAGATGGGTTGTAGCTACACTTTGGCTTTGGCACATGCTGTCTGGCATCATTCTAGCATTGGACAGCTTTCTCTTATTCCTAAGTAAGTGCAGTGATACTTGATGATTTAATTTGTCTTTAGAACTCCATGCATATTGTAGGTAAAGAAGCTGTACTGGTAGTATTTATACAAGCAAGTATCCAGGGGGTAGCACCAAAACCCACCTGATAAATCACAAGGTTTATTCCAGCTCCTTATTCCCCAACACGACTCTTGTGTCTGTAAGTTTCAGAGCTCTCATATAGAGTGTGATTGCCTTTCATCTGCCTTTTTAAATTTTGATTAGCTTTTATGCTTTTGTTTGTTCCTTTCATGTTCAGCTTTTCTTAAAGGCATTGACTCTAGAGTAGTCTTAAAGCATCAACTGTAATTGGTAAGTGTGTCCTTTATTCTGGCAAGTGCCCTGTGGCTGCCAGTTGAGATGCTTTACTGACTGAAAGATGCAGTAGTGATCCACTTAGTCATTAAGGCAAGTAAAAAGTACCAGAAGTTGATTAGACTTTCCTCAGTGCTGTGTTAGTGACAGAATTAACAGATGTCATTTACAAATACCAAGTTGTAACATACTGGACAGAAGTGAAGGTAGTATGATGTATTCCTGTCAGTCAGTCGTGACTGTTGATTTAAAACTGTTGTTAAAACTTTAGAGCACAGCTTTTTCACTGTACGTGGCATTCTGCTAAGCTCAGGTGGGATTGTTTGTCTCCTTGAGACAAGGTTCTAGTCTTGTGATAATGTCTGGAAATATTCTAGAGTTTCACTGAAATAGCTAGTATTTTCTGAAGTATGTTGTAATGTCTAAAATGAAGACTCAGATCTGCGAGAGAGAATCCTTTGTTTTGGTTAAAATTTGGGCTGGGGGGAGAAAAAGTGCAATTCAAATAGGATGTATCTTAAAATATTGCAGGTTCCTCACAGAAGTATTGATACCCATAGTGAAAACTGAGTTCCAGTTACTCTACGTTTACCACCTTGTCGGTCCTTTTCTACAACGGTTCCAGCAGGAGAGGACACGATGCATGATAGAGGTAAAGTGTAGCTCTTGGATTACTTTATACGGTGTATGTTATTTTTGCTTGTCAGTTACATTAAAGAGGGGACTGTAACAGAGATCTTTCTTATAAACATTCAGAATTGAATTCTATACAAATAAAACAGGGTTTTTAAGGATCTGAATTGCTGAGTTGCTATTCAGCTACCTTGTTAACTGAAACCCTGTCCATTTGGTTCAGGATGAAACACCTAGCACTTCTTTTTAAAGACACGTTTGCTTTGGCTTTCAAATTGCATGTGAAATGTGCATCAGACTTAATGTGTTTTTTAAAAGCTTCTATGCAGGTTAAAGAAGGTAAGTAAGAGCTATGTACTGTGAGAATGAGGGAGCGCAAGCAGTTTCTTACACTGATATCACTGGGGGGCTGGGGAGGGAAGAAAGGGAGAAAAGAGATGGAGTTGGCCAGTAGCCAGATGAGCTAAAAAACTGCAGGTAGCCCAGTCCTTTAGGGAAAGACTAGCTAAACATGGGAAATGTGTCTTTACGTATTTGTGCTGACAGCAAATCTCTGCTAAGCCTGTATGGCAAGTATGCATCTCATCTCTTTCTAGAGTTCGATCAACATAACACAAAGGTTTACCACCACTACTAATTATTTTTTATCCCAAATTACCCATGTCCGTGCTGGGGATTTCAATTTAATCTTCTTAGGTTCCCGTTAGATCAGGTGATGCAATATTTTCCCTCATTTCTTTATAAACTGTTTAGTTTACATACATCATTTTGTGAACAAGTCACAAAATGTAGGAAGGCATAAACAGTGAGCTTTGTAACTGTTGTTCCCATGTTTTTGGATGTATTGTGAATACAGGATACTGTAAGGAGCTGTATTAGTTAAATAATCATCCTGTAGTGTTTCTGTATATTTCTTTACATATTTCCTTCAGTTTTCCTACTGAACTATGTCATTTTCTGATTCTTTTTAAGTATACTTTAGAAGCATGAAACAAAAATACATACATCATTTAAAGGTCGGACTAGGTGATCTTTGAGGTCTCTTCCAACCTAAATGATTCTGTGATCATTTGGGAATCCACTGATCTCTCTCTCTTTTTTTTTTAATTCTTTTCTCTTTTTTCTCATTTTCTTATAGCTACAATAAAAGTCAATCCAAATTACTATTTTTTTCATGAAACAGTGCTTAAGTACTGGAGGGCAATAGAAAATGCTGTTTAGGTGTGGAGCAGTATCTTTTTATAGGCTCCTGTATAATACTGTAAATAGCTAGTAAATACTGCTTTGACTGGTTTCTTCCTCCCTCAGGAAGGAAGGGTTTTTGTCTTTTTTTCTCTGCATTGAACCAAAATACAAGAAAAGATGGAAAAATGATAGTTTTTTAAGTTTCTTAACATTCCCAAACTACTACTTTTCCTTTGCAAGGAACTGATTTCAGTGTCAGAATATCATGATGAGTTACTCCCTTCAGAGTAGGCAGCAGCTGTCATGTGACTAAAATGACAAGTCACAAAGTTCAAATTTCACATTGCCGTTTTTAAATGGTCATAGTCTTACATGGGTTTGCACACAAAGCCTCCTTTATTAAGTATGCTGAATCATTCTAGTTGTAGAGAATTCATCTCTCTGTGGAGAATGCTTGAACCATTAAAATGCACTGTATGCATTTGCCGAAGACCTAGCTGTAGTCTAGGTACAAGCTGAAACAGTAATCTGTAGTCTCTTCTCTCTAGAAGACTCAATTCTTGTGTTAAACTTCTTATAGGTATTTATTAATGTCTACTTTCCTGAACATTCGCAAATTTTGTAGGCACTTATTCAAAGCATATTGCAGTCAGTGATGTTCAAGCATTAGTTATGTAACGTACCAAAATACCATCACTACACTAGCTGAAATTTAGCTTCGGAAAAAAGAATCATTTAGCCAAGCATAATGGCATTGGTTAGACTTGCCCATTTGCCTCTGCAAGAAATAAACAGGAATTACAGGTACTTAAAAAGCAGTATATATATTTATTACACTGTTGAACTGTGTTTCTGCTCTAAAGCACTTCAAAACCTGTTTTGATTTTGGGTGTTTTTTGTGTCTGTGGAGACAGATTGGAGTGGCATTTTATGAAATGCTCCTGAATGCCGATCAGTACAGCTCGCACCTGAACTACATGGATCCTATCTGTGATTTCTTGTATCATATGAAGTATATGTTTACAGGTGACAGTGTGAAAGACCAAGTAAGTAAACAGTAGATACTGATACTTAATTATCCTTTTTTCCCTATGGCAAATTAATATTTTTAGGAGTGATTTTCATATGTAGCATTAAAAAAATGCTGAATTGTTGACTGGTCTCTCTATATGCAAACTGAGGAGTTGGTATCCTTTTATACAGTTGAAACCTTTAGACACAGTAGGCTGAGTATCTCAGATTTCTGGATTTTCTGTGGTGTGAAAGAAGATTACAGCTTGAAATTTTTAAAGTACCATTATTAAGTAACCAGTAGAAAGAAAGCTGTATAAACTTTTGGTTGTTTGACAGCTTTTTCCTCATTTCAGTCCATAACTTTTAAGTTTTTCCTTAGTTTCTGATTCAGTTAATGTAACTTGACTTGTGACAAAAACAAGAATGTATCCATAGTTGGTGGAAAAGTAATTCAGCTAGTTTATTTTATAACAGCGTGAACTTCTTTAAAGCATAATTAGTGTGAATCATTTTGCAAAGCTTTGGTGTACAGCTATTACAAGAGGTCCATAAGTTAGCATGGTGAATAGAATGTTAACATAAATACCATGATTTACTGTATCTTTTTCCTTTTTTAGTTGTGCGTATGTAATGGTCAGGTACAGTGGTCAAAATACTTCTATTTTACCAAATGCATTTCTGTCTATTATTATTTATTATTATTATTATTTTATTTTACAGGTTGAGAAAATCATTTGTAATTTAAGACCAGCTTTGAAGCTTCGGTTGCGTTTCATAACGCACATCAGCAAAATGGAGCCAGCAGCTGTTCCACAGCAACCTCTCAGTAATGGCTCACCAGCACCACAGCCTAGCCAAGTGCCTGTTAATGTTGCTTTGCCCGTTACACAGTGAAATGAAGTGTTAGGTCGGCCTTGGTGTGATGGTTTCCTTCTACTAGTCAAGGTGGAACATCATCTGATCTGAAATCTAGTATGCTGTGTAAAAGGAAAGAGAACTGCGTGCAAATTTCTGCTTCATTTTCTTTTGCATAATGAAGCTGTCTAATTGTGTGCACGCCAGTTTCCCTGCCTATTTATATCAGACACTAAATAAGGTATATGTTACCTTTCCTTGAAAGCACTCAGTAAACTTTCTCTGCATGCAAGTACGTGGATTTCTGAAGAGTTTACAGTATTCCTGCTCCCTATCCAGATCTGAGTCACCTGGACTTATCCTTCCTTCTGTCTATGAAATGAAAGGACATTCAACACATGTAGCCTGGTAGAAAAAAGGCCTTTATAAATTTGGCTTTTGCGTTATTAGAAGTTTGTATTCTTTTTGTCCAACAAAACTTAAATTCTTCTCATCTTTTGGGCAGACAAATTAAGTTATTATACAGAAAATCTCCTAGAAAAAAAGATTGCATCAGTTGCATTGGGTCAATTATTCTCAGTCTTTGGGAAGATGTTATGAGCTTTTGAAAATATCTGTAAATTTTATATGTACAGTTTACATTCAACAAATAAGCAGTGGGTTTGATCTAGCATCAGTTACTAGACTAGATTACTACCCAGAGGCTGTCTCTAATGAATTTATTATGAAAGTCTGCATATTCAGTTAAAGCTATGCTGATTGTTATTTTATCTTTCTTATTTGGGAAATGGTGTAATTTTTATCAGGTCAATCGTATGAATTTTATTAATATCGATATCTTATATTTTAGATTTGTATAATATTTGACTTTAAGTTTTTTCTGTGTACTGTGTTCTGAGGGTTTTGATAAGAAATTGAAAGACTAAATGTTTTGTAAATACTCATTTGACAAACTTTTTTTTAATTAAAAACAAAACAACCAAAAAAAAAGCAACCTTTTATGACTGTAGTAGTAGTGTTTATTTGGTTTCCATACATTTTATGTTAAAAATAAGGATACCATAGCAAGTATATTTCCATGGCCCAAGTTCTTTATCAGCTTCACAGTAGCACCAATTTCAACCCATTTCAGAGTCAGATTTCTATCTTTGATCTATGCCTTTCTAAAAATGTGATAGTTATGAAAAGGAGTTGTTGGTTCTACGGGTGGAAGTGTTTTGGTTGGTTGGTTATGAAGACTGTCAAAAAGGGACGGCAAACCTGCATTGCTGGAAACTGCCATCATCTAGATTGTACACTTCATACTGAAATACATTTTTAGCTTGATGTGGACCCTGAGTGTCCTTTTAAATATTTAAACCTCATCTGACTTTTATAGAGAATATTTATTTAGGAGACTTGAATGACATATTATTATATAGCTGGTTGAGTCAGTGCAGATTGTTAGAAAAAGTTTGCATTCCCTATTTAAACACCAGAGGGAGACTTCTTCAGAAAATCTCATATTGTTTGGTTGTGTGTGTGTAATGCATCATGAATACTCAAATCTTTGGAGTTACCAACATTTTTATCCAAGATTTAACAACTTAGAAGCCATATTGTGCTCTTGTCCTAGGTGTTTAAAATATGGTGTTTTTTTTTCTTTCTTATAACCAAGTTTGCTTAAGGACTTGCTAGAGCTGTGGGATTTGCAAAATCTTCCAAACACATCTAGGAGGCTTTAAGCTACATGCTTTTCCCTCTTAATTGATGTGATAGTACAGAGAGAACCTGGAAGAGGATTAATGAAATTGAAACAATAATACATCATCTTATGGTAAGGATAAAGGATTTTTTTTAAAGTCAATCACTTGATGCATGCAACTGTTACCAGAGTTGATAAGAGATTTTTGTATTTTAAGCACATCAAAATGTAGGCAATAAAGGAGATCAGTATATTTGACTTGGATTTTGGCACTAAGACCGTTCAGATTATATTAGTATTTGTGGACTGTACCTGAAATCGTGCAATGTTTTCTGAAGGTGCACCAAAACAGGGTAAGATCATTGTAAATTTTTGCTGTTAGTTTACTTACCCCTCTGATTCTCCACAAGATGGGTTTACCTCCATCCTGCCTACTGCTGAGAGTAATCTTACAGTAGTGAGTCAATGTATGAATAAAATGATCATGCAGTATGTAACCTGCAGTACCCTCTCCAGCTCCAAAAGGTGGTGAATGTTCTTGGTTTTCACTGTGCCTTTGTTCCAGCCCTCCTGTTTCTTCTGTATCAGCTGTTAGCTGTGGACAGAGAGACACTGTTTTGTTTATGCATTCTTCTCACCATTTTAATCAAAAGCAAGGTTTTACCTTCCCTTCCCATGTGTGTTTGTTGTGCATAAGCAAGCTTATATAGTGCTCTTCAGATCTGGTCCTTCCCCTCATTAGTGTTTCCCTCAGGGATTGATGTGGGACTTGGGAGATATGCACCTGTTGTGAGACTTGATGGGAGTGAGTTGTTTTTAGGATGAATGGGCTCCTCCTAATATTTTTTTTCTCCTGAAATGTGTGGGAATCTTGTCTATGGCCTGGTGAGAAGAACTCAGTGGGTTCATTTCAGCTGTCCCTCTGAAGTGCCTCACTGTCAAAAGCACAGGTTCTAGTGCCCTAAGCCTGTTGCAGCACTGAGTGATTACAGGTGCCTTTAATTAAAAAGCACAGATGAGATACACCTAAATGCCCCCATGTCAGTGCTGGATGGGGAAAAATCTAAAGCAACGAAAGTACCTTTGAAACACAAAGCTGAACTGTATGGAGGAGAGACTGAGGGAGGCCATGCAGGCACTGAAGGAAAAAAAGTATATATTAAATAGTTCTCTGTGCCTAGGTGTCTTATTTCGTCCGTACTAGGCAGGGTGCTGATACTTTCATATCTTTGTTCTAAAAATAAATTTTAAGTTAAATGTTCCAGACTCAAGGGGTGAGTCCATTAATGATTTTTGCTCATGAGAAGACTTATGTTGACTAATGTAAAGGTTTCTTTGGGTTGAAACTGTGCTGAAAACTTGCAGATTTTTGTTTGGAAGATGGAAGCAGAAACTATTGGTGAGATAGCAAATGGCATTTGGGTGATAGTACAATTCAAGAACTAAATTTGGAAAAAACAAATGCGTTTCACTAATAAAGCTGCTACTTTTTATTGGAATTGCTACTATAAATGCTCCCTGGGGACTTACACACACCTACAGTGCTCTAAGCCTGCAGATATGAGGGGATCCTATTTGATTGCAGGCCCAGCTAAGTTAAAGTTTCCTGTCCATCAAGGAGAACCATCCTTACTGTTACTGCCTCCCAGACATGAAAGAAGGTCACAGACAGCAGCAACTTCGTGATTCACAGCCTTGGGTGCTCTGGGCAGAAGCGTTTTTATGTCAGTCTGACAAAAGCCAGAGATGCTGTCTATCTGTCCCCCTGAAAATGGAGCTCTAACTACTGCAGGTGATGGCTTCAGCTTGATGCTTATTTAGTCATGCTTCTGGCCCTTGGGGAGCGGCACCAAATAGGGCAGGTCTTTGCCTTTGGACAGCAGCTTCTCACCTGTCTTCTCAGCAGAAACCAGGCTTCCCTCGCTTACAGCAGAGGTGAAGCAAGAAGCTTTGGCTTTCATTCCACCCACGGGGAAAAAGCAAATGCACAAAACAGCAGCAGCAGTCCCTGCTTTCTTGTCCTTGAGTCTATTGCAAAGTAATTGTTTTACGTGGGTTTTTTAGACTGTTGATTTGCAGACCTTTGTATGACTAAAAGTCCACTTCTGCAGTTTTTCAGAAACTCATCCCCATGACATACAATACTAGTCAGCACCTCTTGGGCATCTTTAAAGGACAAGGCTTTTACAAAATACATCCTAACTTGTGTTAATATTTATAATTTGTCCTTTTTTTTCCTTACAACAGTTGCATTTTAATGTAATGCATTTGCTTTAAAAGCACCTACAGGCAGGGCTGTGCAGAGCAGGGATGCATGACACCTTCCCAGGGCAGCTCAGGGCTCCTGCGCCCCCCAGCTTTCTCCTCCCACACCCAGTGAACCACCTGCTAAGGTGGCCCCAGTGTGAACCACTGAGCCATAAGTTCTTGGTTTTCTGCAGTTCCCATACTGGCGTTGCCCCATTTCTTTGACTTCTCCATGCTCCAGCTCTTGTTGCTGTTGGTGAACATGGGACTTCATCTTTAAAGAGAATAAAAGAAATAATGTTAATCGAGAAACTAAGATGTCCATTCACTATTATTTCTTAGTATTATTTTCAGAGGAAATCTAAAAAAGCCCTTGGGAATTCTGGAAGAATGCACTGAAACATACTTGGCTCACGGCTTTGATAGATTTGTTTTTTCCCCAGTCACTGGAACACAGGGGCATGCATAGGATTTTTGCCACTGGCAAAGGGATGCCACTGCGTCATTTTATTTTCCACAGCTGTCTGAGAGCTGGGCTATTGCAGCTGTGGCAACAGTCCCACCTCCCAGCCTGCAAAGAGTTTGATCGAGCTCGCTGATGGTGCTTTTGCCTGTTCCAGTGGCGGCTTGGGCCACTGCTTTCTTCCCTTGAAACTAACGTGAAAATAACAGGATGCTATAATTATATTCTATTTTTCTCTTGGTACATGAAGTCAACGTTCAGGATGTTGGCTTGATAACATTTCTAGCCAGTATGCAAGCAGAGCCTGCAGTTCTGCAAGCTGTGAAACAGATTTTTACATACACGTTCCTCATCTAGGCCTTATTTACATTAGAAACATACGTAAGTGTATGTAGTACATTCAAGCTGTTCTCACACGGAAGGCTTTTCTAGTGCTGTATCCCAAACCGCTGGTACAGCCCTCACCATTACTGTATGAATGAAAAATAGAGACCGTGGTCTGGAGCACGTGCAGTGGTGCTGGAGTGGCACGCGGTGTCAACCTGTAAGAGAAAAGAAAGCCCTTTGAAACGGTTGGGACTCCATAAAAATCCAATTTATATGATCCATCAGCAAACTATTTCTTTTGCTCTGTTAGATGACAAGCTGACAGAGCTTGTTTTAAAGAACATTTTCAATTTGCTTAATAAATTATAAAAGGAAACTTCCAAATATCTTATTTAGTTTGCAGTGACATAAATCCCGAACTGATTTTTCAGTAGTGTTATGAATTATATAAAGTGATTTATAGGTTTCCTTGGCATCAGTTGTCTGTCTTTCTCCCTGAAATTAGACAAGCTAGAAGACAGAAAAGTAGGAC
This sequence comes from Cygnus olor, assembly GCF_009769625.2. NCBI lineage: Eukaryota > Metazoa > Chordata > Aves > Anseriformes > Anatidae > Cygnus > Cygnus olor. Next base: position 59,161,067 of record NC_049171.1, on the reverse strand, counting down.
AGCATTAAAAAAGGATTAGAATAAAACATTGCGGAGTGGGAGTATTTGGAACATTAAAATATAAAATGCTGGCAAACTACAAAGGAATGAGGGGCTAGTGGTTGAGGTCCGAGAAGGGACTGCAGGAATCCACATTTATTCTTCTTCTCTGTCACGGTCTGCCCAAGTAACCTTAAACAAAACTCTGAGACTCACTCTGCTGTTAGTGTCCATCAGTAAAACATGGCCAATAAGGCTTCTCTGCCTCCCTGTTGGACTGAAGAGCACACCCTTATGTATAGTGTGGCAATCAGGGCCGAGGGATTGCCATGGGGGAATCACAGGAAAGATGATAAAAAGCATCCTTTCCCACAAGCCTGGTCCTGTCTGCTTCATCTTCTGCAGGGTTCCCAAGCTTGTCTGGCTATTGTGCTGCTGCCTTTGTCACTGTCATCAGCAGCTGACCCAGTTTCTGTGCTTTACAGAAAAATTTCAATTGTTTGGTCAGCATCTGTAGGATCTGAATTAATAGTTTAATAATAATGCTCTGTGCTAAATCTATCCACAACTTGGGTATCTCAGGTAAAAATACAGAATGATTAAAGGCACAGGTGGATTTTGTTTCCACCAGAGAAAGAAGAGTAGATAGTGACATTTCAGGCACACTCATAAGCATTTAAGGAGCAAAACCATCTTGATACTATAGGTCAATTTTTACAAGCTATTCTGCACACATTTTGTTTATTCGAGTAGGTGATGTTTCCTGACAGAATCTCCTTCGGTCAGAGGAGCACACGATGCCTCTTTTACTCTGGAGTTGTTTGTCTTGGAAGAAAGGACATCTACAGAGGGAGGACAAAAAGAAATTAGAAAAGGTATGGGAAGCCTGCTGACAACCCCCGTACCGCCAAATGTTTAAATTCCTCCCTGCAGTAACTCAGTCAAGCCTCTCAGTTTGACACTGTGAGAAAGTGTTAGTCCAGCAGAGAACTAGGAGCTTGTTTGTAAGCAGAGCTGTGTCCTTTAACCAGGCCAGCGTGTCAGTGCGTGCAGCTCCATAGCACATCCAGTGGCAGACACCTGGTGCCCCTCGTTCAGCTTTTCCACCTTGCAGTGTGTTTTCTGTGCTTGTCTTTCCACAGGATGGGCTAAGGTGTTTTTAAGCTTCTTCACCTTAAGAAGTGGTGAAATCACATCACAGCTGTGAATGAGGAAAACATTGGACCCTGTCATCGTTTGCTCGGTTGTATATCCAGGTGTTTTTGCCACAAACAGCACCCCTGTGGCTGAGAAGAGCCTGGTGGGCAGGGCAGACAAGAAAGCAGCACTTTGCTGTGAGCACAGGGGCTGTGGCTGAGCACCGCTCTGTGTGAGAACAGGGTGATGGCGGCTGCTGCCACTGACCCACACTCATGTGGACAGCTAGCTTCCTTTCCTTATCCGTACACTTCTGTGGATAATAATAATACTTCTTGTTTTCTCATCTTAAATACATGGTATGGAAGAAACACTACAGGGAAGGATTTCTCCCCCTGGACCTAAGAGGTACCAGGGATCAGTCTTCACCTTGCACTGTTGGTTTTTTTTGTTTTGTTTTGTTTTTGTTTGTTTTGTTTTGTTTTGTTTGTTTGTTTGTTTGTTTGTTTTCTGAGCAAGTATTTCCCAGCTAAGCCCTGGAAAAAGAAGGCAAACTTAGGCACTTACTATTTCAAATGATAACACTGGGGTATCCACCTTTTCTACCTCCTTCCTCTTCCTCTGTGCTTTCCCCTTCACCTTCCTTCTTCCCATCCCCTTCCCTTTTTTTTTTCCCAAGCATGCCAAAAGCAGCACTCTACTGAGAAATGGAGAACCTGGGCTTTTACTGAGAGGTGTGTGTAAATCCAATTACTGCAGTTTTACCAATGCAGATCCTAAGCTTTCAGCAGTGTGCTTAACTTTATGCACAGCAGCTAATCTCATTGCCTTCACCAGGTCAGATTAATATATCTCATTTGTGCACCTGCAAGTGTGAAACAGAAGTGGTAGTCATATCAATGACGGTAAGCCATTTAGGCAGCTAGAGCTCATATTTTTCTCACATGCAAATATGCAAGACCACAGTGACCTGAAAAACCTCTCTTCTGATGGCATGAAGTGCTACTCGACTTCCTCAGTGCTCACAAATCGCCGTCTCATCTTGCTGTTCCCAGACCACTTGTTCCGGAACAGATATTGGTGGGAATTTGTTGTTTCAGAAACTCTGCTGCAGAGAAACTTTATCTTATATCATGTTAGTTTTCTTTTTCCTTCTCCCTCTTTTGTTACAAACATATTCCTACCATTTGTCTGAGTATTCAAAAGGAAAAGATCATTTGTTGAATGCAGCAGAGCCTGGGCAAGGTCACTGCTTCCAGGTCTTATAACTTCAACTCCTTTAACTTTTTGGGGTGTAGGGGGTTGTCAGAAAACAGGGATTTATGCTAGTGTCACATTCTTTACCATTACAGTGCTGCTACTTCAATAAAAATTGCTGACTTCCAAGGGAGCTGGCTTTTACATCACTAATAGTTAAAAAGACTGGAACTGGATGCATGCTCTGCTTCAGAATAGATCATCTTTCACAGCGCTGTGCCCTTGTCACATAAATGCTCAGCAGATGATAGATGGCATTTTAGTGCTGTTTTGTTTCTATATGTTCTAAAGATCACTCATCCAGGCACGGTGTTCACATTTACAGGGACTAGAGCTGTAGACATAAGAAACCTGTGCATTAAACACAGCACAGCCACCTGGTTAAAAGAGGTGATTCTTCCACTGTATTTAGTTAAGGTGTGGCCTCACTCTGAATATTGTGAGTGGTTCTGGGCTCCACGATACAGAAAGGATACTGAGATACTTGAAGGTGTCCAGGGGAGGGCAACAAAGCTGGTTACAGGGCTGGGAGGCATGTCCTGTGAGGAGAGCCTGAGGGCACTGGGTTTGCCTGCTCTGGAGAAGAGGAGGCCCAGAGGTGACTTCGCAGCTCTCTGCAGCTTCCCAAGGAGGGGAGGCGCAGGGGGAGGTGCTGGTCTCTGCTCCCTGGTCATCGATGTCAGGGTTTTTTGGGAATGCACAGAGCTGTGCCAGGGGAGGGTCAGACTGGGCGTTAGGGAAAATGTCTTTACCGTGAGGTGGTCACACACTGGAACAGGCTTCCTAGGGAGGTGGTTGATGCCCCGTGCCTGTCAGTGTTCATGAGGCATTTGGAATTACGGCCTCGATAATATGCTTTAGCTTCTGGTTAGCCCTGAAGTGGTCAGGCAGTTGGACTGGATGATCTTTGGTCCCTTCCAACTGAGCTATTCTCAGTTTCTAGACCTTGATGTGGTAGTGCACCAAAACCATTTGGAATTGATTTTAGCAAAGCAGAAGTGTTGCAGGGTATTCAGTAATATGCAGAATTATAATTTTGCGCATTAGAGTAAATACGAGAATCAAACATAAAACAAAGCTATGAAAATAAAAAATGCAAGCCTGGAGTTAACTGAAACAACTCATTTACAAAGGAGGAAAGTCAGAAAGCAGAGTAATCAAATTATGACACAAATGTATACCCTACACTAAAGATAAGAAAGTGTATCACATGCAAGATTTTATACTCATCAGTTGTTTTCTTGGTTTCATTATAGCAATAAAGAGTGGTGATGTTCCTTCATTATTTGTCAGCTAGGGAAAGGCTATTATCATTTTTCCAACTCCTAAAACTCTGTGCCATAGCACAGTCGGGGATTCACAAGCTCTTTGATTAGGGCATAAATCATATGCAAATTTAAAAAAAGAAAAGAAAAGAAAAGAAAAGAAAAGAAAAGAAAAGAAAAGAAAAGAAAAGAAAAGAAAAGAAAAGAGGAAAGGAAAAAAGGAAGAGAGAGAGAGAAAGAAAGAAAGAAAGAGAAAGAGAGGAAGAAAGAAAGAAAAAGAAAGAAAGAAAGAAAGAAAGAAAGAAAGAAAGAAAGAAAGAAAGAAAGAAAGAAAGAGAGAAAGAGAGAAAGAAAGAAAGAAAGAGAGAAAGAGAGAAAGAAAGAAGGAAGGAAGGAAGGAAGGAAAGAAAGAGAAAAAGAAAGAAAGAAAGAAAAAAGAAAGAAAGAAAGAAAGAAAGAAAGAAAGAAAGAAAGAAAGAAAGAAAGAAAGAAAGAAAGAAAGAAAAAAAGAAAAGCAGAAGTCCCCTTGTAAGTGTGGTTCCAAATGAGACAGAAAGGAAGGCAAGATGCACTCCCCTGTTTTCTTGCTGTGCAGAGAAATTCCTGGATTTTGAGGATCTTGTGGTAACATAACAGGATACAAGAAGGCATCAGAACAGAAAAGGTTGGAAAGGTGCTTTTTTCCACACTAACAGATGAACCAAAATCAGATTTCTTAATGTGAGATTCTATCGGGGGAAAACAAAAAAAAAAGCTATAATCTTAGAAGCACTGACATAATATTTAAATATGTAATATTTGAATTTAAATAATTTAATTATTACATATTTAATATGTAATATTAAATAATTCAAGATGAGTCAATAATTTAATAATTACAGTTAAATATGAAATACTTTTAAAATATACATTCCACAGTGTTGCTATGCAGAATGGCAGTACACACAGATAACCATGTTTAGGTTTCATTTATATTTTATTTATATCCTGTATAGTAGTAATTAATGAATCTTGTCCAGTTCCTCTCTAAATCTATACATCATGTGTGCACATTTACATAACCCTCAGTGACATAGCATATTAGCACCTCGGAAACATCCCCAGCTCCACCTCAGGTACATCCTCAGATGCACCTCAGAGAACTCTTGTATGTGTAGGTCAGTTTTGCTAGTACTCTCTGCAGCCCAACATAAGAAGAGGAGAGAAGGAAGCCAAGGGACTTGTTTAGAAAACGTCAAAACGCTTCATGTTAATGCTGTTGGACTAGAATGGTTTGATGCTTCATCAAAACAACAGCTTTTGGTATAAAGAGGAAGAAAAATTAAGGGAAAAAAAATTGAAAGGAGTTTAATTACACACAACATATTTTGTTTTAGTTGAATGAATCATCAAATTGTTTAGGTGTTTTCATCTGCGAGGATAATGTTTGTTTTGGCTTGATTAAAGCTGTTTGTTTCCAAGATTAGGGGAGGCCTCTTACTGTAGTCCTTGCTGTCTACCTGTGGACCTAAACCCCTGCCTTTAAACCCCTGGTTCAGTCCGACTCTGTGCCCTTTCTGAAACCCTTCAAAAAAGCCCAGATTTAGTCTCTGTCCCTTTGGATCTCAATACCTCCCTGCACTCCCTTCACCTTGACTCTTCCCATTAGTCTTGCGTCTTATCAGCATGTTCCCTCCTGGGCCACGAACAATTGCAAATGTGGCAAGTGTCCTTGGGCCAACCAACTGCTGATATCTATGCAAGTGGAGAGCACGCTGAAAACTTTATTTTACTAAATGTGTTTGCACAAAACTTTTTTTTTTTCCTATTGTTTCTGTGCATTTTCCTCATCAGAGCAAGGTCAACAACTTTTAAGCCTGCCTAGTTTTTGTCATACTGCATTCTCTGTGATAGTGTTTTTTCAAAGGGGTCCTTTGTTTGGATTTTGGCAAAGAGAAACAAGACAGCAACAGCACTAAAAAAAAAAAAAAAAAAAGTGTAAGAAACTGCCTTATTTTAATCCTTGAATAATTTAGATCACAAACAGAACAAATTATGGCAACAAGCAGCTACCTAGTGAGTTAAATAGCTGTGAATTTTTTAGTTTGAATTCCTCAGCAGTCATGCTATCATAATCCAAAGACAGGAACGAACCTTTTATGTTATTGTCCTAATGATCACATCTTTTGTCTTAAATGACAGAGAGAGAGAGGTTGATTGATTGCACCACAGTCCGGTGGTGGAGAAAAGTTACAGTGCTTTTACTGATGGATGGAAGCTGACACAAAATGCCTGGATAGTGTCATTCCCATTTGAACTGGAAAAGCCAAACATTTAATGCACACCCATGTTTAGAGAGACAGAATTTCACCTATTTGTTCATAAGATCCAGCAAAGCCAGATCAAGTGGAGCTGTGAGTGTGAAAAGGTGTAACATGCTTGGGAAATAAAGCCTTAGTGACCCAAATGCTCCTGTAAATAATATGTCTGAGTAAAAAGAAAGGAATTGACAGGAAATGTGTCTCATACAACCCACATCACTGCTGTTCTTTCTAAAGAGTATTTTTTCTTTGAAGTATTCTAAAGCAAATAACCCAATAACCCAATAACATGTAAGACTTACTTTGTTGCAGAAACCACATATAAGTATTTTTAAAGACCAGTCACAAGGTTCTGCTTGTTACAGCAGCTCCACTGTGAACAAGACTTCTTGTTATTTTTTGTTTGTTTGCTGGGTTTTGGTTTTGTTTTGGGCAAGCTTTCATAAGTCGCCTTCTTTCCTGAAGACCTTTAATTCTCCAGTGCCTTCTGTTGAAAATACCACAAAAGTTGGGAACTTTTATTGCATTAACTTTGTTTGGATCGCCTTCAGTGCCTGGGTGGTGAGACTATTTTATGCTTTGTTAGTGGTGCACATCTAAATGGCATCAAGTCTAGTAGGATGAAAATCACTTCGCTGTGCAAGGTGTTGTGCTACAGATTGGAGGAAGTGGATGGTCTTGCACTAAGGCACTGGATCAAAAGTCAGAGGACATGGCTTGCATTGTTTACTCTGTGAACCTGAGATCTTGTCTCATACACCTGCGCTCTACAAGGGTGTTTTCATGAACGATGTTTTTCATGTTTAATCAGATACTGTATAAGGGCCATAAATTAAACTGAATAAAAAATGTGACTTCCTCTAGTTGTCTTAGCAAATTGAAGGGAGTCTTCATATAATCTTTCCTAGCACCTTCTACTCCAATCCAACTGAAAATAATGGAAACAGAGGAATTCAAGTTGACGAGCTGATGTTCTTCCTAAGCTGAGAGGTTAGACTACCATTTTCTTTTCTTGCAAGAGAAACATTCAACAGTATTGAACTTGGTTTATTTTCACTACAGTTCTTTATCATTTTATTAACCAAATAGAGAGCATCTGTCTTCATCATTGTCAGGGCAGGTGTTCAGTAAAGTCCCAGGCTGAAGACTACTGAAGTTCATGCGAGTCTTTACACAGACTCTGAGAGGAGATACTGATTGAAACGAAAAATAACCTCAGAAATTTCTCTATCCTCCAGCCCAGTATCCTCACTCACAGACAATCTGTTTATTTCTTCAGTTTGAGGTCAACACGAGGGAGATTTCAATGCGAGAAGGCTCATTTGAAAAATCCAATATAAAGTGTCCAAAATACAGCAGCAGAGGATAAAAACAAAAATAAAATCTGAAACAACCAGTAATGAGCAGTATTCAGAATGGCAAATCTGCAGAGGCAAAGTGAATAGAATCTGAAATTAATGACACAGCCTGTTATAAAAAGCAGGATTCTTTTATGCTGGATTTACTTTTCTTATTTTAGGGATCGATTTTAAATGGCTCAGAAAATGCAAGAAAAGGAAAATACCGTGACAGGCAGTATTTATATCTGGTGGGCTTTGTGAGTACACAGGAAGCACGCTTCTCTGAAATTCCTGAGCACACATTACAAAAAGAAAATTATGATGGGTGTTTTCTCAAATTGTTTTGTTTATGGCCTCTTTTCAAAGGAACAAAGTCCTTCCTCCCAGGCACTTCCCAGATCTGGGGTTGCAAATGGAATGATTCCTTCCCCAGACCTCCCAGATGTCCCTCTTCCTTCTCCTTCAGCTATTCTTTTCCCTCAAAGGGTGTAGCACACCATTTGGGGAACACCAGACCAATGTTTTGGCTGCTATTTATTTGCACTTTCTCCTTCATGCTGGATGTCCCTGTACTTTCAGTGTTGAATCTGAGTCCCCTTTTGTCCTCTGATCTCAATGATTTCTTGCCATTCTACCTATAGAAATAATAATGAGCAAGCGAAATGGTAGAAGCTATGTTTTTGTTTCAAATTATCTGTCTACCCTGACAGTAAGACTAGGCAATACCTGCAGGTTGTCCCCACCACATTCTGCTAGAGGAAGGAAATTTTTAAATTGGCAGGTGGGTTATCCTGGCCTCTTACTATCTGAAACCAATGTTCTTCTAATCTGGATTCTTACATGAATAAAAAGAACTGAAGCTCTTTGCAAAAGGTAAATTATTGTAAAAATACCTAAAACGTTGTCCAAAACTGACAGTATCAAGATCAGGATCCCTAGTTCCAGCCATCATTTTGACAATAACAATGTTTAAATGCACAATTCCTCAAAATTTTCTACTGTAACCTATTTCTTTGCATGCCCTATATAATCTTTAGATAAATTATTGAACTAAGTACTTTTCCTTTCCATTTTATAGGGGGCTTGATTCATTTAGACTCCTTTCCAACTGTGTAACTGTTCCCCTTTGCACGTGAGAAGAAAATGCTGATTAATTTATTATTTATGGAGAACAAATATTAATGGTTCATGATGAATTTGGTATGGTGGTTGCAACAGGAAAGTTTCTAGGTAAAAACAGAAAACCTACCTTGTGACACACCTTTTGCTGCAAATGCTTTTACTGCTTAACATTCACTGTGTGAATTATACTTGATGGATAATGACATTGGTTTCATTCTGCTTTGACACCAGCAGTGACTGCTAACACAGTGATTAACTAAAAGCAATGGCATCATTACTGAGTGAGTCATTAGCATCCACAGAGAAAAGCATTAATGAGGAGGGGAAAAAAAAAACAATTGCTTAGAAAAAAGCACAAAGCACAAGATGGAGTATTTTAATTTGTTCAAAAATAGTTGCTGTTTCCCTACCCCTATAATTAAGGTTTTATTAATTTAGGATGGGAACGGTTAAGAGACACACATGAAGCTTTGTGTGTCTGCATCAGATCAGTGAGGCTCATAGCCCTGAAGACAGAGCCCCGTGAATCACAAGCACCACAACCACTTCCAGAAGGAGAGGTTCCTTCATGGCACAGGCCGTGGGAGAAATGAGTATCAACTTCCTCTGTATTGATGCTTACTTCTATATCAGCTTTTTCCAGCATGCACATATGGACAATGTCAAAAACTGACAGTTAAATCAAGTTTGGTATGATTTATTTTCAGTAGACTCCTAACAACAATAAATAACAGGGAAACGATGCAAAATCCTACATCTCTTCAGGTCAATGGGGGAAGTTTGCTATTAATTTAAGTATTTATGGGCATTCAACCATACCATAATGATGGCCCAGCATCATTCTGAGTATATCTGTGTTGAAACTATGTCCAGAAAGTTCTCAGGCAAACAGACACTGAAATTAAGGATGAACAAAATGTATTGTAGTTAATGAGGTCTGTATCAGGCTCCAAGTCTGGGCCTGACAAGGGGAATTTTTTCTCAGAAAAATCTGAATTGACGTCCTGGGATTCTCTACAGGAACATTGTACAAAAGGGCAGAAATACAAAATTTCCTGATTAATTCCACTGAGCATATTTAAAGGAAACAAAGCATTGACCTTGTCTAGATCATTCAATTGGATGGGTGGACAGTAAAAATGACTTGCATTTCCAACATATCCAGAGAGAGATCACAACAATGAGGGAGCAAAGATTAAAGGCCATCCCTGACAGGTTCTGTGTGCCTTGAATCACAGTCAGAAAATCACAGAATAATTTGGGTGGGAAGGGATGTCCCGAGGTCCCATCTGCTCTGCCCTCCTGCTCAGAGCAGGTACTTGGGGCTATGTCCAGTCGGGTCTCCTGTGCCCACTGGGTTAACCTCTGTGGAAAGACTCCTGTGAACCTCAGCAGGATTTCACTCCAGCACTTCAGGTTCAGATTTAAGAAGCCTAAAATTCATCTAAATCCCCGGGACAAGAGTTTGCTATTGGGTCACTCTTCACTGCCAGGAAAACCTGACAGGAAATACTGGGCATGGGGTTTTCGCTGAAAATAAGGTGCGGTTTAGGATTTTGGTCTTCTTGAGCCTAGGGCTTGTCATGGCCTGGCCTGTTCTGCTCAGTGTTGGTCCGTGTATTTCAGCAGCCAGAAATGGGAATGATTTGGCTAAAATCTCAAGATTCCTGCATTATTAACTGGCACGCTATATAAGTTCACATGTTAAAATCTCAGCACTGAGGATGTATTGCAACATTTTTGAAGGTGAAACACAAAACCAAAAATAAAATAAAATAGGAAGAACAACAGAATAGCTGGAGGCTTGCATCTGTCAAACCCACTAGGTGTTTTGCATTCTGTTTACTAAACAACAACTGTAGCCAAACAGTTGGATGGCCCAACTATTTCCACGCTGATCTTGAATATAAATCCATTTTTGCTCAGAATTATATTCTAATTTAACACTTTAATACCAATTTCAAGATGATTTGGAGATAAGACTAAGCAGAGCTCTTTTTAAGGAACCTGTGGGCTTGGATATCAAAGGTGGTAGAATAACATTTGAAGCAGGACTCATGCAGACTAGCCAGGTGGGGCTTTAAAGCTTTAATTGCTAATGCCAGAACGATGCAGAATCCGAGTGTCACTCCAGTGGTTCAGGTCTGGGCCAACACAGCTGAAGTTGGGTGGCTGCTCCATTTGACTACAGCACCAACTGGGAGACCTCCACACCTCACTGTATAGGATAGGTGTGCCTTAGGATCTTCTTGGTGTTAGTGTTACCATACATTACAAATAGTTAAGCACTCAGCAGGAGATTGGACCAGATGATCTCCAGAAGGCCCTACTAACCTAAATTTTTCTGCAATTCTGTGAATTGACAGGCTACATTTTGAGACTATTTTCCCTGCTCCCCAGCTGAGGTTTTATGTAACTCGTCTTTGTTAGGGCTGGTGATTCAAGGTTATTAAAGGAATAGTTTAGGTCAAACCTGTTCTGAAGTTCTCCTGGTCTTTCATGTCTGATCCAGAAATGTGGCTCCCACAATCCTTTTGAAAAGCAGAAACATCATACTTTTAAGAACAGCTCTGAACCTAGTTCAGTGGAAGCACCTACCTACAAGTATTCCAGGTCAACAGGACATTCCAATGTCTAATTTTCAGTCATGCTTCTCTCTAGGCCATCTATTTCCTTATTAAATTCATAGGGATAATTTAATAACTAGTTTAATAAAATGCAGCAAGTAAGAAAAGTGACATCTAGACAAGCTAATGAGTCTTATCATTCCTTAACCATGCAAAACAGTGCAGTTTGAACCACAAGGCTTGAGGAACCTTACCCCAGAGTATCTCACAGCTATATTGTCCATCCTCTGGAGATGGAGTCTAATACCATGCAAACAGCAAAGAGAATAACACAAATCTTCCCGTCTCAGGTAAAACCCCTAATAAGTGGTTAAGGCAGTGAAGAAGACAGGATCCTAACCATGGCACCAATTTCATCCTGCAGATATGACAGGGTGATGGACACTCTCTATCAGCCCCAGCACGGCCCATACCAGAATCAAGGGAGGGAGTGACCTCCCTCAGAAGAAGGCTTTGTGGGGCTTCAATGCTGCAAGCAGGAACCTGAGGAGCTTATCGGAGGGAGCACCAATGCCCAGAAATGTGAGGTAGTTTGAAGGTCAAAATGATGCTTTTTAAGAACACATATATTTTGGGGACAAGAGAGTAGCTAAATCGATTTGTGAAGTCAGTTTTCTTGTTTGGAATGGGCCCTCTTTTTAATATAAATCAACAGATAAGTAAACAGAATATAGGCATTAAATTATACTGTATAACACATAGCGTTTCAGGGTGGAAAAGAATAATCTGTATCATAGTCTTTAAAACTTGTGTAATTCTAGTTGAATCATATTTAAAATCTATTAATCATTTAATTGCATGTTTGTCTTTTAAATTGATGCATATTTTCCAACACGTTGTCATGTAGTACTTTTTTATGTTTTTGATATAAGTAAAAAAAGTTAAATACTAAAAGCAATGATTTTAGAGAATGAAACAGAAGGAAAATGAGAGCAAAAACATCTCATCACTTCTCTGCCTGGAAAGGAAAGTAGTTCAAACTGATTATCATTTTATCTGTAAGTGTTGCAGACTTCTGGTTACAGTGAACCCTGGAAGCCCTGTGCATTTGCACTTCAGTTTGGCAAACAGAAGCCTTGCTGTGCTCTTTGTTCGGAAGGGTTTAGTTCAGAATTAACAAGCTGATAAAATACATTGCTATAAATTTTTATAAGAATCTGTGACAGGTCACATCACTACGTTGTCATGGTGATCAGGAGCACAGATGTCAAATGCAAAATAGAAAGTGGTATATATGATGGTCTGATTTTGAAAAAGATTTTATTAAAGCAGCTTTCAGGGGGCTCAGATGTTCTTTTTTTCCAACAGATTGCTTAGACTTCAGTAGCCAGAGGCCCAGTGCAGAGATGCACTGCAACCCTTGGTCTGCTGGTTTCAGTGGCCTGTGGACATGGCCATTGGGAAAGTACTGATGTGAGACAAATGCATTAGTTTTCTCTTTGCACAGTGACAAATACCTCCTGGGGACTGAGGCCCTACAGCTGCTTGAAGTACATGTAAACTTAATAAGGATTATTTTTAGATGACTGTATTTGGTGTATAGTAAATGGGATGGTGCTCTTAGTAAAATTTTCTTCTATCTGAAATGTATTTTCTATCACTGCCATTGACCAGGTTTGTCTCTGCTATCTCCACTGCAGCCTGGCTATTTCTTTCCACTGTCCTCAACAAGGTGAAGCCAAACCCAGTGCTGAGGAAGTGGAAAGAAATGGGAAAGAAAGTGTCACATCGTGCTGCATTGTAGGTTTGGGGGGAAAACTGTGGTGTTCCAGCCTCCGGAACCAAGGAATCAGTCAAGATATTTCAGGCCAGTCCTGAAAACAAATGCTTCCTTTTCAAAGTGAATACCATATATGTAAAGTGCATACCCTACCACAATGTCTAACAGCACTATATTTAATTTTATATGTTTTCCTTATTAATTACCTACCAGGTAATAACCAGGAGAAAGAAGGTTGCCTTCTAGTACTGAAACCAGCCTTCCCTCAGCCCAGTCAAGTCCCTCACACCTGAGATTACTCTGACTGTGCTCCAGTAGCCATTACCCTGGCATGTGAAGGCTTGTGGCAGAAAACACACAAACATGTATGCATGTACGTATACACATACTGCTGCAACCTATCAATAAGAATTAAAATTCTAATTTACTCAACACAAACATAGAGGAAAAATAATACTTCGCATACAAGTTGCTGACAATGTAGTACAAAATATGTTGAGTGGCAATTTAAAAAGCATCATTGTCTCTACTGAAGGTGAGGGAGACCGACTGCAGGTCAATAGTGGCATTGATCAGGAATGGAGTCCATGACAAGGATGACAATATCAAAACCATTCCTCCCTTTCTGTTCTTTTTTTCCTGGTTTTTAGTATCTTCTGTTATCTACTTTGTGCTTGCACCACAGAGGGATGTTTTTCATACATGTGTTTGACATAAGTTCTTTGTTCCCTTTGTCATGCTCTAAAACCAGTTCTGCTCAGCTAAGGCTGCATCCCTTCCATGACTTGTACTTGTCTGCTAGTGAATTTTATTTATATCCCTGGGACCTCTGCTGTGATGCCTCTCAGGCCTCTCAAGGCCTCCACCATCACTATTTGCTTATTCCCTTGGCAGCCGAGGCCTACAGGTCTCTTGGTGATATTATGAGTTCACAAAGCAGTCCCTCCAGGGCCTTCTGAGCTGAGCACCCCCGCTGCAATCCCTCCCAGCTCTGCCGGGCCTGAGGAGGAGCTTGGTCTGTATCAGTGTCATTAACAGAGCATCTTACCTGCAGATCGTCTTGCCTTACCTTCGCATGAACCACACCAGCTGACTGGATGTGGAGGAGATCCAGCCGTGCCTACCACCAAAATCCAGGTAGGGCAGGACATCCTTCAGTTATGCTTAAGGACTGACTTTGTATCTTGTATCTCATGCTCAACTTCGGAGCAGAAGCTGCAAAGTGCAGACAGTGGATGACTATATGATTTATCCAGGTTTCCATCAGGAGGTTACATGTGTCTTCTGCCTGTAATAATGGAGGGATAACTGCAAAGCTGGATTATTTCTTTACTTAGAATGTTTTCCTTATGCAAATTCAATAAGCAGATTACTGAGAGGATACCTTTGATGTTTTCCCATCAAGCATTCAATTAGTTGAACTTGTACAGCTGCCTCACCCTTCTCCTGTGTGCAAACAGATAAAAAATACTAGTATTACAAAGAACAGTCCTATGGAAATTTTATGCAGGACTTCATTCTCCCACCACCTTTTTTTTTTTTTTCCCTGAAAGTTGAAGCTTGGTCCTTGTCAGGCTTCCAGCTCTTGCAGAGAGAAGCAGGTTTGGTGACTGCTGGCTCTGGGGCCTAAGATGAAGGGGAGATACCCGGTTACTGCTCACCTTGGTCTGCTGGTAGAGGGGAAAAGTTTGGTAAGGAGCAGACATATGGTATGGGTTACTACCTAGCTGAACGCTTGGTGTCACAGGAGGGCTTTGGTGTCTGTGCCCATCCACAGGAAACAGGAAGCTGAAACCAAACAAGCACCTGCTCTGCCCCCATGAAATATTTCCTTCTGAAACTTAGATTAAGATACTATTAACCACAGCCATGTCAATGGAAGTAATTAATCTGACTGGCATTTTTGAGACTGCATCTGGAGCACCGTGTCCAGGTTTGGACCCCCCTATTACAGGAGAGATGTCGATACACTGGTCTCTAGAGAAAGGCCACCGGGAAAGGTTTGGACAGGAAGACATGAACATGTGGCATCAGAGAGGCTGAGAGAAATGCCAGGAGGAGAGATGGCTTTGGAGGGGAAATAATGACAGTCTTCAACAGCCTTATGTATTAGAAAAGGTCTTCTTAGAGGTGCACAGTGAAAGGACAAGAGGCAACAAACACAAGATGTAACAAGAAAAATTTTGGTTGGACATACAGAGAAAAAAGTTTCACAGATCAGGCCCTGAGACCGGTGACAAAGATACCATGCACCCTTGGTGGTATTGATGCTCAGCTGGATGCAGCCCTCAGAAATCTCCTGCATTTCTGTGATTAGTGATTTAAATTGGAGGTATAAAGCAGTGTTGCAACAAGAGACCCCAGACTTCCCCTGTGCAACATAATTGTCCAACAGTTTTCCAACTTTGGTTTTCTGTTTAGATTTAGTGGCATTTTTTAGCCTCTTTTCATGTTGACTGGTCAATAACTATAACATCACACTTTACAGAAATGTCAGTGCATTTGGCTTTAAATATTTCAGCCTATCTCTTCTTTAGGTCTGTGAAATATTTGTCTCTCAGCCAGAGACCACTTCAATCAACAGCATAGGCATTTCTGCTACAGATAAAACTCACAGGTCTCTGCAGGAGCACCAGCCTAAGCAAATTTCATTTGCACAACTCACAGCCAGTAGTGTGTTAATGCTGGAAAAGTTTGGGACCAGTTACCATAAAATTTCCCCCTATTTTATTTTCCCAGTGGGATCTACCCTGCCAAAAGGCCAAAACCTGGGGACTGCTCAAAGACCAGCATCAGGTTCCTCTGCACAATACTTTGCAGAGTATTTCAGGTGAGGATGTCAGACTTCCCCACTTGCCCACTCCCTGTCCAGGCACACCACATCCTCTTCCCTTGATATTAGCTGAAACATCTCCTACATCTAATGTCAACCACAGCCACCATGAACCTCCCCAGACTCAAATACAGTTGATATTTTGGGCTGCTCTCAGTGCAGTATGGACACCACTCTAAGACTGCCATCTTGGAGGCAATGGGAGGGAAGCGTGGAGTCTAAGAATCATTAGCTTGGCTTTTGAGTTTTGACCTGTTAGCATGAGCTGGCCTTTTGAGCTCCATCCTGTTGAGATTTCATCAGGGACTTTTTGCTCTGCCCAGGAGATGAACCCCCAAGTGCAACATAAGCAGTTCTGCTCAGTTGGTTGTGTAAACGGAGTGTATTTCTGACATCACCAGATCTTGATGGGCATGTGTGTGGTGGGAAGAGAAAGAACAGAGTCAAGACTAGAGGGATTTATTTGAAGTGTGGTGATAATTTATTTATACTTTGAAGATCAGCTAGTAGCAAACATCTAAATAATTTTAAGAGAGCTACAGTCCTCAAAGTTTTCCACAGTTTCTAAACCCAGTGCTCTTTGGCTGAGAATACATCTAATCAGATAGTGATTCAAACTGGTGCGTTCTCACTGCAGACTTTTCTTTCCCCCAACAATTATACTATTTTATGTGGGCCACAGATGTTCTGCCACAGCAAATAACATGGAGATCTGTGAGTTTCTTTTTCAGAGATGCGTTACCAAAAAAATGTGATTAACACTGATGGCTCGAGAAAGGGACAGAACATGTATTTCTCAACAGAAATGTCAGAGATAAAAAGAGAGTGGTTGAAAAGCACTTACAACAGATTATATGAATGAGGTACATGTTTGCATTAATCTGTGCTGCTGTGAAAAAACAAAACAACAACAACAAAACAATAACAACAACAAAAAACATGGCCTGAGCCTTCCCAGAAGCCCATGGAGATACCTGCAAGGGCAGCCCAGATGCAGCCAGCTTGATGTTTGGACAGAAACTCGGTGACTGAAAATAATGTTATTGAGCAGGTGCACCAAAAGAAACTGAAAAGGATTCTAGAGGTCAGAGTCAGTAAGAGGAAATCTCATACATTAATTCAAGTATGTTAGCCTCCTTCACATTATTTCCAGATAAATAGAAATATGACTCATTTCCAGATATAAAAAGAAAAAAAATAATGGCTTGATAGAATGGCAAAGGGAGTTTTCAAAAAGCAACTTGACTCTAATTGCTCTGAGGACATTATTAAAAACATGGTTAGCTGACAATCTGAACTAATTTATCTGTATACAGACTGACATATTGCTTCATCCAAATGCTACCTTTGGTAACCTGGCTCTTTGCCTAGCCATTTCAGATGACATTTGGTCAGAAGCCCTAAATGAAACAGTGATTACAGGGATTTCAGTTTAAATCATTTCACCAAGTAGAGGAGAGTAGTCTAGGCTGTAATTATTCATCAACTATTGGATGATACTCAGCTTCTGAAATCAAGGGAAACCTTCAACTGACAGTAACAGGCACTACTGTGGAATTAGGAGTGATGGGATGTAGCCTTCATTGTCTGTAATTGTCCCACCTGCTACCACAATTACGATCATTACTCCATCCAGAGCTAATGCTCCTGATATGGAAGAAAAGGGAGGATGTTTGGCTAATCTGTTGCTGATGGCTTAAATGTCGAGACTTCTTCAGATGTCACAGGTTCAGTTGCAGCTCTGGTACTTCTACTGCTAGGTGAAAATTAATACTGAATCTCTCATGTCTGCTAATGATCTGTGTGAAAGAGACAGTGTTCAAAGTTCATTCTGCAATGCATGTTACATCCTTCTTTTAGGATTCAGTGCCACTGTTTGAGGGATTAGCAGAAAGGAAAATGAAGATCTGCCAATGGCCAAGCTCTGGAAAGTGCAAGTGACTTTCACTGATTTTAGTGGAAATTTAAAACAGCAAATCTTTTAACTTCTTGTGACCTTCTGTTCTTAAGAAACAGCTTGAGTTTTGCACTCCATGCAAACACAACCACAGGAAATCAATACTTAAATCAAGTATTCTACAATGAATAGTAACACCCATCTCACCCATAATGGAGTGTTTCATGAATTATCAAAGACTTGTCTGTAATACATTGTATTCACTGTAGCAAGAAGCAGATCAGAGTCAAGGTCTTGGGCAACTGTACGACCATCTTCATCTGTACACATTCTCATTTTGAAACACATGATTTAATAAGTTATTTCAGTTTTACGTGAAAATACTTTTAAAAAGGGCTATTAATGAGAACCAACCCAGGTTACAGCTCTGCCACAACCTTGTGTAGCACAAAAGGCTTTTGGTCTGTAAGAAACGGCTCAAAAATATTCATAGGGACTTACACAGAGGACAGGAGTAGAATTGCATGCTTGTTTGTATTTTTTTTTTTAATTTGCCCTTTATTCTTTTCTTTTTTTCTATATATCCTCAGGGTTCAACTATGCTCCCCACTATATTATCACAACATAACTATTCCCTACCTAATACAAGTTAGAGAATCACAGTATCGCAGAATATTTGAAGTTAGAATGTCATCTGGTCTGAAGCCCCTACTCAAGCAGGGCAAGTTAGAGCCCCATGCCCAGGACCATATACAGATGGCATTTAAATAGCCATATAGTAGACTCTGCACTTCAAGTGTGTCCTCACCAGTGCTGGGTAGAGGAGAAGGATCACCTTCCTCTTCCTGCTGGCAACATTCTGCTTAATACAGCCCAGGATACCCCTGGCCTTCTTTGCCACAAGGTCACATTGCTCATGTTCAGTTTGGTGTCTACCAGGATTCCCAGGTCCTTTTCTGACAGACTGATTTACAGCTGTGTGGCTCCCAACATGTGCTAGTGATTGGGGTAATTCCTCCCCATTTGTAGGACTCCACACTTTTCCTTGTTGAATTTCATGAGCTTCCTGTTTGATGAGGTCCCTCCAGATGGCCACATGACCCTTTGGCATATCAACTACTCCTTCCACTTTTATGTCATCTGCAACTTGCTGAAGGTACATCATCCATATCCTTAATGAAGATGTTTAACAAGACTGGACCTAAAGGCTGGTCTTTGAAGACAGGTGTGACTTTTGCTTTCCTCCAGTCCTCAAGCACTGCTCCCACTTGCCATAATCTTTCAATTATTATCAAGACTGACCTTGCAATGACATCAGCCAGCTCTCTTAATACTCTTGGGTGCATCTCATCAGGACTCATGGGCTTAGAATCATAGCATCATAGAATATCCTGAGCTGGAAGGGACCCAAATGACAGAACCATAGAAACATTCAGGTTGGAAAAGACTTTCAAGATTATAACAACCAACCATCAGCCTCACCTACTGGGTCCCATCAACTAAGCTATGTGCCCTAGTACCACGCCCATACAACTCAAATATCTCTAGGGACGGGGACCTGACCACTTCCCCGAGCAGCCCATTCCAGTGCTTGACCACCTGTGAAGAAATTTCTGTGAAGAAATTCTTCCTAATGGCCGATTGAAACCTCCCCTGGTGCCGTTGCCTAGATCATCAAGTCCAACTCCTGGCTCCACACGAGACCACCCAAAAATCAGACCATGTGTCTGAGAGCATTGTCCAAATGCTTCTTGAGCTCCAGCAGGCCTGGGACCATGACCGCTGCCCTGGGGAGCCTGTCCCAGTGTCCCACCACCCTCTGGATGCAGAACCTTTCCCTAACATCCCAGCCTGACCCTCCCCTGTCCCAGCTCCATGCCATTCCCTCGGGTCCTGTTGCTGTCCCCAAAGAGCAGAGCTCAGCGCCTGCCCCTCCACTCCCCTCGTGAGGGAGCTGCAGGCCACTTTGAGGCCTCCCCTCAGCCTGCTCTGCCCTGGGCTGAACAAACCGAGTGACTTCAGCTGCTCCTCATAGGAGCACCATCTTCACCATCTTTGTTGCCCCTTGCTGGCTTATGTATGTCAAATTTGCCAAAGTATTCCTTGACCTAATGCTCTTCCACCAAGACATGTCTTCCTTGCTCCAGACTTTCCCCCTGTTCTCTGGGTCCTTAGATTTCTGAAGGACAGTCTTACTAGCAAAGGCTGAGGTGGATAAAGTATTTAGTACCTCAGTCTTTTCCATGTCCTGTGTTACCAGGACTCCAGATCCATTCAGCAATGGCTCCACATTTTCCTTCAACTCCTTTTGCCACTTATGAAATTACAGAAGCTCTTCTTATCACCTTTAACATCCTTTACCAGTCTCAGCTTCAGGTGGGCCTTAGCTTCCTTAACCATGTCTCTGCTTGGAGAGTGTCTCTGTATTCCTCCCACGTCATCTCTACCTGAGTCCATCTTCTACCTGCTTCCTCTTCTACCAAAAGGGGAGGCTTCCTCTCAGTTGCTGAGTTAACATCCCTCAAATTAGTCTGTACAGCAATTCAGAGACATGTCCCAGGCCCTCTGAGTATCTAGGAATAGGTGCAGTAGCGCTGGTTACTGTGACAGTGTCCAGCACACAGGTTTGTAGTTTATCCACCCAAATGGATGGACATGCTCTGGAATTAGACACAGTCCAGCTGCATCACTAGGGAGCAATTAAAGGTCAAAAAAATCTCTTTACTTAAAGACAAAATTTTACCAAAAAAAAAAAAAAAAGGGGGTTTATCATTTCACAAAAGTGGTTTTCATCTGATCTGCAGGTGTCTCAACTTATGAGCAGAATAACTAGCTTCTGCAGCTTTCCTCAGTGCTAACCTGTCTGGACTGTTTAGAGCTTTTTAGAGCAGCTTTCCTACTCCTGTTATTAAAAGGAACAACGGTAGCACTTGTCCTAAGTAGAGAGTCTTCCTGATCTTGAAAGCTGAAAGACTTTTCCCCTCTCATCCAGTATGGCTGGAGATTAGATATCATATGGTACTGCAGAGCATTATTATTTCATTCTTCACTCCTTTGTAAGGTTAGAAATTAACATTTAAATCTTATTTGATATATTGTATTTCTTAGCTATCGTGTTCCAAAACTGAGATTTCATGCTGATTTCTCTTTGCTGATATCCATTAAAACACAGCAGTATATCTGCAAATTGGATGTCATAAGAAAGTCCAAACTTCTTTTATTATTCATAATGCACAGTCTTGTGCAAGCTTTGTGCAAGGCTTACACATAGTGTATGAAGAGAACAAAAGCTTGCTCTAAGGATTGGCTTGCTGGCTGAATGCAACCACCTCCTCCTACTTTGCAATACTGTTGGGATGTGTTCATGGCGAAGCCACATTTCTTTACCAGATGGTGCTATCCCCTTTGCACATAAGACATTCCTGAAGATCTACATCTTTCAGAGTACTCAAAACACAATACAGCATTTAAAGATCCTTTCCTCACAAAGGGTATTTTTACTTCCCTAGAAGGAAAACAAATTATTTCTGGGATCACTTGTGCTGTTACCACCTTAGATTCAGCTCCCTACTGTCTCATTAAGTCATGACTTCATTTCACCTGCAAGTTCTGCAGAATGTGAAACCCACGAGGGTCCTGGCTAACAGTGCTGCCAGCAGCAAGGCCCTGCTGGTGCCTCTGAGGCCAGCACACTGCTCCAACAGTGTTGCCTCAGCTTGCCTTGTTTCCTCTATGCCTGAGCACAGGCAGGGCTTTTGAAATCAGAATATAGGCTGCAAGTCAGTATGGGAAGAATCTGTGGGTTATTTCCTACCCAGACCAGCCAGGTTTCTAATTGTGGGGAACAGGTAGGAATGCAGGGTTTCCCACAATAAAAGATATCACTTTATAAGGTATGATTTGGTGCATAAGCAGTCAGACTCCAATAGAGGCCAGGCTAGCTGGGTATCCTCCCTCACCAATTTCTGCTGCTCACATGCCTGTGTTTTGTGCGTGCAGATTCCTAAACCTGCTGGTTCTTCCACCAGAGAGGAACGGCTTTGGTTGAGGCAAGTCAGTCTCAGAAAGACCTCCTGTTTCCAGCTCAGAAGACTGCTGTGTGTTCAGCACAGGACCTAGGATGAGGCTTTGCATCCCCTGCAATCCTCAGAGCCACAAGTCAATTGAGTGAGGTGCTGCATTGCCTTTCCAACCTGGATGATCTTGGGGCATGTCATCCTGTAACATCCGTGATGGTTCTAGCATAGTTATGATTTTCAGGTCACTGGCAACCAAGGACAGATTTGTAAATTCCTTCATTATAACAGAGGGATCCTGAGTTTTTTAAGCCACTGTTAATCAGAAAAAGCAGCTGCAGCTAAATCAAGGTTTAAAAACAAAGCAGTCCACAACAGAGTGGGAGAATGCTAAAGCACATGTGGCTATTGCACCTATCAATTTCCATCTTCTGTCTGTTCTGACCTCACATACACTTCTGCCCACAAAGATTAATCACTGCCTTTTTCACAAAGAGATATAACAGTGAAGGCATTTCCCTCCTTTTCAAAGTGTTTATTTATTTATTTATTTATTTATTTTTCCTCATAGCAAGCAAATTACCCTCTTCACTGAATTGTTCCTGGCAATCACCTTTAAGAACAGCAGCAACATTAGCAGTGACATGCCATATGTGTCTGTCTGCCTAGTCTGTGGATACACATTTAACAACTTAAAAACAGTACCCATGAACAGGAAAGAGATCATCTCACTGTAAGAATTTCATTGCTGTGATGTAACTTCACCTAGTTATATTGTGAAGGACAGTACTAACTGCTCAGAAACAGATGATCATTTCCTTTGGCTGTATGATCAGTCTTTCAATGCACTTGTCAGTGGAAGAGATGGGAAGTAATCCCGCAGAAGAAATTTCAAGACAGACCTACTGTACCTGTAAAAGAAGAACATATAATAGAGATATGAATGAGAAATATGCATATAATACTACCATATCAACTTCAGAGCTTCACAATCCTCATATTTTGTTTAATGCTGATTTCGTGTCTCCTTGACACAATTTACTATTTGCTTTCTCTAAAGCAAATGTTGTGAGCAAATTATTGCCTTTGTTCTAGCTGCTGTTTTTTGAAATACATGAAGACTTGTGTCATATCCTCTCTGGTTTTTTTTTTGTCCGTTTATTTGTTTTTTTAATTTATATTTCACACTGCTCTTTGGTGGATTTTCTCCCATTGATCAATAGCTTTTCTGAAGTACCAAAACTGGACTTGGTTCTGCAGCTGTGTCTCACCAGTGTTGAGTAAAGCAAAGGAATTATATTAGAATAGTATACTCAACACTCCATTTTTTAACATTCCAGAATGATGTTCCTTTCTAGGATGATGTGCTTTCTGTTGGTCAGTTGCTAACCCAACGTTCCCTACCCAGTACTCAGGCAATTTCTTCCTTGTGTAGAATTTTTCACTTGTTAAACTGCATTTGTTTCTTTTTATTCCAAAAGTATCTCCAATTTGTTTAGTTCATTTCAATTTTCTTCTTGTACTTCAGTGTGTTTCAGCTTTCCCAGTGTTGGAGTTGCTACCTCGATCCCATCATCTAGTCAGGAGTTTTACTCAGCCTGAAGCATGGAGAGCATGGGGACACCTCACAGGTGTCCAGAAGACTATAAGAAGACTGAATTTTTAGGGGGAAAAAATCTGCTTAACTTCCCACAAGTGAAGAAAGCTGGTGCAGATGCCAAAACAGAGAGTTTGGTTTCAGTGAATCAAAGGTAACCACCCTTGTTTCCCATTCTGTGGAAACCAAAATATCACAAGTGTCCCTCCCTAGTTTTTGAGTGAATCAACCAAGTGTCAGGTCTTTGGCCTACACCTTCTCTGAGGTGCAGTTGGGCTACTTGGCAAGTCCTAGGTTAGGAGCTGGTGGTCACTTCTAGCTATGAGTTTCAGCAGTGGTAACCACAAGAGTCCATCTCAGCAAAGTTTCTCCTACTTGTGTCAGCAAATGATTAAATGTGATACAGGGACTTTCCAAAAGAATACAATGGTCTTCCAGGAGTGCAAAGCATACAGAGACTTGATATAAAGTTAAATATACTTTCTTAAGTGTAAACTCTCCACAACAGCTCAGGCATGCTCATCTCATCTTCAAAGAGCAGGCTGCATTGCCAAGGGATGCTCTTCTTCCCCTGTGCTGATCTGTTTTCTCCTAGCCTGGCCAGAGCCAACTATTGTTAAACTGCTTTACCTGAGACCATATTTCTTTTTTCCTCTTTTTCCTGCTTGTTCTCCTCCACCTTTTCACAGCCCCTGTGGAACTCAGTTCTAGGCGTTCAGCCAGGCAATGTTGTAAAATTAGAGAAGAAAACAGAACCTCAAGTATATTCAGAGAAAAATACTACATAGCTGCCAATCTGATACTTGACATTTGCCACCTATGTGACTACCAATGGTTTATAAACCATCAAGAGTTTCAATGTTTGGGGATATGGTAAACAAAAGGCTGTAGATGAGCCTGAGAAAATAAAGGCCACTGAAGAACTACCAAAGGAATGGGAAGTTGAGACAACAAACTTTGTCTTCTTCTACCCTTGGCCACTGAAAATATTTCCTTGTACTTCTCTGAAGCTCCAGTAAGAATTGCTGGTTCTACACCTGCACCTGCTGGAGAAGTCCCTTGTAATTCTGCAGACCTAACCTATTCCAGAGTGTTATCTCATGAGCAGGAAATCTCCAACTTTCAGTTCAGTGGCATGTATTTATCACTATTCCCCAGAGACTAATGCGCAAGATGTAGCAGCCTGATATTTACTGTTTTTACCAAAGGATGCATATATACTGCAATGAAACAGTTTCATGTATCAACCATCATAGGTTAAAAAGCACAGGTTATACATTCTTCTGCCTCGATATCTTGTTATTGAAAAACAAAAACAAAACCAAAGCAAAACAAAAATCTCTTTTCACTGTCGCATGAAATATTTCTGTGTAGAACTGCTGCTTGTAATGTAGTTCATTGATTTTACAGAGGGCCAAAGCAGGAGGGGTGTCTACATCTGCATCGTGACCTTCTGCAGATCACAACCCATAAAGATCACCCTATTTCCCTCCAAGAAGCTCGGAGGCATGACCTGATACTTCAGTCTTTCAAAAATAAAATGGTGTATGCCAAGCTGAGAGCTGGGGAGACCAGATGGTACCAGTGCCTAAAGGCACCTGCAATCACAGGGATTTGATATGTCCAGAGATCCTACAAACAAGCAATGTGCCACAGTATACAGAGTAATTTTGTCAATCTGGTCTAGAGAAAAATGTGACACTAGAACCATTGTGCAATAGTTTATAAGTAAAGACAGGTGTTGTGCATCAGCTCAGAGAGCTGGTCCACTCAAAGACTTTTCCTAACAGTCAGTGCACATTTGCTGTCACCTTGCCAGTTGAGTTGCTGTGTGGAAAATGGACTACAGAAATGTGTGGTACCCAACAGGACATGACCAGGGAAATCACATACAATTGCAGACAGCCCTGGAGAAGGTTGTTTCTCTGTCAAAAGTTGATAATTCTTAATAGTATTTTGTACTACATTGATTTTAACAAAAAGAATACAAATGATTCACCATCAATTCACCATCAATTCATTTTTCCCTTTCAAATGTGTTTGTGTTACGGTTGGTAGAATATTATGGACTTCATAGACAATATATATATATGTGTATATATATATTCTTTTAAAAATATACAAATAGACAATAAAATTACTGATAACTTTAGGTTTCAGAAAATTCATTTATTGGGAAATTTTGTTTGCTTGAAGTTTATTCTACCTTGGGTAAGAAGTGTGTTCTGATTTTATGGCAATCTTTGTGAAATGGAAAGTCCATTTATTATCCATCCGTGAATTGTCCAGCTGGCTAGGCTTTATTCTTGGTTTGTCTATATAACTTAATCTGATGTGTTTCTGTACCTGTAAAAGAAATTACATAAATTTTATTTCTGAAAGGTAGGATTTTGGTGTGGTTCTGCTGTTTGTTGCTGATATGTTTTATATTTCCAAAGTTAATACAATTTATATCTGGGAATTCTTAAATTTCATTTAGAAATTACTTCCAGGAAAAGAAAGAAAAAAAGTTTTATGATATCACACATTGACTCCTTTAGGATAATAATTTGAATGAATCAGAAGTCACAATGCAATATTGGTGAAATGCTAAGTGTACCAGAAGCTAAGGAAGCGTGGAGGTGGGCTTTCTATGTGAATATACTGTCTTTGGCAATGGTTGTGTTGTGGAGATTGACACTTTCCACCATGGAAATAATACATGCAAAAGCTAGATTTTTTAAATAAAATGACTGCATGTCTGGCTCAAGACCTGTTAGTCCTTTTCCCAGAGCTCATAAAGCTGTGCTTTGTAAGCTAGCTAAAGTTTAGAAGGGGATCAGTGATAAGGTTAGATCTTTCAGAAACCCAATAGAAACAGAGAGATGACTTAGAGTTTCCTTGTAAAGCTAAAGGGCAATTTTGCTAAGAGACATGGTGGTTTGAATATGCAGTGTGCCTTGAGAGTAGAACTGAGCTTTCAGATTGTATTCCTATTTTTCCTTTGTAGCTCTTCTTTTCCCTTTGTATCTATTTTAGGAGCCTTGGAGTACAGTTCCCACCCCGTGACAGCAAAAGATTCTTTATACGGCGTAAGCTAGAACAGACTGCAGTGTAGGAGGATGGCGGATTGCTGTAGCCTCATATTACAAGCAAATTTAGCAAGTGCTTTAAAAAGCCAACACAAGAAATAACATCAAAAAGACCATGAACCAAAAAAAAAAAAAAAAAAAAGTCTAGAAATATAAACCTTTTCTAGGAGAAAGGGACTGGAGATGGGAGAAAGAGCACACTACAGTAAGAGGAAATAAAGTCAACCTGAATGATTGGTTTCCTGGTTGACTCACTATTGATAGGACCTTTGGATAATTTTTGACAAAATATTTTGTTTATATTTTAATAAAGGATCTTTGATTTATTTTTTACTACATCCTTTGTTTTTATTTTAAACTACTTTTTAAAGTTTAATAAGATAGATTAATGAGATAAATATATAGTTAATAACAGGAGCAAGAAAGGCTTCAGATGTTATTTATGGCTACTGGGACTTAAAGGTTTGAGAGGTATGTAATCATTTCTTCTCCAAAGTGTGAACCAGCCTATTGTTAACGTAGGTTAAGTAACTTACCCGGTGACCAGTAGCTCTCCAGTAACTGCTGGTTTGACAATAAACAACCTCTACCTAAAAAGAAAAAGAAAAAAAACGCCTTTGTGGTTCAGTAGATGGCGCTCTTCTCTTCTTCTGAGGTCGCAGCTCATGATGTTGGTGCCCCAGGTGCTATACTTCAAAAGTGATTTACAGTTCTTCTGTCTTTTGGGCCACCACTGCTTGGTATTTGTTTTGCCAAGATTTGATTATTAACCCCTTTTATCCAGGTCCAGGTCCACTTTCTCTTGTGCATTCCTAGAAGGCTTTACTGAAAAGGCAGAGGCATTTACTTCTTGTGTAAGGAAGAGTTGCTTGCTGTATTTTAAACATATTTAATTTGGGGACATATTTCTGGTCACATGAAGGAGGAGATGACTGGGAACAGCCAGCACAGATTTACCAAGGATAAATCATGCCTGAGCAACCCAGCTGCCTTGTAGATGAGGTGAGAGCAGTGGACTGATTGACGTTAGCAAGACTTTCAACTCTGTCTCCCACAATTGCCTTGCATCCAAATTAGGATGTGTGAATGTTTAGATGGACGGACAACTGTGTAAAGAAGTGGTTGAATGATTGGGCTCAAATGGTAACACGTTATACCTTTCCTGGAGACAGGTAACAAAGCTGATTGAGTGCACTTCCACCAACTTGGCAGATGAACTCAGATTGCGGGTGCACAACCCAATACCCTCAAGGGAAGGCTCTGCCATTCAGAGGTACCTGGACAGGCAGGAGGAATGCGCTGACAGGAACATTATGAAATCCATCTGGGACAAATGCAAAGTCCTGCACCTGGAAGGAAAGAGCCCTTGGCAAAAATGTAGTCCAGGGACAGGATAGAGGAAGACCCTGGGGTCCTGGTGGACAGCAAAGACAAAATTGGCCAACAGTGCACCGTGGCATGAAAGGAGGTTGTGAGAAGGGTTTCTCTGTTCTCTGCAGTCATTGAACCACCTCTAGATGGGTCCAGATTGGGGCCCCTGACAAGAAGAGCCCTCTGGGTACCTTTGGGGGTTGCTTGAGAGGAGGGATCCAGGCTGTTCCCAGCCATGCATGGCGGGAGCTTGAGAGAAAATGGGCACACAATGAAAATGTTTTTTCATTATAAGGACAGTTGTACAGGGGCTGGGGCTGCTCAGAGAGGCCAGAGGCTAGACCAGAGACTCCTGAGATCCCTTACAGCCCAAACAGTCCTGTAAAAGAATGTTACTATAATTTCCTGTTACGTTACACTTTGCTTTAAAAGTAGAAGCAAACCTGAAAGATTACTATAGCTGTTGGTGACCTAATGTGGGATTTTATTTCAGCCTGCTTTAAAGAGGCAGGAGGTGCTTAGAGAAATGTGCACATGGTGGTCTGCAGTTACCACTACTGCCTGCTTCCTCTCTGCTGTGGGAGGAAGACTTTGGGGATGCAGTTGGGCTGGCGACAGGCCCTGGCATGAGGGACGGGGACCCTGAGGGACCCTCATTGTTCACGGATTAGCCCTGGCTCCATTTACTTTGTTGTATTACCCAGAGAGGCTGGGATACACCAGCAAATTCATTATGAAGACAAAAGAGGGAGAAGTCATGGGAAGGAGAAAGATCAGTTTAGGCAGATGCCAACTTCAGTGGGAGACCTTGGGTTGTCCTTTGAGAAGCCATTCCATAGCACACAGCTGAAAGAAAAGCCACCAGAGAAATGGAAAATAGCTGTAAGATTATAAAATGCTAAAGGAAACCTTCAGCTGTGAATAATAATAATAATAATTATTATTATTATTATTCATTCATTTTCCAGTAAAAAAAAGGCTACAAAGGCTGCACCTTGTAATAAGAAAGGCATTATGCATATTCAGATTATGAGCAAAGTTTCATAATCATGGAGGATCAAGTCTAATAGAAGAAACCATAACTCCCTGACATTTTATATGAAGTAATATCATCTCTGTGTTCTCCAGACTAACAGAGACTGCTCCATTGCACACGATGATGTCACATCATAAAGATATGGATGGTTTAATAAGTACTAACTACTTATTTTATCACTACTGCTTGTAAATTAAATCCGTGCTCATGCTTGCAGAAATATATTTTGTTATCCTGATTTAAAATTACTGAGAAAGACCAGCTCCTTTTACCCTCCCACTGGATTGCCTGGCTTGCTGCTGTTTTCTGCCACGTCGTTTCTGCTAGCTGCAGCTACTCCCAGCTGGACCTGCAGAAATGTTTCTGACATGCGCTTGTCTTCTGTCACAATCTGTCTGGGCTTTGCACAACAGCACAAGTGCAGGCCCCACCAGTCTGCACGGCAGAAAATGAGCCAGAAAACTTATGACAATCATTTTGGAGTTGCAAAAGTAATAACAGAATGAGATATCTGACCTCCTCTGTCATGGTCACACTGAGCAACAATGCTGCAATAGAGAAAAATCATGCTAAAGGTGGGACACCTCCATCGCCACTATAGTGGAGACAACTGATGCTGGTACTACCCCACCTCAGCCTCTAAAGACATTTTTATACACAGCACACCCTGAAGTCCCAGCTAGATTACAGCTCTAGCTGTGTGGAAAGGTCAGTGAACCCCCTTTTTTGCAACATCGCACTCTTCTGGTAATGCTTGGTAATTGAAAGGGCCACCATGTAAGAACAGACGTGGAGCTAGTTTACATAGGGACAAAAAAAAAACCTGCCATAGATGCTGAAGTTCAGGCTCAGGCAGGAAGCAGTCTGGGTTTCATCCTGTAAATAAGCAAGGATTCAGAGACTACTCAGGGCTGCAGACACATCTTTCTCCAAGCTGGTTTTCTCATCCTTGTTTAGAGGTGAATATTGGATACAGTTCATAGTCTAGCAAAAATAGTAAAAATAGTCATAAAAATAAATATTCATGATGAGCTATTTCACACTTAAAACAAAATGCAGATTTGATTTTCAAAGGGTTCCTTAAATTAATCACTTTGTATTTTGATTTTCTCTTTGTCTGGTGTTTGACATGTGCTGTACCGTTCTTTACTAGTTGGATTTCACTGAACAGGATTTTTAAGAGCTCTGACTAATCTTTATAGTAGGGAAAAATTTCTCCTCTGAGAAAGGGGAAAGCAGGCGGCACTAATTATCTCTAGCATGGAATAACTCTGTGTCAAAGAAATCCAGGCTTTGAAATATATTTTCCTGTCAAAGCTTGACTCATTAATATGCTTATCACTTGTGTACATATTCAAAGCATGTGTCATATAATACAAATTTGAATGTGTCAGTGTCATGTGGATGAAATATACAATCCTTTTTTTTTTTTTCTCTTCTTTTTAATTAAGAGACTTTTCAGAAATGTGTTTACCCTCTTCTGTGGTTGTGCATCTCTGCTTCTTGCCAAGCCAGCAAGTGGGGGAGGGTTTCCTGCGCAATGCAAGGTTCCTGTCTTTCCAACAGGAAAACTCGAGCAACCAGCATTTTTTCTGATCCTCAGCTCAAAGCTCAGTACGAGCTGATGTTCACACATGTGAATAAAAAGCCATGGCATTAACATGTTTCCAGATTTTTTTTTTTCCCTTGTTCTCCTTTTTTGGTTTGTTTGTTTTGTTTTGTTTTGTCTGTTTTGTTTTGTGGGTGAGTGGGTTTTGTGCGTGTGTGTGTAAATGTTCAAAAATCAGACCATCAGAGACATAAACCATCTTGATTTCTGTTCTTGATTAACCCTCCATGTTTTCCTTAATCATGGAATGGTTTGGGTTGGAAGGTACCTTAAAGATCATCTCATTCCTGTGTATACTCATTCCCCTTGTGCTTTTTTGCCACTCAGATCTGCAGTCTGCTGTGAGCTGGGTGCATCTTCAGGCAGAGCCTTTGCTGTGGGCTGGACTAGGACCTGCACAGTCCCTGTGGCAAAGCAGGAAATTTTGTCTTCCCCCAGGGCTCTGAATTACATCTCTTACTTCTCTCCCCACCCAAAACCAACACTGGCTGATATATCTGAAGGACATGACTGTGGCTCTCAAGCTGTCCTGTCCCTGGGTGGGCAGGCATGCATGTGTCTAACACACTTCCCGTAAGTGCTGAAGGGCCTGATGCCCTGAAGACCTTGGCAATAGGGACATCTGGAAGGAGGTGTCCCTCATTCCTTCACATCTGTTATCAGGACTCCCACAGGCATAGCCTGAATCGCAAATACGTAAGAAACTTTTTCCTCCACCACATAGAGGAGTGCACCCAGCCAGGCTCCTACTACATTCAGAAAGCTTTTGGGAAGGTGGGAGCCACTGAGTCCTGTTTGAGGGCTAAAGGAAATGGGCAGCTCTTCTTGGTGCTGTTCCCAAGCCTCGCAAACTGTTTGTTTTCCAGATGCAGAGATAGGTGCAAAAGGCTTGGGATAGGCCCACACGATTACTGAGCAGGGCTTTTGCACATGTGCTGGGGGCTAACGGCAAGGAAATTGAAATGTAACCTCCAGGTGACAAAACTGGTGTGGGGACCAATGTGGCAGATGCAAGGAAGAAGCTGCATGAAAACTGCTGCAGTAGGGACAGATAACAGCACTACAGCAGTAGTTTACTCCCCTCTCCTCTGGCTTCTTACAGTGATTTTTACAATTGGTATTGAAAATACTTTGGAGATGGGGTTTTTAACAAAAATAGACCAAGCTAGAGCACTTTATTTCAACATTACAAGCTCTCCTCAAGTTTTTGTAATTTGGGCACTGTGAAGCAATTTATTACCATGTTGAAGGCTGAAGGTTGTCTACTTTGGACCTACATTTCTGTAAACATATGACTTTTATTTTCTAACTGGCAGCTCCTTGGTTTTAGCCTTCACACTCCAGCTAAAATGTCCCTGGTGCGAAGGCTGACTGATGCCTTCCACTCTCCCCAGTGCCTGTCCATTTGCATTGCTTTCTGTGCTGCAAGGCCCCAAACCCAAAGCAGAGTAATTGGTTGCCCTGACTACTTATTTCTAGTTTAGGCCTTTTTTTCTTTTCTTTTTTTTTTTTTTTTTTGGCCTCATTTTTGCTACAATTACTTCTGAGAATACATATGTACTCTTTGCTCTACCTGCTGTCTGAACAGGTGTAATCTCCTGTGAAAGGCAGTGTTGACACTGAGAGTACGGGGCTACAGATTTTAAAGTAGGCACTATTTAAAAATATGTTGGTGACCATGGAAGACTGATGTCATATCACCAATAAACATTTGTTGATTAGGTCAACCCCCTAATGGGTATCCCACCTGACTGATGCATTTTGAAATGTTTTAGATGGCTAACATTAAAAACCAAGGTAGCTTACTTTAAAAGAATATATATAAAAATATATATAAAATAATATATATATATAAAAGAATATATATATATATATATATATATTCTGATTTAAACAAACTCTAATCCACTAACCGATAGGGGGTCATGTAGGAGTACTTTTCTTCCACCATTCCTGGTTCTGAATATGCAATTTTTCAGACTGTTTGAAGTCAAAATCTTCGGCTGGTATCCAAGCATTCAAGACAAAATAACAACATCATTATTATTATTTTCAGCAAGATAAATTAGTTACAAGGGACATACTGATAAATGCACTTCTTTTTTCTCTCCCAGATTCCTGACTTCTCAGTAATAAGATGAATCTCGCTGAACTTTTCAGTTGAGTTAAGAGATTGACAAATCTCCTGTATGCTGAGTATTTTTCACACTTACATTTGTCTTTTGCTTTCTAGCATTCAACAGTTCAATGCTACTTTCTCTGAATTCCCTGGGTATGTACAGAAAGAAAACCTTTCTTTCTACACTAAAAATAAACACTGGAAGTACAGGTCATAGTCCAAGAATGTTTCTTTTATTTATATTAAAATTGTACCGAACTGAGATCAGAGGAGTATTCTGCTGGTAACCCTCAAATTTTAGTCACCCACAACCAGCTCCAGGTCTGGGCTGAGTGCTCGTGGCTGGTAGCACACATCATTATTTGGGCTATTTCAAACAGTTACCCTAAGTAATAGGGAAATTAATACCTTAGAAAAGAGAGTACTGAGTCTGGGTTAATGAACAGCCATACCGAGCAGCATCCCTTAGAAGCAATGAAGTTTCTTGGGTCTATAGAAATGACAAAAATGTATTCCTTTATTCATTATTGTTTTATTATTTTTTTTTGAATCAATAAACCAACTGAGCAGAGCCAGTGTGCTGTTCTAGGCTTTTGTTTCTACTTAGAATTAATGATTTGTCAAGAGAATGACACAGAGGAGTCACTGATTGAGTCATATACCACATTTCTAAGCAAATAGGCTATGTGGTTTCCTCTGGGGAAGAGTTCAGCAGCATGTCATTCACAAAGGGTGTTACACAGACAGGTGACATGGATGATTTCGGTATGCAATATTTAATCCTAAAAAATGTTTCTTAAGGTGTAGTAAGAGCAGAAATTGAAAACTTCAATGTTACATTACTTTTCAATTCAGAGACAGAAAATTTGTAACCATATAAGTTCATAATTTGAAACCTAGCAATGATAGGATTTGGTCAAGACGGATGTGTAACTTCTCCACAGAAACAAAAAAGAACACTATTTTAGAATATCCCAGGGAAGATTTGTTCTTGTGACTGTTAAGGTCATTTGAAGTTAAGGTCATTTTTATTGTTTTGTTTTGTTTTGTATTGTTTGTTTTGTGCTTTTAAATACCCTGTAGCTTATGCACATTTTATGGAAACCAGTGCTGTGCCCTACTAAGTTAAACTGCTGATCCTCTAGAAAGAAAAAATGGTATTAGGAGCTGTCAGGAGGGGAGGACAGATAAGTGTGCTATCTGGAATTTCCACAGATCTTAACGCCAGACCAATCCTATGGCACTGATTCAAAGGAAAATAATCCCATTGGAGTCAAAATGATTTTTTTAGGCAGTAAGGTCTAGTCAGACTTTTTTAGAAGTCTAAGTAACAAGCTTAAGAGTCAAAAAAAATAAAGAAAGGAAAAAAGAAAAGAGAGACTTCAAAGACTTTGAAGTAATAATCGGTTCTATGCTTGTCATTGACAAAATCCTTGTAGGTTTTAGTGCAAAGGTGTCTTTAACTCTTATCTTTCATGACAAATTCCTAAAACAGAAGGACTGGGACACGGGTGCAATAGAGGCACCAGTAATGGACTCAAAGACCAAAGGAGTTTTCTATTCATCATTTGAGGCTGGACTGCAACATCCCTGGCACCCCCAGACTGATGCAAAGTAAGTTATCATCCAGCTTAAAAGTCCGTCTCATTGAAGCAAAGATGAAGGGTTGTGTGGCAAGAAACCTGCTTTAGTTCCTATTGTGGTTGCTTATGGTTTGATCTTTTGTATGCAGTTCTGCATCAGAGAAGAGTTGTGTTCACCATGAATTGCTGACCATTAACAACATGGGTTTAGGTGCACAAATTCTGTGTGCATTTCTTGACAAGTGCAGCTGTTAGCTGATGCAATATTTTAAACGAAAAAAAAAAAAAAAAAAGGAAACCTCAATGAGGATTGTAGTTTTTGAACTGAGATTCTGAAAAGCTTTGATTTCCTTGGGTACAGAGCTATTCTTTTTATGTGTATTTGATTGTTTTATTTTGTTAAAATATATGGCACTGCTGTGTCCTAATGATTCTTGCAGACATCTTTTGTGTTTGCTTTCTACTATATTTATTCTCCATCTTCCTTCTTCTCTGTATCTGCTGTTCTTTAATCTTTAGCTTCACTGCTGTTGTTGTTACTGGTAGGGAAATTTTGGAAGGGCACATCAATATGGTTCTTTATTGCAGATACAAAGAAATACAAAGGAAAGGTCTTTATTGCAGATGCAAGAGGAAATACAAAAAGGACATGAACAGTGTCTACGAAATGCTCATATTGGGAAAGGAAAAGCAGGTAAAGTAAGAGAAAAAATTCTCATTTTCAGGTGAAGGGATCTTAATAAAATAGGGCATACCATCGTAAGACACCATACAGTATTTTAAGTTAATTGTGTCTATTTTGAGATATCTCAAACCGAAAGCACTGACAGCACTCTCATCTCTTAGTACCTAAATGGCACTCTTACTCTTCAGCTACACAAGTTTCAAGCTGAAAGTATGCGTTTCCACTACATGTTATCGTGTACAAAAGCAAGACCTGGGTGCATTCATTACTCATGGCTGTACTATGAAATACCAACATGACAGAGCCATGAAAGGAGTTACTGAAGGTAAAGGACAGCATTGTCACAAGAATATACAGACAGGAACAAGCCATTTATAACCATGGCATGGAGACCAGGAGATTTCTAAGCATTAAAGCTGTGAAGTGATGGTATGTCTTCCCACGGGAATACTGATTGTTTCTGGTGTTTGTTTTTGGTGATTCAGTCTGAGTTTGGTGATATGATTTTTTGATTTTTCAGTCTCAAACTACACTAAGAAACTTTGGAATAAATCCTCTCTCTCTCCCTCTCTATATCTCTTTTGGATAAATCTTTGAATTTTAAAAGTTAAGTTTATATGGCAGGAATTTACCCAGAAATTTTCCCCGAATTCCTTCCTCTCCAAGAAGCAATGACTTGTTCTCCTCATGCAAACTCCTGCTAACAATTCCCTTTGAAGAACAGTCACAGAACTGTCTGTGCGGCTGAGCCTCTCTCCCAGCTCTGGCTGTAAATGCAGCTCAGTAAGGCTGTGTAAAGTGTAGTCATCTTCCTGTCTTGGAGCCTGCTGTCATCCACAAGGGACTACAGAGCAACTGAAAGTAGTGGTGAAGATGGAGATCTCAAATGATTTCACAGACTTCGCTTGTAATTCCTTAAACAAAAATTTTGCCGTGAGCAAGTCAATGCAATTTCCTTCTATCACACTTCAGTCTGTCAAAAACTCATGACTCTGCACACCAGCAGCAGGTAGTATTTATGGATTTAACGGTGTGATATGCATTGGTGTCTGGCACAATGATGTGCCCCAGAGTGCCCAGAAAGCTCTGACCAAAGCAGCATTCGGCCACACGCCAGCACCAGAGCGGGGCTCTCTCTGTTCTTTCTTCCCTCAGTGGCAAGGAGCCACGTGCTAGCACAATGCCTTCGTTGTTGAAACATAAAGAACAAAATGGGCATGTTTAGCCAGATCAGTAGTGGAACAAATCACTTGTACTTATCCGATTGCAAGGTCTTTTCTGGGAACAGAAATTTGGAGTCCTCCAAAACTCAGATAAAAAAAAAAAACAAAACAACCAACACAGTAACATTCAGGCAAGTCAAAATTAAGAGAGAGAGCTCCACATTTTGAATCGTGGTGTTTAACTAGTTGCTGTCACAAACTCTTTTGTGTGACTACGTATTATAGAGCTGGGTGACACACATTGAGAGAGCTGAACTAGAGGAAAGCAGTTCTCTTGCCACATAACTACCTGAAGTACTAATTCTCACTGACTAGAAACAGATTTCTCCCTGTTAGAAGGGAAGGTATGAACTAAAGAAATGGGAATTTTAACCCAGGACAAGAATAGTCCAATGTCTTCCTCTACACCTTTTAGAATCACAGAATGGTTTGGGTTGGAAGGAATCTTAAAGACCAACTAATTCCAGCCCCCTGCCACGGGCAGGGACACCTCCCACCAGACCAGGTTGCTCAAAGCCCCATCCAGCCTGGCCTTGAACACTCTGAGGGATGGGGCATCCACAGCTTCTTTTCATGGCAGAGAAGTTGATGTTTCTGGGTAATCACTTCCCAGGATATTTCTTCCCACTCCCAGCACTTGAGATACAATGCTGCTGCCACACCCTTCAGGACTAAATCATGTCAAAACATGACACACATAAGAATAGGTTGTATGTGCTTTACTGAAATTTTGCCTGCAAGTCACACAGGAACGATAAACAGGGAATGGCTGACATGCATATCAGTCCTGAACATAACTGGGCTTAGAACAAAGCACTTCAGAAGATCACCTGATGCATTTGCTGGGATCTGCGATTCAGTGACCTTGGCAGTCCTTCAGTCCTGTATTATTTCCAGGTCCCTGCAAACAGATGTCTGATTGTTACCAATCATCTTCTGTATCCCTAAGTAAGCTAAGCTCTCTCTAAGCTATATGGGTCTAAGTAACCTATCTCTAATCTTATACTTTTATTTTGGTTTGGTTTGGTTTGGTTTTTGTCCCCTAAGTTTTTATAATATTGAGTTTGGTGCCAAAAAGACCTCACAATCAGGGAACATTCCTTGTTGAGTCCCAGAAATAATCTATTCATAGCCATGGGCTGCCCAAACAACATTTTGCTTTGCTTGGAGTATAGTTTATTTAGTGTAGGAAGTTCCCTAGAGTGAGTAGAGTCAAGACTTCACCGTCTTCCTC
The DNA here is from genome assembly GCF_009769625.2 of Cygnus olor. Taxonomy (NCBI): domain Eukaryota; kingdom Metazoa; phylum Chordata; class Aves; order Anseriformes; family Anatidae; genus Cygnus; species Cygnus olor. The sequence goes on along the minus strand of NC_049171.1, from coordinate 59,124,046 downwards.
TTAGAGTTGTCTTTCTGAACCTGCCTTTCCCAGCCCAACAACTCTCCTTTATGCTGGTGGTCTCCAACACTTGTCTCATTAGGGCTTCCTTCCTTCCTTCCTCCAGAAATGACTCTTTCTGAGTCAGCCAGCCAACCCCAACCCTGGCTTTTGTCTTTATAGGTAAGCCAAAGCATCTTAAGTGCCTGACTCTGGTTTAGCTGGGAGAGATAGGAGACGTATTTTTTCTACTCCACCCCTAATAGCACTCAGCTACCTTAATGCAAACAGGCCACTGCATTTGGAGTGTATATTTTGGTATTAGCTGTAGTAGTCTCAAAACAAACAAACAACTTTTGTGTAAGTATATCTATCTTTGCTCTTCAAATGATCAAAGAAACAACTAAAATAAACTATAAATTATTTTCTGTTTTATTTCTATTTTCTATTCTTTTCTTATTGCTAGTTATCTTTTACAATAACTCAGTAAAATTTCTCCAGTGCAATTCACAGCTTCCCTTCAACATGCAAAAAATGCTGTGTTTGGATATTTAGGGCATAATCCCAGTTTCCATTGATGTATACATGAAGAGTGCCATTCCACTGGCTTCCTGATGACTGGGCTAGGTCCTGCAGGCAGCAACTCCCTCTGGCTGTGATGTCTGAAAGATACTTTTCATTCTTTTCCATTCTGGAAAAAAACAAAACAAAACAACAACAACAAAAAAACATTCTTTACTGGCTGTCCCCCTATACTAATTGGTTCCATTTTACTACTTCCACAAAAATACATAAAGAAAATGATTAAACCTGACAGATATTGTTTTCTTTGGTGACCTTCTCATTCCCATCAGCTAGACAACCAGATAATGAAATTTATGAGTGGATTGTGATGCTGTCTACTACGTCCTGAAAGTTTTATTATTGATTTTTACAGGGCTTTGTGACATGTATATCTCAGTCAGACAGAAGGAGGTACAGCCCTAAAAGCTGCTGTCTGTATGTCTGTAGATGTGTCTAAAAATACCATAAATTACAAATCCAATCAAATAAATGTGGCCAAATGTAACTACAGTTCCACGATCCATTTCTTTTTCTACCTTCTTTTTCCTTAATGCTCTTCTACTGTGATTGGTAAAGTAGCACTGGTGGTATAAAACAGTGGTTGTTAAATTAAAGATAAAAAAGAAATGTCATTTTGCATCTGCAATGCAGTTAAATTCTTACTTGTTTTCTTCCAATGTGTGAAAGCTCATCTGTTATGTATTTATTGATCCTTCATAATAAAAAGGCATAAATACACAAAACAGGTGTTGATTTCCCAATCTGCATTTGACCCTTTGGCAATGTTTTCCTCATTGCCACAGAAGTGCTGGGGCTGGAGGAAGCATTTAAGGAGGGCAGGCAGACCATGTAAGACATTTGGTTTGATGGGGCGGCCCCATGCAGTACCTGTGCTTCCCTTCTGCTTTTATCACCTAGGAGTAGTAAGCTGGGATGCCTGTGACAGTGATGGATCTAAAGGTTGAGGTGAATGACAGAGGCAGGGAGAGTGACTGTGGTCAATGCCTGAAAGCTGGGGGAAAAGAAATCTAACTGTGTAAGATTGCCCTTCAGACGTGGTTATTTCATTATCCTCGTGCTGACTGAGGGTAATGGTCCCCTCACAGCCAGAGGTAGCAGAGCAGGTTTTGGAAGGAACTGAGGACAGGAGGGCAATGTCCAAGCAAGGGCATGGGCTAAAGAGCAGGTGTTGAGAGAAAGGACATTCAATGACTGATAATCCAGGCTCTGTTTCCATCCTTCCCCGGGTTTTTGTACTTGTCTTGTTGTTATTGCCCATGGCAAAGCGGATATCTGAGCTAAGGAGTGGGTCTAACTTCTTCAACTGCAGTGACAAATTCTGGTCCCTACTAACCTGATTCACGTTTGAACCAGTAACCCAGAGCTGAGAAGCTGCCTTGCTCATTAAAAATTCCCTGAGTGAGTTTCCTGACCCAGTTCCAAAACCACAGAGAAAGCTTCTTAAGTTGTTTTTTTTTTTTTTGGAATTCATGTCATAAAAAATTCAGGCAACATATGGATTATTTATTCATGTAGGGGATTTTAAATTGCTGCTTTATTAAAAAAAAAAAAAAGCATCTGATATCCTCCACTGTCCTTGTTTTACAGCTATTCAGCAGCTACTAAAGGAGCAGGTGGAGGAGAAAAGGGGGAAACTGGGACAAGGTCTTGGGCATAACTGCAAGGATCCAACAAATCCCATTCTAGTGCCAAATTGTTTTAATGAAAAGGATGATTTTATTTTCTACTTGCCTGTGAAAGTAAAAAGGGCACATTTATTATTTCAGCTATTTTATTTCATTCTTGCTATATAAAGAACCTATCTCTATGTATTTTGAATTAATCAGAAAAAAAAAAAAAACAATTGCTCCTATACTTGCTTGTGCAGTATGTCCTTCATTTTAGAGTCAAACCCACAACAGATGTCACCAGGGACAGGTCCATTGAAGACACACCAGCTGTCCTGATTTGTACCAGCTATGGCTCTACTTCACACTTTGTTAATGAAAATGAATGCAGGCTTGCAGCTTCTCCAAAGCTATTGTTCCTGGCTTCAGGCTCTATAGAAGACCCCTCCCATTACAATTCCAATGCACATCAAAATATTTTTGAGAAAACTGAAGGGAAAAATAGAAACATAGAATCATAGAATCATGGAATGGTTTGGGTTGGAAGGCACCTTAAAGACCACCTAATTCCACCCCACCTGCCATGGGCAGGGACACCTCCCAACAGACCAGGTTGCTCAAAGCCCCATCCAGTCTGGCCTTGAACACCTCCAGGGATGGGGCATCCACATTGTCCATCTCTGGGCAACCTGTGCCAGTGCCTCACCACCCTCAGAGTAAATGATTTATTCCTAATACCTAACCTAAATCTACACTTTTTTAGTTTAAAACTGTTACTCCTTGTCCTATCACTACACTCCCTGACAAAGAGTCCCTCCCCAGTTTTCTTGAAGGCCCTTTTTGTGTACTGTAAGGCCTCTATAAGGTCTCCCCAGAACCTTCTCTTCTCCAGGCAGAACAACCCCAACTCCCTCACCCTGTCTTAATAGGAGAAGTGCTCCAGCTCCTTGATCATCTTTGTGACCCTCCTCGGGACTCATTTTAATTTGTCCATGAAATAGAAAAGCAGCAGCATCACTTCAGACAAACCTCAAGCAAGCTTCAGCCTCTCTCCAGGCCCATCAGATGCTGCAAGTTTCTTTGTGTAAAATCTGAGTAGCATTTGCACTCCTTGACAGAATATACAGCAGTCTGCTCAGGGTCTTGGTGCAAGGGAGGCAATGGACTAGCTTCTTTGGTAGCACTTCCCTTGCCTTCCACCACCTCCCCTACGTCCCCAGCCTGTGGGAACTGTGCAGCCAGCAGACAAGGACACCATTTGGTGTTCAAGAGAGAAAGAGTCAAACAGCATTTATGATGAGGAATGTATGGTGAAGTCTGGCACTTCTGAGGAGTACATCTGACCACAGAAAGAAACCGTATTTACGGGTGCACACAGAGAAATATATGGGACATTAAGAACAGTCACAGTAGGGATGGTATCATAGCCTTATGACCATCAGCCTCCTCACATTTGAAGTAGAAGTGTTCCTGGCATCTTCCCTGGATGGAGGAGTAAAAAACAGCAGAAGAGCCACAGAAAAGACACTGAGGTCCTCCCTGCTGCCTGTGGGCTGGTCCTGCTCTGCACCGTACAGGGCCACCAGAGGCAATGCTGCTGCAGAGGGACCCCCAGCCACACACTCCTTGTGCTCTGGCAGCCTCCCTGCACGCACTCCTACTGCTCTTCTGGCATTAGGACAGTGGTTTCCTCCACTCATTTCTTTCTGAATAACTCTCATCTGAACTTGGAGGAGGATATGTTTAGTTCCTAAATGCTTCAGTGTGGAAAAAATGCAGGACCTGTGCAGTGGACCAGAACCCAGCAATTTCCAAGTTGAGAGGCTGATGTCCCATGAACTGATTTTGCATCTGAAATATTCTGAAAACAGTCTGGCTGAGGTCATGTTATATTTTGAATAAATATCTATTGCTGCACATGTGGAAAATAATAATAATAATAATAATAATCAGCCATACCTTGCCAATCTTCTCAAACAAGACAAACAGAGCAGTCCATGACAATATAAGCCTGGTAGCCTGAAACTAATCCCAGGTAAAATACTCTGCAGCTGATAGGAGAGTCAACTAATAAAAATAAATAAATAAAATAAAATAAAATAAAATAAAATAAAGTGGTATATTTAACAGTGAACAGAGTGCAATTATGCAAAACTAACAAATAGCAGATTTGTTATCTGTTGATAAAGTTACAAGACTGATTGCAAAACCTAACTGGGGCTGTTGTCATAGACTCTGCAGGGTGTTTTATACAGTACAGCATGGCATTTTGATTAAGAGGCAGAATAAATTAAAAACTGGCAGGTATGTCTCAAATTTTAATGTGGATTTCTGTTTTAATGGTTGCATTTCTACTGATTCCCACAGAGATCAATTTTTAGCATTATGCCATATGAAATTGTTCCTTATCTGTCTAGAGAAATCTAGTAGTTTTAAAATGTAGGGGAAAGTATCTGAAAGTAAATGAGATGCAAACAAACAGTAGGTATTCGAATGTGGCCTATAATGAAGATATGCCTCTACAAAGGTTGTAAGTTAAGATATGGGGAGGACTGCAGCAAGGGCTGGTGGTCCTGCTGAACATGACCTTCAAAATGATGATGGCCAAACCACCTGATATTATCTTTGCTCGATCTTGCTTTTAAAAGTACAAAACAAAAGAAACAAAGAAGTTCGTTTCATGCCTACAGGGAGGTTGCTGCTAAAATGTTTGTCTAGTCTGATGCCTACAAATTCAAGGAAGATGCTGATGAAATTGGAGAGGATTCAGGAAACAAACAAACAAACAAAAAAACAGAAATTATTTATGGAGTAGAAAATTCACCTCTTGAGAAAGAAATCAAGGGGCGAAAAGAAATCAAGGAATAATAATAATAATAATAATAATAATAATAATTATTATTATTATTATTATTATTATTATTATTATGTTATCATGTTTGGCAGGAACCTGCACAGTTTTTTAATCACGGGGAGCAGTGATTAGATAGTCAGTTTTCAAGCTATGAAACCAATTAAAAGCTGGAAAATAGAGCTGGCCAAATACAAAGTATTTTTTTCATTTTTTCCCAGGGATAGCAAAGTCTCTGCAATTGGGATGTCCCTCCATCTTTCAGTTCATCCCTTTGTTTTTCCTCCTTCTCCACTATCAAGACAAGTTTAAAATATCTGTAACACATTTGCCCAGTTACAACAAAAGTTGCTGGGGTGAGGCAGCTGCAATGGTGCTTTATGCTGTTGAGTGCAAGTGCCAGCTGGTGCACACATGCAGCCTGGCCTGCCAGCCAGTCCATGCCCCATTCGGTCCAGATGAGGTTTTTCTGAAAGCCTGAGCAAGAGTAACAAAGACAGAATCAGAGCAGGCCTGTGGCTTGTGTATTATAGAAGGTCAGGTGAGACGGCAGTGGCAGCAGTTTTGGTCTTACAGTCTCTGAATCCATGACCACTTGACTCATAACAAAACAAAACAAAACAACAACAAAACCCCAACAATTTAACCTGTAGGATTGTCCAAGAGAAATAGCTATGTCAGAGAAAAATGAGCAGTTTAATTCCCCGCTCCAGTTTTACAAGTACCAGCTGGGTCTGACTGTGTCCTGCTCTTGCTGCTCAGAGCTGTGTGAGCAGAGCTGCCAGGGAAGCACCAGGGAGGTGCCCGCAGCATTGTCTCTCCCATGGCCGTCTTTAACTGGCCAGGCTGGAAATGGGGCAGCACCAGTTCTGGGTAGGCTGGCGTGGGACTGGAGCAGCAAGCTGTCAGCTCAGGTTCAGGCTAAGACAAAAGCTGTCCAGCTGTGTATGGTGTGGCACCACTGCTCATAAGGCAGTCTGTATCGTCATCTCCTGAGTGAAAAAATGGCCAAACCCTGGAGAACAGCAGGGTCATTTTGTGTGATGTGTTTTCTAGAAGGCTTTCAGGGGGGGCATAATTCCTTTTCCTATAAATGTACAAAAAAATGAATAGATAGATGTAAGGAACTTTGCAAGAAGTTGTCCATTGCGCTGGAAACACTGGAAATTCGCAGTGCCCCTGTGGGCCCAAGGTCTCTGGTGCAACCAGCCCAGCCCCAGCAGTGCAGGCTGCTGGGGCCTCCTTAGGGATGAACCTGGGTACAGCCCAAATTCTCCCTTTCGGCATCACTGTGCAATGCCGTAGCTGTCCTGCCATCTCAATACGATCTCAGTCCCTAAATACCTGGAGACCCAACACAACAAGGCTTGTTTCAAAAGCTCATCAGCCTACAGGGTGGGCCTCAGAAGAAGCCTCACAGGCCTGTGAGCCCCTGTCCTGCCACTGCTTGCTACTTCTTGCACTGCTCCTCTGCAGACACCAAAGGGAAGGGGCTGATGACTGTTTCTGAAGAAACTGCAGCTCAAAAGGCCTCACGCCAGCACAGAAAACAGAAGATAATGCAGAGTCCAGTTTCTGTGCAAGTAGAGGATGGTATTTACAGGGCTTGTTCCAGGGAATAAAGAAAAAAGCTCTGGGGGTTGGTGCAGGAGAGATCTCTAAACACTAAGGTTTTAATACCATTATATCTGACTGAATCAACACAGCCAGCCAATAGTGTTACAGAGTTAAATATCACATTAATTTCTTTCATATCTTCCTCCCTATGGTCCTGACCTTCACTCTTCCATCTCGGCTACCTGCCTTCTGTGTTTTGCATTTTCTTTTCCTATCCAAGTCTGTTCTGCCTTCCCTGCTCTATGCCCACACATTCTCCAGAAGTAAATACCAGCTGCTCTTTGAAAGTCGAAGTGATGGATTGGAAAAAAAAAATCTGAAGCCAAATTTTCTATAGTTGCTAAAAGGCACTAAACCTGACCCTGGAAACTCTCCACTTCGAACTTCCAGGGCTCTCTTATCAAAGCTGTTGGCTGAGGAAAAACTTGTGCGTGGAGAAGGAAAGGCTGGTGGTATGCATGTCACTCATAGTCGGGATGGCACCAGTTTCTCTGTGACTTAAACAGAGCAGAAGGCAGCACCCAAGTTTTGCTCTGCTTTTCTCTGGAAGCCAGAATAGTTTAAGACTTGCTTTGAAAGCAGTCATCCCTTCTCTGTGGAAAGGACACATCTCTTTCTGCCCCAGAGGTGTGTTAGTGAGGGATGGGACCAGGACTCCCAGCTCTTTGCCTGAGTTTGCTTCTGATTAGCTTTGTGGCCTTGGGAGAATTCCTTAACTCAAGCAATAATGTCTGCAATGAGCCTCAGAAGGGCTTTGGAGAGGAGGCCTTAGTGGGGATTAAGCTACCCAGCATAAAAGGGTTGCTTTTTAGTTTGTCAGCATGGACAAACTCAGTAGGTATACCACTCTTAGCAAATCCTGCCAGCATTTGAGGATTCATGTATACAATTGGGATTTATTATTTAGTCAACAGCAGAGAAAAAAAATTAACAGGGATAAAACAGAATTTACAACTGTTATGCATAAAGCTGTGTCAAACATGCTTGTTGCTTGGAGTTTAACCTACAAATGTGTCATGTTGTCCTCCCTTTCATTGCAGAACAAGAGTGTGGTGTCTTTATAGTGGTGAGATCTAGCATGAGAATAAAGCCTTTTTTTGCATTCATCTTCAATCACACTGATACAAACATGCAGAGGAGTCTGTAATGGTGCTTTAAGTGAAGAGCTAAGAAAACTGCCATGAATGTGTTTTTTTCCAGACTCCCAGGAGCGGTGAGTCAATCACAGCTGAATATGCATAGAAAGCCCTAGATAACCTTGTGGGAATTTCATTACAAGCACTGAGTAAAAATTGTGTGTATGTGCAGAAATTAGGTGCTAAATATAAATCACAATACAATATTTTTAATATTTTAAAACTGCTGGTAAATGCAAATGAGTTCCCCCACCAGTCTTCATTAGTATAAAAAGTGTCTAATTATTCTCCTGAATTTTTATTACTGTAATGGTTTGCTTTTCCATCTTCATTTCCTTTAATTACTTCAGTATTAAATGTAACATGAGTGATAGCAAAATGAGCTTTCCCTTCCCATCTGGAGGGCTCCCAGGGAGCACGGTCCCTGAGATGTGCTATGCATCAGTCCAAGAGAGTGAAGCTCCCCGCGGGCTCTCCAGCCCTTGTAGTTGCTGCTCACCTGCTCTTCCCGAGCTGTGGTGCCACAGATCCTCCCAAGCAGCTCTGCCCCCTCCCATGGTGGAGGCAGATGTGCAAAAACATGCAGTGGCAAAAAATGTGTTGGCATTAACCCAGCTCATGGCTCCACCAGAGGCGGTGGGAGGATGGAAAGTCATGCGAGTGAAAGGGCTGGCACTGCCTACTGACTGCATAGGGCAGGCAGACAGTCAGCTCCTTGCTTGGCTACATGGAGCTGGGTTTGGAGGCTGCATGGTGGCTGCCCTGAGCTGTAAACAAACACACAGGGACTCAGAAATAGCCAGCCTTCCATGTTGCTTGGATGATTTTCTCTCTTTCCCCTTCCTTTGGTGCTAAGTACCATCCCTAAATAGATTAATGAAGCAGAGCCCATAAACTTTGCTATTAATTTAGTTGAAAAACATGCCAGCTTGACAAGCCAAGAGTATACGAACTAAATAAGTTATTTAGTTAGCAAGCCATGTGGATAAATAGATTTAGAATAAATAAATTCAGAATATATGTTATTCATTATGTTCTGTTCATAGGTATTTCTCTTAGATTGCTGTCCACAGAGGTAACTGTATACACTATAGTTAACATTTTACATATTTAGATATTTGTCTGCATGTATATTGTTCTGGGGGAGAATATGTACAATTAGTTTCTAAGATACTAACTATGCACCCACTGTAGGTATTCTGCACAAATTTTCCATCAAACAAATGCTTATTTTACATGTTCCCAAAGCAAAAGTACCAGTCTTTGGCCTATGCATTTTGTTTGTTTGTTTGTTTGTTTGTTTTGTTTGTTTGTTTGTTTTGTGTGTGTGCTTGAATAGCTTAAATAAGCATATTGTTTTTGAAGGAACAAATAAAACTTGAGTTTATTGTTGTTGTTGTTATTATTATTGCAGAAAAGTAAAAACAAATATATCCTGTCTTTGTTCTTTTGAACTCTGGTATGGAATTTCAAATGTTGGCAAAGATACTATTTAATAACTTATTGAGGACTGAGGCATGAAAAATACATCATTGTCATAATAAGAGTAACAGTAATAGAAATAATAAATAATAACAATAACAACAATAATAATATTGGTAAATAATGCAGAGAGGGCCAGGGCATCCTGAGGATCCCCTGCAGAGCAGTGGAGGATGCTACATCTTGCTGCTAGGGGAGAACAACCCCTGTTGGATGGCTGCTCTGCAAGGGGAAGGGAGCCAGCAGCAGCTTGCTTTGCCACAAATTCTTCCTGCAATTTTACCTTTGGGAGAAATACTTTACCTCTTACAGTTTCTTCAGTGTTTTTGGTTAATCTGAGTATATTTTTGAGAACCCACGGGGTTCATACCATTGGGAGGTTCAAT